>NC_090265.1:778548715-778912049 GCF_040414725.1 Anabrus simplex
TCTCACATAGAAAATGTAAAACGGAGACTGTGTTAATCTCACACTTGCAACAATTTTCTTTATCGCACTTGGTCGTATTGTTTCGGCTGTCATGAAGGAAAGTTGTCTACTTTCCGCAATAGACCTCCCTTCATGTGTTACGGCAAGGCTGACAACTTCATTGAAAATAAATAGCCACGCAGTTCCAAATTATCACTTCGTGCGCTCGTAACCGTACATTTTATCACATTTCAAGAGGACTCCAGAAGGTTCTAGAGGCCTGTAGACCTTGATGATTTACACCTCCAGATCCCCTTTGCTTGCCCCAAACACAACGGTCTTGTCACTATCCGAACCTAACTAATCCAGGCCAATGGCCGTGTCGGTAGCCAATTCCAAATCTATATTTAGTATCTGTAAACTATCTTTCATTATTTTTCGTGCTATTCGGTAACTGCGTATAATGAGGACGTTGGCAACCCTGTGAGCTCGTTGAAGTCGCCGCCATGTAGGGTCTGTAACATTTACTTCACGAACCACGTGCGGAAATTTAACCTTCACTGTATGAAAATAAACGCTTGGTGTACATAGGATATCTTAATAAGGCGAGAATGGCTGCTGATGCAAGTAAGTGGTAACAATGGCAGATGGGTGACCCGAATGTCGAGAAAAGGGCTAATTTAAAAAGAAACTCGATAGATGAAGCTGAACACAGAAATCAGTATCAGGTGTGAGGTGAAAAGAGGAGGGTAGGTTTCCTAGAAGAAGAAGAATCTCAGCATGAAGGGTATGAGAATCCGAGGGAGATCAAACTGATGATGGCTAGTCTCAATTTTTGAACGATATGGTGATTATAGGTGAGATACAAAACAAAACATTTAGAGGATTGCGGAGACGCATTCTCTTAGACAATGGCAGCCTGAACTCTGAAAGGCATAATAGCGTATGATGGAGATGTACAAGGTGAGTCAGAAATTCGACTATATGTTTTGTCGATTGCTTATATTTAATTATAACTTTTACAGATGAAATACTGACCCCGTTGGAAAGTCAAAGCCCGGCACTGTCAACACACAACAATTCAACGAAAATTTTAAACAATAGAGTCACTTAATTGCCTCAAACGTTTCGCCGTTGTACAGTCAATCAATCAATCAATCAATCAATCAATCAATCAATCAATCAATCAATCAATCAATCAATCAATCAATCAATCAATCAATCAATCAATCAATCAATCAAACAATCAATCAATCAATCAATCAATCAATCAATCAATCAATCAATCAATACTGATCTGCATTTAGGGCAGTGGCCCAGGTGGCAGATTCCCTATCTGTTGTTTCCTAGCCTTTTCTAAAATGATTGCAAAAAATAGGAAATTAATAGAACATCTCCCTTGGTAAGTTATTCCAATCCCTAACTCCCATTCCTATAAACGAATATTTGCCCCAATTTGTCCTCTTGAATTCCAACTTTGTCTTCATATTGTGATCGTTCCTACTTTTAAGACACCACTCAAACTTATTCGTCTACTGATGTCATTCCAAGCAATCTCTCCACTGACAGCTCGGAACATACCACTTAGTCGAGCAGCTCGTCTCCTTTCTCCTAAGTCTTCCCAGCCCAAACTTTCCAACATTTTTGTAATGCTACTCTTTTGTCAGAGATCACCCAGAACAAATCAAGCTGTTTTTCTTTGGATTTTTTTCCAGTTCTTGAATCAAGTAATCCTGGTGAGGGTCCCATACACCGGAACCATACTCTTGTTGGGGTCTTACCAGAAATTTATATGCCTTCTCCTTTACATCCTTACTACAACCCCGAAACACCCTCATAACCATGTGCAGAGATCTGTACCCTTTATTTACAATCATATTTATGTGATTACCCCAATGAAAGTCCTTCCTTATATTAAGACCTAGGTACTTATAATGATCCCCAAAAGGAACTTTCACCCCATCAACGCAGTAATTAAAAGTGAGAGGAATTTTCCTATTTGTGAAACTCATAACCTGACTTTAGTCTCCGTTTATTTTCATACCATTGCCTACTGTACATCTTACAAAATTATCGAGGTCATTTTACAGTTACTCACAATCTTCTAACTTATTTTTTTACTCTGTACAGGATAACATCATCTGCAAAATCCTTATCTGTGATTCCACTTCTTTAAACATATCATTTATATATATATATATATATAAGAAAACATAAAGTTCCAATAATACTGCCTTGAGGAATTCCCCTCTTAATTATTATAGGGACAGATAAAGCTTCGCCTACTCTAATTTTCTGAGTTCTATTTTCTAGAAACATAGCCACCCATTCAGTCACTCTTTTGTCAAGTCCAATTGCACTCATTTTTGCCAGTAGTCTCCCATGGCCCTATTAAATGCCTTAGATGGTAGGTCAATCGCGATACAGTCCAATTGACAGCCTGAATCCAGGATATCTGCCATACCTTGCTGGAATCCTACAAGTTGATCTTCGGTGGTATAACTTTCCTTAAACCCAAATTGCCTTCTAGCAAACCTGTTATTACTTTCGCAAAATATATCTAATATAATCAGAAAGAATGCTTTCCCAAACCTTACATGCAATGCATGTCAAACTGACTGGCCTGTAATTTTCAGCTTTATGTCTATCAACCTTTCCTTTATACGCAGGTCATCAGATCCCTTTGGAAAATCACTCATTGGTTTCTGACACAAAAGCAATGATGTAGCACGAATTTCTTCCTCAAATACTGTTTTCAACATGTCGATTTCTCGTGAATTTCGAGCGTAAACGTTCTTCTTCAAATGCCCCCACAACCAATAATCGCAGACTGTGAGCTCATGAGAGCGAGCTTGGCATTCTGTCAGCCATCTTCTTCCCAGCCACCTGTTTCGTAATCCGCAATTCAAAATTGAACTCGCCGCAATAGCGTACTGACGTGGTGCACCATCCTGCTGGAATACACAATGCTGGTGCTGAACACTTTACATCACTGGTACCACAACTTCATTGAGGTTTTCACAATATCGTTCACCATTAACTGTCTCTCCTGAAATGCGCATGCCTAGCAATCCATCCTATCCAATCATTGCCCAAACTGTCACTGATCCCCATTTCATACGCTATTCTCGTGCATAATAATGACAGTTGTGTCAAATGACATTCTTATTCACCTGGAACACACCTTCGCGTAAACAATGTAATTTTTGTACCAATATTCGTCAGTTTCACATTCCATTAACACAATTGCAACTGCCTGTCAGAGTGTCTTCACTTAGTTCAAGGACACGAATCGGTTTCACTTTCTGTAGTTCTCACGTCTCAAAACACGAGACATACCGGACTGACTGATGTCAAATTAAAGTGGACCTTGGCATGTTGATATCCGGGGGCTATTCCCGAATGCTTCCAGGATCCTTTCTGTTGTTCCTGTATCTGTGCTGCTGTGAGGTCTTCCAAAAGTTTTCCTTTCTGAATGTTTCCCGTTGTCAGCAGTCGGTGTCTCCACTTTCCCACAGAAAGGAGGAGATGATTGCGAAAAACTGACACGTCCATGGATAGCATGAGGAACGTAGGCCGAGCAAGGCTGACGGATATTAGATTCAAATGACTTAAAAGGAAGATATGTGCAGCTAAGTGATGACATGGAGTTAATTGCAAAACAGCAAATAGGTCATTCATAGAGGCTTGCTGGTTGATCGATGGAGGGAATAATTATTTGTAATGGAGAAATATATGATATACGCGTGTGAAAACATTGCTTGCATGAAGTGAGAATTCTTTTATATACAGTATGTTTGTTGAAAGGTACGTTAACGTAAATATTGGACTGTTATTTGGAAGGGTTGGGAAATATAGCATGATGGTGTGGATAATGCGTCTTTTGATCAAGGTATATCAATTCCTCTCAGAACCTATGACGAGAGATAGAGAGACTTTGACAGTCTGTTCTGAAGAT
This sequence comes from Anabrus simplex, assembly GCF_040414725.1. Lineage (NCBI taxonomy): Eukaryota > Metazoa > Arthropoda > Insecta > Orthoptera > Tettigoniidae > Anabrus > Anabrus simplex. The sequence goes on from NC_090265.1 coordinate 778,552,653, forward strand.
ATTTGCATAATTATATAATAAAATAACATGTCCTGACTGACTGACCGACCTACTGACTGACTGACTGACTGACTGACTGATTGACTGAATAAATGACTGACTGATTGACTGACTGACTGACTGACTGACTGACTGACTGACTGACTGACTGACTGACTGACTGATTCAACGTCGCCGATGCAAAACTACTGGACATTACGAACTGAAATGTTGGGAATACATTTATATTGCAGTTTAGGTGCGCACTAAGGAAGGATTTTTGATATTTTCTCAATAAGGCGGTGGAGAAGTGGGTGAATTATTAAAATGAGTATATTTATTTATCAAAAACTAAGCAGTTTAAAGACGTGAAAAATTGGTATTTGGACTGGATTGGATTGAAAGAAAATCCTGGCCCATATAGCGGCGATGTCTCCTTTAAAAATAAAGAACACGTTTCGTTTCCGGGTAATTCACTTAAGGAGGTTTAAAAAAGTGAAATTCGGTTGAATCCTTTCTATGAGGATGCTTATATCTAAAAAAAATATCAGAAGATGTTACAGACGAGAACATTGGTACAAACTGGTAAAAGTAAAGTAATAGGTAATTTTTGTTTTGTTTTGTTTCTTGTTTATTTTTCGGAAAATCCACTTAAGGGGTGACATTTTAAAAAGCATGTTTCATAAACAACATGTTACAGATGCAAACATTGGTGTTTGGAATCTCCTTCAAAAGTAAAGAAACACGAAGTTTGGTTTTTCGAAAACCCACTTACGAGGAGCGGTAGGGGGAAAAAGTGATGAGGAAGGGGTTGAATTCAGTTTATGAGGATAGTTATATTTCAAGAACTAAGATGTTACAGACGTGAAAATTGGTATTTGGAATTTCATTTAATAAAGGAACACATACTTTTTGTTTTAGGAAAGTCCAGTCAAAGAGAGGAGGGAGGGGGGAATGTGGCGGTGAGGAAGTAAAGGAGTTGAACTCTTTTCATGAGGATACTTATATCTCAAAAACTGAAGATGTTACATGTGGAAATAGGTATTAAGAATCTCATTTAAACATAATAAAACACATACATTCTTGTTTTTCTCTTGACAGAGGACTGTTCCTCACATATAGAGTTCCATTTACATGTTCCAGAGTTAGCTCTGCCAGTAGACTGGTCATCTTAACCTCAAAAGGCAATACCACAAACATGGTTTATAAAGAGGTTCTGGGGTAATGAAACGCAATTCTCAAAACTTCATCTCAGGATTACTAGAAGAATATTTATTTCATTATCTCCTTTATTTGCGTAAAATAGTCATTCATTTTAATAATACGGAGCATATGTCGTTGCAGTTAATTATATGCGCCGGTAGATGCCTCTATGAATGTGTTCCCACTGATCTCTCAATGCCAGCCCGATAGAGTGTTCTATGGAAGTTGTCTATGCACGGCTCTGTGGAATCTTATCACCAGAATGAAGTTGTTGCTTCATGTTGTTTCCAATAACCGAGAAATAGAAAGGAATTCATCCCAGGATATTCTGTATTTCAAAACGTCCTTTATTCGACTCAAAAGTAATTTATACGCAAAATACGATGCTGTGGGTGTTTCACATAACTGCACTTGCCGGCAGATGGCTGTGTGAGTCTTTGAATATATGTCCGCGTGATCCGCTGATCTTTCAGATTGTCCGGCTCTATGGCTAAATGGTTAACGTGCTGGCCTTTGGTTCGATTCCCGGCAGGGCCTGAAATTTTAACCATAATTGGTTAATTCCCCTGGCACGGGGACTGGGTGTATGTGTCGTCTTCATCATCATTTCATCCTCATCACGACGCGCAGGTCGCCTGCGGGTGTCAAATAAAAAGACCTGCACCTGGCGAGCCGAAGTCCTTGGACACATCCCGGCACTAAAAGTTAGAGTCCTGCAGCCAGGCCCACCGAGCAGCACTTCAAACCCACGGGCTGCGGCAGCCCAGCCCAGCCCGTGCAGTGCCGTTCTCTTCTGACGCGGCAGCGTACTGGCCCACAGCACTGGTCTCATACAGCCCACTGCAGTCCACCACACTGGGCGGGCTCAGCAGAATAACCTCTCCACAATAACGTGTGCGCCGTGCACAATGTGAAATGTTCACGTCACACTACTATTCGGATTACTCACTCTACGAATTCCCGTACGCTAACAACATATTTTAAAATAGGCTAATCGCATTTAGAAATTGAACGGTAGAGATTTCTCCTGCACTGTAATAATAATAATAATAATAATAATAATAATAATAATAATAATAATAATAATAATAATAATAATAATAATAATAAAATAGAAACTTTATTATAAACTAATATTCCATTGCGATTGACAACAAGTTAACTGAAATTGAATCTAAATAACACGAAGCATATTCATAGGACTTCATTCGCGCTTACCTCAAAATAAAATACAAACAGAAATTACGTGCAATATACCTACAACAAAAACCAACCTGAACATAGTTTTCAATTTGTGCGTAGTTTATAGGTCATTGCTAATGTGGTGGAATGGAATTACTGTAAATGAAAAGAAGAGCATCAGCATTGTCTGGTTGTAGAAGAGACCGTCGTGCGTTGAGAATGAAGCCTGCTGAACTGAAATTTCTTTCTGAAGCTGAATTTGATGCTTGCATGCATATTACTTTTTTTAACAAGGTGGCTTTAGGAAACATCGGAGCTGCTGCGACCAGGTTTTAACATTGACAACTCTAGTTGAAGCTGGATTTCATCGAGGTCTCCGATCAGCTGCAGTTTTTGTGGACCTTACAGCAGCTTATGACACTGTGTAGAGGGATGGCTTGATGTCGAAGTTTATTGAAATCATCCCATGTCAAAAGCTGGCGTTTCTAGTGAACAACATGCTCTCTGACAGACGCTTTAAAGTGTTTCTGAACGGAAAATCTAACCAGATGGAGGACTCTAAACAATGGCCTACCTCAGGGATCAGTTCTGGTCCCCATTCTGTTTAACTTGTATATTCATGATATGCCGGACACTGACTCATTGAAAATCCAGTATGCAGATGACCTAGCGTTAGTCTTCCAGAGTAAAGGTCTTATGCACTGTGAGAATGTACTGACAAGTGATTTGACGAAATTGAATGACTACTTCCATAAATGGAGACTTCAACCTAACCCAAATAAAACTGAGGTTACTGCATTCCATCTAAATAATAAGGAAGCCCATAGGAAGCTACATGTGACTTTCGACGGAACCGAAGTACCGCATAACTACAATCCCAAATATCTAGGAATCACTCTGGATCGGTCCTTGACATTCAAACAACAGTGCATCACGTTATCTAAGAAACTTGGCTCCAGAGTGAATCTACTCCGCAAGATTGCCGGAAGTAGCTGGGGTGCGGACGCCAATACCCTACGCACTGCTGCACTCGCTCTTGTGTATTCTGCTGGTGAATACTTTGCTCCTGTATGGCAAATTAGCATTCACACAACAAAGATTGATGTCCAGCTTAATGAAGCCATGAGAGTGATCACTGGTACTGTCAGATCTACTCCCATTCAATGGTTACCTGTCTTAGCTAATATTTCCCCGCCAGATCTAAGGAGGAAAGCAGGTAGGGTAAACTTGCTCAAGAAGATCTCTTCTCATAAGAACTCTCCCTTGTACGATGCCCTACAACACCCACCAACAACTCGTCTGAAATCACGCAAACCACCCTGGATTGATTTTAAAAGTATCAGTTCTTTCGACATGACCTCTGAGTGGCGACAGCGTTGGCATGAACATCCACCCAACAACGCTCACTTGGTTCAAGATCCAACAAAGAAGGTTGAAGGATTCCAACTGCCGCGTCAAACCTGGTCGAAGCTGAACCGAATTAGGACGGGTCAAGGGAGGTGTGGCTACATGTTGAAGAAATGGGGTTTCCGTTCGTCTGCTGACTGCGACTGTGGAGCGGAGGAGCAAACAATGGAACACATCGTTAAGGAGTGCCCACTTCGAGCATTTAACGGTGATCTGGGGCTTCTACATCAAGTGACTCCGAGTGCTCTGGGCTGGTTGTCAAATTTGGACATTTCCATTTGATATACTTTTTTTGTGTACTTCTTTACCTACTTTGACAGGTTGTGGCAGAGTCGTGGAGTCTGATGACGTGGAAACATTAGATTGGTCATCATTCAAACACACCTCGTTCATCGTAAGTTTTTGATCTAATCATAAAAGGACAAAATCGGTCCGACTCATTTAATCTATACTAATATAAAAAAGAGAGCGCGAATTTTGTTAGTTTGTGTATATCTGGAGGGTAATCTCGTAAACTACTGGACCGATTCTAAAAATCCTTTTACTATTGTAAATATAAATCATCCCTGAGGGACATAGGCTGTATTTTATTTTCAAAATAAATCGAGGTGGGGGGCGACGGCGGAGATATAAAAATAATAGGCCAATATGAGCGAAATTTCGAATATGTCGTGCAAGGGCGAGACAAAGCTCATTTTAAACCCCTTGATCCAGAGAACAAATCTCGGTAAGCCCTTTGGACTCGAAAATCATGCTTTAAGGCCTTAAAACCGACCGTTATGGAGATATTGGCACCACACTACCCCTGCTTTCGGAATCGGATAAGGAAATGAACTGCCGTAACCATGGCAACGCCAGCTCCACGATTCTACAGCAGCGAGATTATGCGTGTACGTTTGGGCATAGCTGCCAACCAAAATTTGTACACACAATCCCTGAGCATATCTACAATATATCTCAAAAACTTAACATGTTACAGATGTGAAGTGGTATTTATAATATGTTTTAAAAATAAAGAGATATGCATTATTTTGTTTTGGGAAAAGACACTTAAGGGGGAGTTGGGGGGTAAAAAGTACTGAAATGTGGGTTGGCGTGAATTTTAAAGATGAGCATATCTACAGTCTATCTGAAACACTTATCATGTTACAGATGTGAAAATTGATATATTTAACATTTTAAAAATAAGAAACAGGTATTATTTTCATTTTAAAAAAACATGAGGGAGGGTAAAAGGGCTGAAAATGGAGTTGAATTAATTTTATTAGGGTATTGATATCTCAAAAACTTAAGTTGTTACCGACGTAAAAATTGGTACCCTTAGAGTCTCCTCTAAAAGGAAAGAAATACGTATTATTTTGGTTTTGGAAAATCCACGTAAAGGGGATGAAAGGACTGAAATATTATTTTAATTACTTGTATAAGGATACTTATATCTAAAAAACCTAAAGATGTTGCAGACGTGAAAATGGGTATTTGAAATCACATTTAAAAATTTAAAAACACTCATTTTGGAGGATAAAATTAACTTCAGAGGGGGGGCGGGGTTTGAAATATGTGTTGAATTATTTTCATGAGGATACAAATGACTCAAGAACTGAAGAGTTTACAGTCTTGATAATTGGTATTTGGCAGCTCTTTTATCAATAAACACGTATTTTTGGTTTTCGGAAAAACCACTGAAAGGACTGAAAAGAATTGAAAAACAAGTGAATTTTTAATTGAGTACCGGTATACCTACAATGTATGTCAAAAACTTTGCATGTTACAGACATGGAACTAGGTACTTGGAATGTCCATTAAAAATAAAGAAACATGCCTTTATTTCTTTTTGGAAAATCCACGAGGGTGGGGGTGGAGGATGATCTGATAAAGGGGTTGAATTGAAGATGTTACAGATGTGGATATGTGTATTTGGAATCGCCTTTAAAAATAATGAAACTTTTTTAACTTGAGATAAGACGTTCTCACATGTACTGCTGTATGTCGCATGGTCATCTTAGCCCCAAAAGGCAATACCACAAACGTGGTTTACAAAGAGTTTCTGGGATAAATGAAACTAAATTTTTGAGTGAGGTTTTATACTTCAGGGATTTTCAGATAATGTCTTAGTACAGTACCGAGGAACGATTACTTTTTTCAAATTACGAAATCCACGCGAGAAGCCGCGGGTAAACTGCTAGTGTGTACATAAAGTTTACCGCAGATCGTACAGCACACAAAATTGACGTCTTTCCCATCACCGTCAACTGCAGGCTTGAATACCAACAAAATACGACTTTTAAGATTAGGATCCGGTTCAGAAGGCTTGTATTGTGCGGTTTTTACTTCGTTTATTTCTTCTTCTTTTTTTACTTCACGATTTTATGCCACGGTTTCTTTTCTTTTGTAACTACAGTCCATATTCGTTTCCGATTACAGAATAGACGGAGAAGTCAAACCGAAAACCACAGCATATTTGATCGTCTCCACTGGACCGTAATGGAACGCACTCCGCTGACACGCAGTACACTGTGCACATTGCAGCAGTCAGCCCATTAAATACCACAGCGCTGTCCTTGGTTCACCGCGTACGAATGACAGAGCGCTGCCCAAACCGGCCCGTGCGATGACGTCACGGGCTTCGTATGTTCGAGCCTTTCAAAGCCCATTGCAGTCTAATGCCGAAGCAGCTCATGGGCTGTGCCTCTCTGCAGGACTCTGCTAAAAACCATACGCCATGTTTAGTGCCATTATTCATCGACTGCCACGGGAGTATACAGTCTATGCACAATGTTCGCCACACACAATGCTAGTGCACCAATAAATGGGTAATCTCTCAGACGGTAGTTTTCTTTGTGGTTCTTTCAGTGTATAAAACTTACTTCGCACCTAACAGAAACATAAGTTTTAGTGGTCAGGAGCACACTTATTTTTTCTTCGAACCAAATGAACTGCCATTATTAGGTAAAAGAGACTGCAAGTTACCTGTTTTATTCCACAGCGGCACTGTGGCACCTTTTGTCCACAACGCTATTATGACACATTTGATTATTTCTTCGTAACAAAAGCGCCATTCCGTTAAATTTGGAGTGAGGTGACGGAAGGACGTACTGTCGATAAGTGGGTTTTCTGTGTTTCTGTCCTAATGATCCCCGGTTTCTTTTCATGGTTCCTTATTCCTTGACTTATAGCCAATTATTATTCTATTCTGACGCTGAAGAGCACACAGACACACACACAGTTTTTTCTTTTCTTTTGTAAAATGTTAAATGAGTTCTGTTTCCAGAAGGGGACGCCCAAGAAGGTGTGCTGTTCTACAAAGTAGTGCAGATGTCAGAGCTTGAATTAAGGATCGAGTTTATAAGTTCGGCAATTGGCAAAGAAATCCGTTGTATCGGGACACTATTCACGATGAAACCTCTATTGAATTATGCAAGGAGGGGTTATTAAATTAAATCTGTATGCAAATGCAGTACCAAGCACGACAGTTTGCTGCGAAAATGGTAAATGGACATTGCAGTTCGTGTTGCCACAATGGTTTGGTTTATATTCCAAACCTCAAGTAAACAATGTACTTAAATGTATGATGCTACAATATAATAATTTCATAAACCATGTAAGTCAGTGTTACAGTACGATACGCTTTGCATCCTTCTCTGATAACCGTAGCCAAATTCCAGGATTAGTGTTTTAAGATGCATGTGGTGATTCATAGATACATTTCCGATTTACTGCGTACTAAACATTTCCGAGCATTATACGGCCAGCTTTATGTGATAGATACAAATCATGCGAACAGATTCGTTCTAAAAATTCTATAAATTCCTCTCTAAACCAAAGACAATTGAAAGATTCTCTAACAGTTTACTAAATAACCCATATGCTAAATGACATAATAATGCTGGCAAAGCAATAAGACAAGAAAAAAGTTTGCCAATGTTGCTGTGATAGGCCACTAGTTTTGATGTATATTTAACGAAACATCATAAATTATTTTTCCAGACTAATTTCTGCACATAAATGTGATAGTAGATCAAGGCCACGGAGTAGGGGGTGATATCCTGTATAATAAACCTGAGATATTGACGTGAAATACTCAACGTTGCGAGAACTTGGGTCACGGATTGATACCTAGTTCCTAGTAGTGATAGGAATATCGAATGTTTTAAACTATCGGTTGACTACCGATTGGGAAGCATGACTATCGAATGAAAACATTCGATAGTTTTCATTTGGTCTGAAATCGGTTATTAACTACTGCGGTAGTACTAGTCATCATCATCATCATCTGTTTACCCTCCAGGGTCGGCTTTTCCCTCGGACACAGCGAGGGATCCCACCTCTACCGCCTCAAGGGCAGTGTCCTGGAGCTTCAGACTCTTGGTCGGGGATACAACTGGGGAGAATGACCAGTACCTCGCTCAGGCGGCCTCACCTGCTATGCTGAACAGGGGCCTTGTGGAGGGATGGGAAGATTGGAAGGGATAGGCAAGGAAGAGGGAAGGAAGCGGCCGTGGCCTTATGTTAGGTACCATCCCGGCATTCGCCTGGAGGAGAAGTGGGAAACCACGGAAAACCACTTCCAGGATGGCTGAGGTGGGAATCGAACCCACCTCTACTCAGTTGACCTCCCGAGGCAGAGTGGACCCCGTTCCAGCCCTCATACAACTTTTCAAATTTCGTAGCAGAGCCGGGAATCGAACCCGGGTCTCCGGGGGTGGCAGCTAATCACGCTAACCACTACACCGGTAGTACTAGTAACTAGTAATAAGTAAGTCATTTGCTAGTAACTACCGAAATTGGATCGTTGTATTATACCACCGATTTTTATAGTGTATTTCTTTTGTTGGTGGTGATATAAGCGGAAATATTGAGACTGGTAAGAAACGTTACACAATGTTCGAGTGAAATTATTGGAAATTCAAATGCGTTGGTCTATAAAATAAGAAAATGTCCCTATTAAATTAGGGGCTGCCTGGCCGAGGCGGTAAAGGCGTGCTCGGTTCGCCCGGAAGAACATGGGTTCGAATCCCCGTCAGGAAGTCGTAAAATTTAAGAAACGAGATTTCTACTTCCGGGGGTGCATATGGCCCTGAGGTTCACTCATCCTACACCTAAAATGAGTACCAGGTTAATTCCTAGGGGCAAAGGCGGCCGAGCGTAGAGCTAACCACTCGAGGTTAACAATGGTGGAAGCCTTTACCTTCCACTCCTCCAAGGGCCTTCCCGGCCTGTACGGAAATGACTTTGCTTTTTGCATTGCTTTGCCTATTAAATTAATTGTGGTCATTATGTTTCATTTTAAATCAAATGCATGTTTGTGTCCCTAACCATAAGTTAATGAATGTAAGACCGTCTGTTCATAAAATAACAAATGCTAGGTAGTTTCATACGAAGGTTAGGTTTACACCTTCTTGTAATGCCACCACGTATTAAAGTAATGTGAATACTGCAAACTAAACTAAATGAAAAGAAACATATTTTCCTAGGACCAAGTAATAGTGCATATATTCGTTTAAAAATAGTTCCATTCATTTAAGGTTAATGTTCAATCATTAAAGGTTCATGTTAGTACATGGAAACTATTTACAGAAACTATAACGTGATTATTAATTGATAAAGTGCACAGTAATAAAATTGCATTTATCAGTATACAACTTTGAGTCAGATGTCTATTCATTTATAACAAATTACTGATTTCACTCCATAACGAAAGATGACGGCGATTTCAGCGCTGACTAGTGGAAACAATTGGAATTTGCGATCCGAATGAAAAACGGAATGCAAACGGAAAGAATCGGTTGTAGCGGTAGTTGACGACTATGGAATAATTCGGTGGTTTTCATTCGATAGTTCCATCGCTATTTCCTAGCGCGACGAATAGAAGGCCATGAACTACGAACTGAGGGCTCTCACAACATTCCCGATATTTCTCTCTCAGGAAAAGAATGGGCTCTTCATAGATTTTCTATTCGTCTTGATTGACTGGTTTGGATCGTTTATTTCAAAATGAATTATCGGATCAAGAATATATTCCACACAGCCTCAAAATTAGTTCTCATCGAGTTTTCACGACAATATTCTACTCGAAAAGAACTTTAAATGTATTGGCTGTATTCAGTACATGGTAGTTCGTACCGGAGATATGTTACGTACAGAATAAAAATGATCAATAGGACACCTGTGGAATCCGAACCCACAACCTTTCAATTTCACTTCGGGTGCCCTTAGCAGTTTTCTCTTTTTAGCCAGTCGTTTATTCTATGCTTCGAAATGTGCATAGCACACATGCAATTAATGTGAAACATTGTTACGTACCATGTACAAGACATGTGATAGTGGTTCTGAGCAGTTCCACATAGCTGATTCACTGCCCGGCGTGTTATAATAAGTAAACAATGTTAAAATGTGATAAACATTACGGTTACGGTTGCACGCCATGACAATCTGAGACTGCGCGGTTTTATCATTTTCAATAAAGTTGTCAGCCTGATAGAACACATGAAGGGAGGTCAGTCGGCCAAAAATAGGCAACGTGCCTTCATGACAGCTGACACAAGACGGCTAATAACAACAAAGAAAATGGCTGCAAGTGTCTGATAAACACAGCATCCGTTTTAATTTGTCCATGTTAGTAAAACTACTTCTAGGGGCGAATTGGTGGATTCATGCAAGAATCAATCAATCAATCAATCAATCAATCAATCAATCAATCAATCAATCAATCAATCAACATTGATCCTCATTTATCTCGCTCGGTAAGTTATTCCAGTCCCTAACTCCCATTCTTACAAACGAGTATTTCCCTCAATTTGTTCACTTGAATTCCAACTTTATATTTATATTATCATATTCCTTATTTTAAAAACACCACTCAAAGTTATCTCTTCTCTGACAGCTCGGAGCATACAGCTTAGTCGAACAGCTCGTCTCTCCTTTCTCTCAAGTCTTCCCAGCCCAAACTTTTCAACGTTTACGTAACGCTACTCTTTTGTTGGAAATCTTCCAGAGCAAATCGAGCTGCTTTTCTTTCGATTTTTTCCAGTCCTCGAATCAAATAATCCTGATGAGGGTCCCATACCCTAGAACTATTCTCTAGTTAGGGTATTACCAGAGATGTATATGCACTCTTGTTTACATCCTTGCTACAACCCCTAAATACCCTCACATCATGCGGCAGGTATCTATACCCTTTATTTACAATCCCATTTATTTGATTACCCCAATGAAGATATGACCTTATATTAACTCCTAGGTACTTACAGTGATCTCCATGTGGAACATTCACCCCATCTACGTAGTAATGTCTGTTTGTAATTTCTGAAGGTTGTCAAGTAAACATAATATGCTAAATAAATAAGATAAAATCATTTGTTATACCTTAGAAGGCAACATGCGAACCTAAGAACGAAGAGCATCACAACAAGGGAAAGGACACACAATGAAGCACTGTTCAAATGGCAACCTCACCTATCTTCCAGGTTTCCACTTTTACTGTGTTTCCACCACTCTTTCTTCATTTGGTACAAGACAGCCCTGAGTACAACACCATCAATACTCTCCAACATGTGTGGTTTGTACTGCCCTATTACCCACACTGTCGCTTGCTGTTTGATCTGGGGGAAGGCCGACACAGACAGTCGAATCATTTTCCTGTCGTCGATGTCTCCGAAGGGCAGGTTTACAAGTCGACACACCTACACCATTTCCATGTGTGCACTGTAGTTGTGCATGTTTAGAGTGGTGCATCGTTGTATCCATTAAACCACACACCGTTCACCACGGTGATTGTTCCAGATGTATTTCGTTACGACGCTGTGCCGTTGGTAACAGTTTGTTAAGAAGAATGAAGATTTGAGAACGTAAGTGGGTCGAGATTTGTATACGTTTCACTGTATCGTAGGTCAGTTGGTATGGAGTATTCTGAACTCAGTCCGTGGGGTGAAGTTCACAGATCACCGAACCAAGTTATAAATGGCCATGGTGGTGACAATCGTTCCTGGCGGTAGTTCATTAACAATTTGAAGTTTTAGTTGACGATCTCTGAATATTTGTAGCAAAAGTCTGTTATTACCGTTATCTATGATACAAATGGCTTTGTACAGTCCCTTCTAGAAATGATCCGACTGTGAAAAGTACGTAAATATAATTTTTAAACGAAAGTGATTGACATTTCGTTCCGTGTCCTATGAGTCCTAACCCTAACCCACTAACCCTGTATAGAAGATATAGTTGTTCTCTTTGTACTCAAAATAGGTGACCTAGCCATAAGGACCAACCAATATAATTTGAAAGCTGGCTTTCAATCCTTTACAGGTAGCGAGAACACTTGAGGTAAAGGCATTGTGATGACAAATATTTATAGCTCTAAGTTGTATCGTCGCTGTTACAGCAAAACCTCGTATATCCCAATGCTCTTCTTATGAATTATTCTCCTTAGGACTGGTCACGCCTCCCAGACACATGTTGGTATGTAGTCCATAAGAACAACGGTTGTTGTGTTCATTTTCCTATGGTAATCCTTAAAGGAAATTCACTCTTACCGTAACGCTCTGTAGGAATGTACGATGTCGGCATGACGTAGGAGTAAGTACGCATATTACTAAGGTACATGCAGACGTCCATAGAAATGGATTGTTTCGGAAATATGTAACCTCAGATAATACGATAGATGCAACGATGGAAGATGAAATTAGTAAAAATTAAAAAAGAATAACTGCATATGAGATACAGAGAATACGTGACGAATAACGTTCATTCCAGTCAAAGTTTTGTGCTCTGCTGGAAGGAGAAAGCTATATTGAGGATTTCAGTACATTGCATAACACCAGGCCTAAATATCCGGCTCTGAAGTATGTATTATTGCGTAAACAGAGGAAGATTTGTGCAGGTAATGATAGCAGGTTTGGTGGAAGTAGTAACCCTGAAAGTCATTCAAAGAGAAAGGAACGCAGAGAAAATTATAATTATATTCTCATTCAATTTCAGTATCATAATCAGCGTAAAAGTTGTGTGAATAACATTTTTCAGAGTGATAATACCCAGTCTAAATGTCAGATACCAATGGAAGCATTTAAACATATATGGAATAGTGAAAATAATTCAGTGATTGAACCTTATGATTCTTCTCAGCCTATTTCTCAACAAACAGATATAGATCAGACGTTTCTAATTTCGGCGGGGGATATTGGACGACTGTTACGAAGCATAAGATCGGAGTCCCCTGAACCTGACCGAGTATTCGTAATAACTTTTAAACTGGTTGAATGTTCTGCGGCAATTCTCTCTTTGATGCAGATTATGCTCAAATGGAATATTGTTGCACAGGCCTTCAGAGAAGCATGCACTGTTCTTTTATACAAGAGAAAAGGAGACCCAAAGGACCCAATGAATTGGAGGCCTATTTCAATGAAAATCCACAGCCTGTTTCCAGTCATTTGACCGGGTCAGGAATAGAATGAATGAAGCCCTAATCCGGCGGAGAGAACAGGAATTGTACCGGCTGCCAAAGCCTGTCGCACTCCTCTGGGGAAATAATTAATGAATGAAAGATGAAATGAAAAGATATTGGAGAGTGCTGCTGGAATTGAATACGACAGGCAAAACCGGAGTAGCCGGATAAATTCCTGGCCCACCTCAGCTTTGTCTAGTACAAATCTCACAAGAATTGACCGGGATTTAAACCACGGAACCCAGCGATGAGCGGCCGACGCGCTGCCGCCTGAGCCACGGGGGACCTTCGGGGCCTATTTGAATATGTTAGGCTATTCGTCGCGTTGTAGAATGGGTGATTGATTCAAAATTAAGGAAATATATTTCACTCAACGAAAATGAAAGAGGATTTGTCAGTAAACCTGGATGATATTTAAACATATCATTAGTTGATGGATGTTTGAATAAAGCGAAAGAGTAGTGATGTTGAATGTATCACAAGCATTTGATAATGTCAGTCACGGCCATCTAGATAACTGCCTTACTAAGAACCTAGCTGGAAGTAATTCCACCAGGATCCACGGAAACATACCTACATATACCCATATTCATATTATCTGCGTACTTTTTAGCGACAGATTTACACCCTAGTATTTGCTAGTGCTGAATCGGTCGACGTCGGCAATCTTCGAGATTCGTACTGGCAACCTTTGAAATACACACTATGAATCGCTTATGCATTGCTGTGCGACATCTGGCGTACACTTTACGTACTAGTACTGTTGTTATTTACACAGCAAAGCCAAACTATAAAATTCACTTTAGGAATAAGATTCGCATCGAGAAATGTTATATAATGTGTGCGTAACACAGTAGTTGCCTTAAGATAACAAAGGTTTATAAAATTCAATTCAGATTTCATTTCCATTCGGTTGGCAGTACTACCGGAACCGGGAGAGCTTCCTCCTTACTCCTCAAACCCGTACACATATCTATCGCTAAAAAGTGCGCAGATAATATATTAATCTTATCTTAGTAAATGAGTTTTCCAAGAATCGCCTTTATCCCCAATCCTGTTAAATTTTTCAATGGATTTTATTCTAAAAGAATTGTTACAGTTCGCCTCTGTGGTGTAGTGGTTAGTGTGATTAACTGCCATTCCCGGAGGCCCGGGTTGGATTCCCGGCTCTGCCACGAAATTTGAAAAGTGGTACGAGGGCTATAACGGGGTCCACTCAGCCTCGGTAGGTCAACTGAGTAGAGGTGGGTTCGACTTCCACCTCAGCCATCCTGGAAGCGGTTTTCGGTGGTTTTCCACTTCTCCTCCAGGCAAATGCCGGGATGGTGCCGGAATGGCCACGGCCGCTTCCTTCCCTCTTTCTTATCTATCCCTTCCAATCTCCCCATCCTCCACAAGGCCCCTGTTCAGCATAGTAAGTGAGGTCGTCTGGGTGAGTTACTGGTCATACTCCCCAGTTGTATCCCCAACCCAGAGTGTGAAGTTCCAGAACACTGCCCTTGAGGCGGTAGAGGTGGGACCCCTCGCTGAGTCCGAGGGAAAAATCGACCCTGGAGGGTAAACAGATTAAGAAAGAAAGAAAGAAAGAAAGAAAGAAAGGTACTGTATGTGTGCTTCGGGATTAACGACTGTTTCAAAGGGTGACTGTGTACACAGTTATTTAAAGTGATGTTCATTACCGTATCGCAACATTAGTTTGTACGTTGTATCACTGTGCATTATTGGGGAACGGAACCAATACTTCTCCTTGGCCTACCTACAATATTATGCATAGTGTCGTTTCCATACACAGCTCGCAGATAACGCTGCCAGCGTTCTCAGCCTCGAGTCAGGACTCGAGTACCTCGAGTTTTACGGTCCCAGACTCGATTCTTTGCGAGTCTATTCGCAGCCCATCACCAGATTACAGTACATTCAGGCCAAAACAGCGGAGTATACGCAGGGCACAAAATGAATAACAGCGTCATTCTACTGTTTTAATGTGGCGGACGTGAACTTGTGTGTACGTATTCAAACATCATACCGATGCAATAAATATCTGATCGATGCACGATTCGAACCGCCGCTGGTACATACCGTCGATTGCTAGGCGAACGCCAACTCACATCCCCTAGACTACACTGATGAAAATACGCTTGTAGTACGACGAGAGCAGAGTATATACGACATCCGGTTCGGTGTTTAAGATAACGTATTAATTACTGCACTGTTACCTAGTTTTATGCATTGTTTCAACTCTTCGTTACACTCGGTCACGTGGCACGACACATTGAACCCTTGAACTTACCATTCTATCGTTGATCGGCTACAGCTGCTGCAATAGAGCAGTATCGAACTCCTAAATCTTGGGATCGTAGCGGGTATATTTCGATCACAATCTTGACCAAACGATGGGGTTCAGAAGAGAGCCTAACTACTTGAAATGAGGAGAAAATATGTGCTTACTAACTTTTGTTGAATTATCAAAATGCAAAAACTTATGTTATAAAATCATTCATCAGAAAATAACTTTTTAATTATTTATCATTTAACCCCAGTCTCATTGCATTGCGTGTTTTATCTTTTACATTTATCGAAGAACCTTCTTCGGAGGAAAGTAGAAAATACCACAAGTTAGTGGACAGCGAAAACTAGAAAAACGAAAATAAAACCTGAAAAATCGGGCACCTTTTGACCCAAACGATAACTGAGAATTAATCCACACGATCCGTGGAAAATCTGACCTTCAACAAGTAGAATTCCAGATTTACATTTAATTAAGGCTATCCACAACTCAAATACCCTGTCGGATATGGGAACACCCGACGAGTGGACCCTTAATCGAACCAAATTGACTATCAGTTGCTTAGGATAGGTTGAGAAATACTACTGGAAAGCATGGTGTCCACTGCAAGTTAACATCAGCAGTCATAATTAAAAATAAATTTCCACCATGTATTGTCATCTCGTGACACCCTTAAGTTGTCCGGCTCCATGGCTAAATGGTTAGCGTGCTGGCCTTTGGCCACAGGGGTCCCGGGTTCGATTCCAGGCAGGGTCGGGAATTTTAACCTTAATTGGTTCATTTCGCTGGCACGGGGGCTGGGTGTATGTGTCGTCTTCATCATCATTTCATCCTCATCACGACGCGCAGGTCACCTGCGGGTGTCAAATCAAAAGACCTGCACCTGGCGAGCCGAACTTGTCCTCGGACACTCCCGGCACTAAAAGCCTTACGCCATTTCATTTATTTTTTTTTACCCTTAAGTTCTGGAATAATCCCGATGCTGAAACATGCATCACCCAAACAGCTGTTCAGAAGGAACCAGCAACGACTCCATCCGAGAGGATCTTACGTTACGTCGTTCTGAAAGAACAAAACTGCGAAATGCAGGAAACACTTATCCATCATGCATTTAGAAGAAATGCTAAACACTGAAGTTAAAGAAACAAGTGATAACTCACTTGAAGAAATATTCTTACAAAACCAACATTCAGGTTATAAACGGTTATGTTGAGTTTAATAAACTTACAAGTCCAAATGATAAAATAAAAGACGAAAATTCCAAAACAATCTACGGAACTTTCCATTTTTACAAATTCTGACTACCCTTACAAATCCGCCTAATTATGTTTGTCCCAATAAACTAACTACAAGTTATTGACAGATCAAAGTCATACCTATTATAAAATGAAAGAACGAAAATTGAAAATAAAATGTATTCCCAGCTGACGAATCGAATTCGTAACTCAAGTCTCACAGAAATAAGCTAAGTGTCCACACGGCACTATCAAAGCAATCAGACGTCTGAACGACAAACATAATTTAGTCCGGAAATAAATGAAAAATACTAAAGTTCAATGAACTCGAACGTGCCGGGCAAACAGCAGTAATAATCAATCACCGTTAGCTCAGTATCCAGTGCTGGACAACCCTCACGTTATGCCTCTGGTAGTTCCATGCTCTTACGTAAACACCTTCCAGCTGGTAAGGATTGTGCCGAAACATGGCTTCAGTATTACTTCGCATTACATACACTACTGCAGACACTCCCATCGTTCAAGTCACTCCGTAAAAACACCTAACCTAAGACTTGACTATATACAGACGACACCCTAACCCTGTTGTCGAGCCTAGTGTCTACACACCCTAACAATAACATCTGTATACACACACGAGATAATAAGATGAAATCAGCTATGTATTTTAAGCAGATATCTATGCTTTCACACTTTTCGTCGGCGGAATCTCAGGAAAATTTCTATCACCTTCAATTAAATACTCTACTTAAACCATTCCCATGAATAGACAATATAAGTTAATTTAAAGACACAAATCCCGAACTTCCTGATAGACGAGCGACGTTGGTTCCATCGTCCAGACCTTCAGACAGAATGTGTAAATGTAGGTGGATGGGATTTCTCTAATACCCTCTGAGAGGACGCTACCCTCACCATGAAGCTTGGTGGTGCAATCTCCCAATTCCACATCCGCTGGACCAATTTTCTTGAAATTTTTTCCACAAATTCAGACAGACTTATAATTCATTACGGTGTTAATTTTATATTTTTGCCGTACTTGCAACTGGCGTAATAAATTTATTTCTGACACGTAATTTCGCGGGCTTTCTTCAGAGATGACCTCGGCACGTGTCGCAAATCCGCGAGTATGGATGCCAACTTTCCTCCAGGCTTAATTGCATTTAAATTCACCCTGTGGATTATGTTTTCGTGTAATGTTTATTAATAATTTCGATCCTTTATTCCTGGATTAACCATGTCACCAAAATCTCTTGATGTGAAGGATTTTCCAAAATTGCTAAATTAGTCAGTACTCGCTATCAACCGAAGTGTCCCGGCATTTCACGAGAGGGTGGCTCGCTCGTCACGGTGAGTTCTATTCCCATGGAGGGTGCGAGACTCTTGAAATAAAACATGGCTACTCTCAAAAACGTTTATTTGTAGCTGAAATACATATCTGCAATTATTTTTCATCGTAGAATTATGGGTTCAACATTAACATTGTTGCATGATAAAAGGACGTTGCTACATGATTTCAAGGCATCATGGTTTGCAAATGGATGATATAATATTTTGCTAGGGTTCAGAATCGTGTGCAAAAAGTGCTCACTCCACAATAGTACTATAGAGTACGCCTGTAAGTGAATAGCACCCCTATGACCATGTGGACGTTAGTTGGGCTGCAGGAAACGATATTGGAAGGGGATGCTGAATCACTATATATACTAGCTGTAGTATCCGGTCTTGTCCGATTGGTTTTTGAATGTTTACTTTTAAGATTATTATTAATAGTTATGTTCGAAGTTTTTAAGACTTTCGTGTGGAGCGTGGCATTGTATGGAAGTGAAATATGGACGATAACTAGCTCAGAAAGAAAGAGAATAGAAGTTTTTGAAATGTGGTGTTACAGAAGAATGCTGAAGGTGAGATGGATAGATCGAATCACAAATGAAGAGATACTGAATCGAATTAGTGAGAGGAGATCGATTTGGCTAAATTTGACGAGAAGAAGAGATAGAATGATAGGACACATATTAAGACATCCGGGACTTGTTCGGTTGGTTTTTGAAGGAAGTGTAGATGGTAAGAACGGTAGGGGTAGACCAAGGTATGAATATGACAAGCAGATTAGAGCAGATGTAGGATGCGGTAGTTGCGTAGAAATGAAAAGGTTAGCACAGGATAGGGTGGCATGGAGGGCTGCATAAACCAGTATATGGACTGATGACTTAAAAAACAACACATTTTCGAAGTGAATTTTCATAGAATTCCTTTTTGGGATATTGATTTTTAACATCTATTATGAAGCTTTAGAGTTATTTAGATGTGTTTGATTTCAAGTTTTCGATTATTTAATCATCAAGTAAAACTTTATCCTTGTGGAAGCTCGAATTGACTGGCAAGTATTTGATCCTTTCAAAAAATTAGTAAGGCGTAACTACATGTCTGAATTAGTTGCGCTATAGATATGATCTACACGATTTCAACTCCCTTTGAGACTCTCACCAATCAGCCTTGCGACCCCAAAAGCAGTGGATTCAAAACTAATCTCGGTCATTTTAGACTATTTAGTATCAAACCCCATTCTTCCTGCCGTCTTAATGGAGGCTGAACGTGGACTTAAATGGTATTCAGAGCGTCACAATTCATCCCAGCGACACATAAACTTTGGATTACTCTTCAATATCGGTTATTTTCTATTATTTTCAAATGCCATCTCCTCCCATTCCCCACCCCCAGCGTGGGTTGGTATGTTTTGTCTTCATAGTATTATTCCTCCTGATGATAAGTCATATGTGTACCAAGATTCATTGAGAGCTATTCTGGAACATACCCATATACACCCATATGTAAGACTTAACCATCAAGAGTATCACAGTTCAACTCAGGGACCTCGTAAACGATGGTATTCGACATTAATATCAGTCATTTTTGTTTATTTTCATATTTCACCACCTCCGCTAGGAGTGCCAGGGGTGTTTTACACAACAGTATTTTATTTAGATAGTAAGAAATATGTGTACCAGTTTTGAATGAGGGCTATGTTGGAAGAAACACTTATGCACCCGTAATTTTGGTCGTTTTGGGCAATTTCCTTTCCAACCCTTCTCATCTGCATGCCCATGGGGGCTGAAAATGGACTTCAGCGACGTCCGGAGTGTCACTCTTCTTCTTAGCGACCACGATAACTATGGATACTGCACTATTTTCGATTATTTTAACATCTTATCCCCTCCTACCCCACCCCTAGGGGTGCTAGGATTACCATACCCCTTTGCAGTTTGTCTCCTGGAAGTAAGTCATAAGTGTGCCATGTTTGCTTGAAATCTCTCCCGTAGTCCAGAGAAGTATGGATTCAACACTAATATAAGTCGTTTTAAGTTATAATTATATTTCGCCCCCTTCTTTAGGGCTTCTAAGGTTGCCTTGCCCCAACAGTATTTTTTACAGATAGTCGGTAATATTTTTACCAAGTTTAGTTGACACATATGCTGGAACAGCATATAAACATCCATAATATATGGTCATTTGGACATTTTTATTTCTTCGTCCCTTCACTCGCCCCTGCCGATTGGAGATTAACTTGGACTTACACGGCATCCGGAGTGTCACTATTCATCTCAGCGACCACAGAAACTATGGATTCGACACTATTTTCGATTATTTTTATGTGTCACTCCCCCCTCGCCCCACCCCAAAGGGGGCTGAAATCGGACTTTAACAAATACGAAGTGTCGCTATTCATCTCGGTGACCCAGAGAACTGTGGATTCAATACTATTTTTTATTATATTTATCTCTTTCCCACCCACTTCAAAGGGGGCTGAACATGGATTTTAAAAAATCCGGAATCATACTATTCACTTCAGCGGCCGCGAAAGCCTATTTTCTATTATTTTCATATAACCCCCTTCAACCCCCACCCGCAAGTGATAAAAAGTCCGGAGTGACACTATTCATCTCAGCGACCCCGAGAACAATGGATCCGACACTATTTTCGATTATTTTTATATCTCACTCCCCCTTGACCCCAGCCCAAAGGGGGCTGGAATAGGACTTAATCTGCAGTGTCACTGTTCATCTCTGCGACCCCGAAAACAATGGATTCGACACTATTTTCGATTATTTTTACTCACTCACTCGCTCCCGCCCCAAACGGGGCTAAAATTGGACTTTAAAAATCCAGAGTGTCAACTGTTCATCTCAGCGACCCCAAAAGCAATCTCCCCGTCGACACCCACCCCTAAGGGATACAAAATCCGGAGTGTCACCATTCATCACGGTGACCCCGAGAGCTATGGATTCGACGGTACTTTCGATTATTTTATATCTCACTTCCCTCGCCCCCCCCCTTCGCATTTAAGGGTGCTTGTAGTGTCTTTGCCCCACGCTCCAGTGGTTTAGGAGATGTAATACATAAATATCCGCATACAATGACATTGATGTATATAGATCTATAGATAGATTACATAGACTCGCCTTTGTTCGTTGGGAACCCCCAGTTGCTCTTCGTTATGAGTGGGTGATAACTCGTGTCATTCCACTCTTGATATTCTATATGCTTCACAGTTTCTTAAATATTTTGCACATCTAATAGAGAGCTACATTCTTCGAACTGGGCAGACCTATCAAAGTTGGTCCTATATATTGAAAGTACGTCTCAATCACGGCAAGTTGGATTGCTATTTTCAAATAACAGCCACGGTCATTCTTGCAGCTCCTAGCAAGGGATGGTACTTTATAAATCGTGGTGACGTGTTCCCATCCTCCTATATACAGCATTTCTTAACGGACTATCAGGATATAGCGTAAGATGCCGTCGCAGAGCAACAATTTGTCCATCAAGTCGATTCAATCTTGGTGCGGCTTTGCAATTTAATAAAATTACATAAAATTACTCATAATAATAAAACTACCTATCCGATTTCGTTCTAACCGCTTCATAATCCCTCTCAGATGTAATAAGAACAAACTGTGAAAATTTCAGCGAAATAGGTCCAGTAGTTTTTGAGTCTATTAATTACAAATATACCAACATCCAATTATATATATATATATATAATATAAATAGTACAATGCGTCCTATCTACAGACCATCACGTAGTAGTCCAACCTGGTTGCATAAAATCGGATAAAAACGGTCCTTTTCAGGACCATATAAAAATTCACTCTTTGGAACAGGATGATGTGTGGCCATATTACAGTCGCTGTAAAAGGCTACCAGCCTGTGATTCGAATCTACTACCACACAGTTTGCCTGATGCAACAGCAGTTGTGCGTGCTTTAGCCACCTTCGATATCGCCGCACTCGGTGCGTATGGTAGTGTTATTCGCAGCTGTGATAGTTTTCCACATTCATTATAGTTTAAAGTAATAGAAATAACACTGTCGCTAATGATTCATACCATATTCGCGAGCATTACATAAACGATATGGTTGTACTAAGGCCATATAGAAGCAGGTACTAATATTTTTCGGGTGACTATGATATACGCGTGCTTTGCTGGCAGGATGTATTTTGTACAGTGCGCTATGTCTTCTGGTTTGGGGTAGAATAAATTTGTTACTGTCATTAACCTGCCCCAGTCTTGTCTTTGGCTTTGACAATATGAAGGTGACTGGGGTATGAGCGATACTAGTAATGCCATTCCTTATGCGGCCAGTCCTTGCTATGAATGGTGTGAAAATGTTGCTCATAGGGTCGGTTGGTGCACGCATTTCATTGGGCTTGGCAGACAGGTATGCAATAGCAACGTCTGGCTCAGTGAGGAAAGCAACGTGAAACTACCTCACTCCTCATTTCCGTAGCACGCCTCTTCAGTGACACCTAGGCCATCTATGACAGCTAATGGTGGAGCTGTTGAGGATCCAACCTGCCTTCGGGATGAATACCAAACAAACAAACAAACAAACAAATAGACAAACAAACACACACACATACATAATATACTCGTTAGTTGGGTTACTTACCTCAGACCGAGCGAGTTGGCCGTGCGCGTAGAGGCGCGCGGCTGTGAGCTTGCATCCGGGAGATAGGGGGTTCGAATCCCACTGTCGGAAGCCCTGAAGATGGTTTTCCGTGGTTTCCCATTTTCACACCAGGCAAATGCTGGGGCTGTACCTTAATTAAGGCCACGGCCGCTTCCTTCCAGCTCCTAGGCCATTCCTATCCCATCGTCGCCATAAGACCTATCTGTGTCGGTGCGACGTAAAGCCCCTAGCAAAAAAAACTTACCTCAGAAAAAATAAGGGGCTAGAGAACCACCCGGCATATATGGCTTCAAATACCAAAAATTACTTTAAGTGGTTGGATCATGTAGATCAGTGGGAAAATGGCAGCTTGCGCTTACAAAATCAGGAGACGTAGTCGGTGTTTTGAAGGGCACAGACTCGTAAAACTTCCTTGGAGCTTAATTTGTTTCTTACCCAGACAAAGTAATTAAAACTCAGTGAATGAGAACGTTTCCGCCTCTGTGGTATAGCGGTTAGTGTGATTAGTTGCCACCTCCGGACACACGGGTTCGATTCTCGGCTCTGATACAAAATTTGAAAAGTGGTACGAGGGCTGGAACGGGGTCCACTCAGCCTCGGAAGGTCAACTGAGTACAGGAGGATTCGATTCCCAACTCAGCCATCCTCGAAGTGGTTTTCCGTGGTTTCCCATATCTCCTCCAGGCAAATGCCGAGATGGTACCTAACTTAAAGACACGGCCGCTTCCTTCCATCTTCCTTGTCTATCACTTCCAATCTCCCCATCCCCCACAAGGCCCCTGTTCAGCATAGCAAGTGAGGCAGCCTGCGCGACGTACTGTTCCTCCTCCCAATTTGTATCCTCCGACCCAATGTCTCATGCTCTAGGACACTGCCTTTGAGGCGGTATAGGTGGGATCCCTTGCTGAGTCCGAGGGAAAATCCAACCCTGGAGGGTAAACAGATTAAGAAAGTAATAATGTTATTTGTTTTACGTCCCACTAACTACTTTTTAAGGTCTTCGGAGACGCCGAGGTGCCGGAATTTAGTCCCGCAGGAGTTCTTTTACGTGCCAGTAAATCTACCGACACGAGGCTGTCGTATTTGAGCACCTTCAAATACCACCGGACTGAGCCAGGATCGAACCTGCCAAGTTGGGTTTAGAAGGCCAGCGCCTTAACCGTCTGAGCCACTCAGCCCGGCAGATTAAGAAAGAGAAAGAAATACTTTAGAAATTTACATGCAGGCAACAGGGATGGTTTCAAATCAACTGCACTTGGTAGTTGAAGGCATACGACTATTATTTCCTTTTACAGCGTTATGCACATCCGTGAAGGGCGGTAGAACTTATTTAGTTAATGTTGATATTTTTATTCTCACTAAATCTCACCTCGGCACTGAATATTATTATTATTATTATTATTATTATTATTATTATTAATTTCTTTATTTGCAAACTGACCACTGAGGACCAGGCAAAAATTCAATTTTTCTTTGTTTGAAGTTTCTTCTTCCTCCAGAACTCCTTCAGGCTCTTCTCGGCTTTGCTGTTCTCTCGACTTCAAACCCTCCAATTTCGAATCATGGTCAGAAATACTTTCCTGTCTAACATTTGAACTTCCTGTATGTTGGACTTCCCTGGATCTTTAAGAACTTCCTTAATCCACGCCGTCGTTGTCTTCTTGTTCCTCAGGTAGTCGAATAACTTTTTGGTTAGTCTGCTTTTGTACATTCTGTACAATTGTCCGAGAAATAACCTCTTTTTAATGGTCTGTGATATTTCCGCACATTTTTGTAGGCGTTATTGTCGTTCCGAAGTTTCCAGCAGGTTCAAGTTTGGATTGGGCCCATGATTTTCCGTATTATTCTTCTTTCTACGATCTCCTACTTCTCCAACTTTTAACTCATCGAGAGGCATTCGTTGGCATACAGACGTTCTGTTTTTACTACGGTGCTGTAATGCCTTATTTTGGCATTCCATGAGATGCATTTCTTGTTGTAGATGTTTCTTGTTAGTCTATAAGCTCTCTCTCGATTTTTGAGATACGATCTTCTACAGCAGCTTTCTCTTGAATGATTTCACGGAGGTATTTGATATTTTAACCCTGTGAATCCGTCCAATCTCTGTTTCGAGGAATTGTGGTCCATATTTGTCGTTCATCGTGAACTTGGTCTTCTCTTTCAAGATCCTAAGTCACGACTTGCTAGCGATCTTTTCTAGGAGGTTGATTTTTTCCACTCATCTAAAAGAATGTCCTAAGAACATATTATTTTACAGTCCCACTGATTATCTTCTAAAAGATTTTTCACAAATACGTAAATTATTCGAAACTTTCATTCAATGTGTTTCTAAGAGACTAAGAACCAGTGACTTGAATAACTATAAGTTTCTCGAAATTTTATCTGTTAATATCTTCTGATGGTGACATGGAGCAAGTTCAATCTGCGGAGTAATTACTGAGCGCCTCAAATGTGTTTACTGAAATGGTTAAACGCTCTGCTTGGAATTGTTTACTGAAGCGGTACCGAATTCATGTCTCACTGTACGTGCCGCTGTGTGAAATAACACAGTTTCTCAAGTAATCGTCGCACTAGATAAGGTGATTGCTTGCGGCTTTAATCGAGTAAACCCAGGGTGCTAACTTGACAGGTCTTATCTCAAAGGGTGAAAGTGTAACGTAATCACAGAAATGTCTGGAGTGTGTAAGCATAGAGGGAAAGGAAACCACCGGTTTACAAATAATTTGTTTCTTACAGTACATAACTTTGTGGAACAATTAATACGACTCTGGGATGAATAAAAAATAGCATTCATTTCTTCATTACGTTAAAATTGAAAAATTGCTGATAGAAATAGGTGCTGACGGCAATCTCCATCTACGAATATACAGTACATATTTCGAATGGCAACATAGTACATTATAAACCATCATTCTATCTGTTCTTCTGATAACATATCCCCAAATATTTCTCCTCTCATCTTCACCTTTCCTTTGTAATAACACATATCAAAAAAAAAAAAACATTCTCTAACTTTCTAAGCAAGTTATCGTCTATGTTTCACTTCTATCTAATGTCATGCTCAAGACGAAAGGCTTCAAGAACCGTTTCCTAATTTCTATACCAAATTTTCGAAGTGAACAAATTCCTGTCCGCCTGTGTGATGTAGTGGTTAGTGTGATTAGCTGCCACCCCGGGGGCCCTGGTTCGATTCCCGGCTCTGCCACGAAATTTGAAAAGTGGTACGAGGGCTGGAACGGCGTCCACTCAGCCTCGGGAGGTCAATTGAGTAGAGGTGGGTTCGATTCCCACCTCACTCATCCTGGAAGTGGTTTTCCGTGGTTTCCCACTTCTCCTCCAGGCAAATGCCGGGATGGTACCTAACTTAAGGCCACGGCCGCTCCCTTCCCTCTTCCTTGTCTATCCCTTCCAATCTTCCCATCCCTCACCAAGGCCCCTGTTCAGCATAGCAGGTGAGGCCGCCTGGGCTAGGTACTGGTCCTCCTTCCCAGTTATATCCCCTGACCAAGAGTCTGAAGCTCCAGGACACTGTCCTTGAGGCAGTAGAGGTGGGATCCCTCGCTGAGTCCGAGGGAAAAACCAACCCTGGAGGGTAAGCAGATTAAGGAGGGGAAGAAGAAGAAGAAATTCATTTTCTTAAAAACAATCTTCTTTGTGCTAATCTGCATTTTATTCCTCCTTCCTTCTGACATAGTTAGTTATTCTACAACCCAAGTAACAAATTCATCTACTTACTCCAATTGTAAGAGTTCATTTCTTAAACTAATGTTTTTTGGATCAACTGACATCGTTCGATTGCACTACAATATTTTTGTTTTTAGATGTATTTATTTTTCTTCTTGTACTCGTTCTGAAACGTGCCCATACCATTCAGTAATTTCTCCAGATCTTGCGCAGACTCAGATAAATGTATTTATTGAACGAATCAACGACTTCCCGCAATGATGGGTTGCCACAGTGGACAAAATAAAGTGTATCAGGATATAGAATATTTTATCATATAGATATATAGCGGTCCGCCTCTGTGGTGTAGTGGTTAGTGTGATTAGCTGCCACCCCGAAGGTCCGGGTTCGATGCCCGGGTCTGCCACGAAATTTGAAACGTGGTACGAGGGCTGGAACGGGGTCCACTCAGCCTTGGGAGGTCAACTGCATAGAGACGAGCTCGATTCCCACCTCAGCCATCCTGGAAGTGGAAGTGGTTTTCCGTGGTTTCCCAATTCTCCTTCAGGCAAATGCCGGGATGGTACCTAACTTAAGGCCACGGCCGCTTCCTTCCCTCTTCCGTGTCTATCCCTTCCAATCTTCCCATCCCTCCCTCCCCCCCGCAAGGCCCCTGTTCAACATAGCAGGTGAGGCCGCCTGGGCGAGGTAATGGTCATCCTCCCCAGTTGTATCCCCCGAAACAGAATCTCAAACTCCAGGACACTGCCCTTAAGGCGGTAGAGGTGTGATCCCTCGCCGAGTCCGAGGGAAAAGCCGACCCTTGAGGATAACCATATTAAGAAGGAGAAGAAGAAATAATACCGTAATATGAATCTTTTTAACCATGGATGTCCGAACAAATAAGATTTAAGGATGTGTACAGATCCAGGTGGTGGTAACTATTCTTTCAATGCTGTTCATAAGCAGGTCGAACTTCTCCCAGAATTCTGTGTACCACGAGAACCAACCATTAGGCCTTAAATCTCTACTTCATTCAGCTGGTATTTATTTTTATAGAACGGTATGGTGGGCGTAATGTTCTGCTTTTCAAGAAGAACGCCAGTGGACTGGCCGACGTGGTGCGCAAATCGGATGGTTGGATCGATAATGAAGCCTTTCTTGTCGTTATCCTTAAAGGAAATTATGTTATACAGCTCTACACCGATCCTCTTCTCAGGCAAAGAGCACCAAATTGCCATTTCGCGACTTAATCATCAGCATCATCGGGAAATCTCAGAGTTCTGACTTCCTCTCCTTGGATTGTGGTTCACTTTCAAAATTCCCCTTCGGTGTATTTTACTACCTTATATACACTGAAATGAGGAGGACAAAATGTAGCCTTGCGTTACACTTTATGAATTTCTGCTTATTTTTCATAGCCCCCCATTCTTATCACCATATATTGATGTTCTACACAGATTGTACATACTCCTTTCTCAGTATCTCATCCGGTTCACCTTCAGAATCCCAAATAACTTGGTCCAATCAGCATTATCGAATGTATTTTCTAGACATATTGTACCAATTATGCGCGGTACGTGTATTTATTTAGATAAATAATATTTAATCATCACGCAATAATTTACTGCGAGCTTGGTGAAGCGAGCCCGCCTGAAGCAGCTACAGCTGTACGAGTGACTTTGACGCAGGAGCAACATAGGCTACCCGCTTGTTCTGTCGCGTGCTCCCTAGCATGGATTGGCGTGTTGTAGAAGAAACGTCACACTTTCCCGAATGTTCGACAAGGAAATGTTCAAAACTTTGTAATAATGATCGTATCAACTCGAAGTATACGTCACTTTGTAGAAGATCATGTAAACATCTCTAAAAAAAATTCAAGTAAATCCATCGAGGGATTCTCGAGTTATTCAACTTTATATAAATCATGATATCTGATGACGTAGATGCACAAAACCTATATAAGGCGACCTCAAGCCAACCCAGTCAGTCATAGTTGGGAGTCCAGTCTGACTCACCATGCTACACTGTTACTCTGTTCGTCGAGACAAAGTGCTGTCCAAATTTATCTTTGAATTCTACAAGTCTTCATAGTGGACTTAGATTCTGTTAGTTAATTGGAACTTGAAATCTGTGCGCGGGTGGAAACTCCGACATGTGATAAGTCTTAAAGTGGACTTAGATTCCGTCAGTTGACTGCAACTTGGATTTTGTGCGCGTGTAGTAACTTCGAATTCTACAAGTCTTACAGTGGACTTAGCTTGTGACAATTGATTCGAACTTAGATTTTGTGCACGTATAGAAACTTCGACATGTAACAAGTCTTTATAATTGCGGAACTTAGTTTCTTACCATTTTACGATTGTGGAACTTAGTCTCTTATGAACGAGTGTTGTGAATTCCAAAGTGACACACTGCTGCATTATATTATTAACTGTGGAATTTTCTTACAACTCATTCAGCGTATTTTCTTTCATTTATTAAGTAGAAGTGATCGTGAAAGTGTTTAAACTTTTCACTACCCTCAATGCAAATGATTACCCACTACCCAATTTATACTCGTGTGCTTCGACACAAGTGATTAACTCTGGGTAGAAGTGAACCATACTCAATTCATAGTGAAGTGAATTTACAACTGCGTATAATAATTGCTAACTATATTATTTCTTCATATTCTGGGTTAAAGTGAACGATACTTAATTCAAACTGAGTTGCATTTTGACTGTGCATAATAATTGCCAATATTATTTCTTTCTCAAAGTGTTCAATAATTTATTAGTGCGCTACTGACAGTCGTGTCCTTTGGATAAACTCTTGAGCAGTCGTATATTTATTCTAGGGTCAGCTGCGACCATATTTCAGTGGAAAGCAACCACGAATTGTGCATAATATATGAACAGTATTCAGTTTCGTTATTTCTAAAGCTTATGTTCATGAACCTTGATCTATATCTTTTCATAATTCGATGCTATCCGCATCTTCATCTTTAAATAACATTTAAATTCTATCTACAAGGGACTAGTGAAAATCGACGTCATATTACGTCAATATTAAATCAAACGTTGGTGTCAAATAAGTGTCGGAGGACTCTGAAATTGTGGACACTCGTGTGAATAAAAAAAATAGTGATTACCCCGCAAGATCGTCGGAGATAGTCGGAGACGGTCTAGAACTTCAGAGGTACGAGTTCTACCCATTCCGGACCAACCTGGGTGTTCCATCTCCTTTCTATGGTGACGGACGAGGCCTGCAGAGCGAGTTCCAGTTCAGTTCAGCATGGTTACCTGGGAGTACGGGTTACCTGATAGGCGATGTTGAAGACGACGAAAATCTACACCAAGATAATATCCAATGCCAACATGCATTCATTTGAATAAACTTCATTCTTTAAAAGAACTTTCAAGTTTTCTTGTAGATAGGACCCTTCCTCCTGTACCAATCCCTAGCTATCATTTACCTGGAACTGCCCTGAGACATAACTTGTGCGATTAGAAATTAATAATAATAAATCCGGTCTATATACTCACTGGTGCAGAGAGGAGGGTAAAAACGTGGCACCCAACACGCTGGGGCACGATGACTAGGTAAACAGTTCTATCAAAGTTAAAATGGACAATTACAACCCCCGGGACGTGGTGTTTTGAAATAAGTGTAATTTATGCCCTGGACGTGGCAAATACTCGTCACGTATGTTTAAAGAAGTGTTTAAATATTTCATGTGTTCTTGTCATATGATTGAATTTTCTCTTTATCAAAGTGTGTTGAGCTGAGGGTCATTGAACTTTTAAAGCAACTCATATTTCAATCCACAGTTGAAAATTTTTAAGTGTCGTGTTTTAAAGTAGTAAAACTGCCATAAAAATGGATAACATTCTAGCAGCAATTTTACTGGTAAAATATGAATGCTATATTTGCATGGTTCATGGTGCGGGTTACTGTAGTCATGTCCTAGTTCGTGAACCATGGGCAACGGCTGAGTGATCTAGTAAGTGGTGTTGAGTGTCGGGATACCAATTGCTACGGAATGGGAGTGGGCATCTCGGACATATTCTGAGTCATGGGCCTCAGGCGGCTAGGACTACATAATCCACCAATGGTTCGTAACCCATTACAGTAGATATCTTCACTTGGATTATGTGCAAGTAGGATAGCATCCTGCTTCCTGAATTTACCGAGCTCAGAACATTTTAATCAAGCCTCGGACCTATGGGGGTAACGGAGCCCCACTCCCTTTTGACAGGCGAGGGACTCCTTGGAAACAACTTGGCGAACGAAATGGAATTCGATGGGGAGCTATCAATACTAAGAAGAAAGTAGAACTGGCTGAGTCATCAAAGAGGAAGCATCTGCATTTGCTAGGAGTAGGTGATATTCGGGTAACAGGAGATAACGAAGAAGAGACAGGAGATTATAAAGTGTACTTTACAGGTGTTAAAAAGGGAAGGGCAGTGTATGGGGTAGAGCTGTTCATTAGGAATATTATTGCACGCAACATAACTTCTGTTAGGCACGTAAATGAGCGAATGATGTGGGTAGATTTGGCAGTTGGAGGAATTAGGACGAGAACTTTCTCAGTGTATTCACCATGTGAGGGTGCACATGAGGATAAAATTGAAAAGGTTTATGAAGCACTGAGCGATATCGTAGTCAGGGTCAACACCAAGGGTAGGGTAGTGCTAAAGGGCGATTTTAATGCGAGATTTGGAAATAGACTGAAGGATATGAAAGGGTGATTGGTAAATGTGGGGAAGATATGGGAGATGACAGGAATGAGAAGCGTTTCTTAATATAACGTTTTTGTACTACAGATATAATACTCGAGTTGTTTAGCTCTTTTAGAGCTTCTAAATAGTTAATGGGTAGATAATTAAAACTATATGCACATAAAACGAATTCAACTAGTTTTTCTCCTTCTTCTTGGTTCTCTGGTAAACGAACTTGTATTCCTCCTAATTTCTTCTCATTCCTATTTCTCCAATAAACAACAGATAGGGAACCTGGCACCTGGGCGACTGCCCTAAATGCAGGTCAGCATTGAATAATTTATTGGTTTACCAGCAGATGGTAGAACCGGCCCTAAACTGCTCCATACTGATTTCTCCTAAGGCAGTCTGTAATTCTGAGGGAATGTCATAAGTTCCACGTTCGTTGTTCCTATTTAGGTCTCTCGAAACTCTGTCAAATTCTGACCTCAAAATTGGATCTCCCATTGCATCAGCATCAATAGTTTCCTCTAGTTCCATAAAAACATCATCTATGTCTGTACCTTGATACAACTGTTGGATATTTTGCTGTCATCTTTCTGCCTTGTCTTCTTCCCCTAGGAAAGGTTTCCGTCTAATTTTCCTTTCTGCAAAGGTTTCCTTGATTTTCCTGTATGCAGCATCTACCTTTTCTAGGGCCGAACAACCTTAAACATATTTGCAATTCTCCTTCAGCCATTCTCTTTTAGCCACCCTGAATCTTCTGTCTATTTAATTCCTTAATCGCCTGTATTCTTTTCTCAGGAAGATGGACACTGACATTCTGCGAGTCGGAGCGTGGAATGTTATTAGTTTGAATGGTTGTGGTAGGTTAGAGAATCTGAAAATTGAGATGGATAGACTAAAGTTAGATGTAGTTTGTATAAGTGAAGTACGTTAGCAGGAAGAGCAGAAATTTTGGTCAGGCGACTACAGAATTATTATCAACACAAAATCAAACAGCGGAAATGCAGCGTTCATTTAATAATGGATAAGAAAAGAGGACTGCGGGTAAGCTACTCCGGCCAGCGTAGTGAAAGGATTTTTGTTGTCAACGAAAACACTAAGCGAAGAGTGCAGGTCTATATTCCTACTAGTTTAGCGGATGATGAAGACATCGAAAGAATATATGAAGCAATAGAATATTTAATACAATATGTAAAAGGCGACGAAAATCTAATTGTGATGGGGGATTGAAATGCAGTGGTAGGCCAAGGAAGAGTAGGTAGCTAAGTAGGAGAATTCGGATTGGGACAAAGGAATGAAAGAGGAAGCCGGCTGGTAGAATTCTACACCGATCATAACTTAGTCCTTGCTAACACTTGGTTCAAACACCACAGACGACGGCTGTATACACGGACGAGACCTGGGGACACAGGTAGGTGTCAAATAGACTTCAGTATGATTAGGCAGAGGTTCAGAAACCAGGTGTTGGATTGCAAGGCTTTCCCAGGAGCAGATTTGGACTCTGACCACAACCTGTTTGTCATGAAATTCCATCTCAAATTGAAGAAAAGAATGCAAGGAGATGGAATCTAGACAATTTGAAAGAAAAGAGTGTAAGGTATTGTTTCAAGGAATGTGTGACACAGGGACTAAATTAAAAGAACGCAGGAAACACAGTAGAGGAAGAATGGACAATCATGAAGAAAGAGATCAGTAAGTCTGCTGAATAATAGTTCGGAAGAAAAGAAAGATGGTCTAAGGAATAGTGGATAACTCAAGAAATACTAGACCTGATTAACGAACGACGAAAGTACAAGAATGAAAAAATGAGGAAGGCAGAAAAAATACAGGCGAATAAAGAATGAAGTAGATAGAACGTGCAGGGCAGCTAAGGAAGAATAGCTGAAAGAGAAGTGCACGGATGTTGAAGGTTGTATGGTCCTAGGAAAGGTAGATGCTGCATACAGGAAAATCAAGGAAACCATTGGAGAAAGGAAAACTAGGTGTATTAATATTAAAATCTCAGATGTAAAACTACTTGTATGGGAAAAAGACAAAGCAGAGGGATGGCAGGAACATATACAATACTTGTATGAAGGTAAAGACGTAGATTATAGGCTTCTGGAACAAGAAGAGGCTATTGATGCTGATGACGTGGGAGACCCAATTTTGATGTCAGAATTCTACAGAGCTTTGAGAGACCTAAGTACGAACAAGGCACCAGGGATTGATGACATGCCCTCAGAATGACAGGCTGCCTTAGGGGAAACCAGCATGGCGAGGTTATTAAGTTTAGTGTGTAAGATGTACGATGAAGGAGGAATGCCATCTGATTTTCGGCAGAATGTTGTTATACCTATTCCCAAGAAAGCCGGTGTTGACAAGTATGAAAACTACCGCACCGTTAGTTTAGTATCTCACGCCTGCAAAATTTTAACACGTATTATTTACAGAAGAATGGAAAGACAATTTGAAACTGAGTTGAGAGAAGATCAATCTGGGTTAAAGTAAATTTGGGAACACGTGAAGCAATCCTGACTTCACATCTGATATCAGAGGACCGAATTAACAAGGACAAGCCTACATACATTGCTTTCGTAGCTCTAGAAAAGGCATTCGATAACGTTGATTGGACCAATATGTTTAAGATTCTGGAGCTGATCGGGATCAGATACCGAGAAAAGAGAATTATTTACAATATATACAAAAATCAGTCTGCAGTGATAAGAATCGATGGCTTTGAAAAAGAAGTAGAAATCCGGAAAGGAGTAAGGCAAAGCTGCAATTTGTCCCTCTACTTTTACAATGTTTACATAGAGCAGGCGATAAACTAAATCAAAGAGGAATTTAGAAAGGGAATCAAAGTCCAAGGAGAGGAGGAGGGATACAATATGAAAATAAATAAGTCCAATACAAAACTAATGGAGTGCGGTCGAACAAAGTCAGGTGATGCATAAATATTAAATTAGAAAATGAAGTCTTAAATAAGTAGATGGATATTGTTACTTGGGTAGTTAAACAACTAATGATGGTAGAAGCAAGGAGGACATAAAATGCAGACTATCACAAGCAATGAAGCATTTCTTAAGAAAAGAAATCTGTTCGCCTCGAACATTGATAGGCCTATAGGATTTAGAGAGATGTTTTTGAAGACTTTCGTCTGGAGCGTGGCATTGTATGGAAGTGAAATATGGATGATATCTAGCTCAGAAAGAAAGAAAATAGAAGCTTTTGAAATGTGGTGTTACAGAAGAATGCTGAAGGTGAGGTGGGTAGATAGAATCACGAATGAAGAGATACTGTATCGAATTGGTGATAGGAGATCGATTTGGCTAAATTTGACCAGAGGAAGAGATAGAATGATAGGGCACATATTAAGACACTCAGGACTTGTACAGTTGGTTTTTGAGGGACGTGTAGGTGGTAAGAACCGTAAGGGTAGACCAAGAAACGAATATGACAAGCAGATTAGAGCAGATGTATGATGTAGTAGTTATGTAGAAATGAAAAGTTTAGCATAAGATAGGATAACATGGACGGCTGTATTAAACCAGTCTGTGGACTGACAGGTAACTCAAACAACAACGTTCTTTTCTACCGTCTTAATTTATTATATTATTGTATTTTCGTCATTTATCAATCAGGTCTAGTGTCTCCTGAGTTGTCCATTGAGTCTTAAGTGGTCCTTCCTTTCTTCCTAACATTTCTACCGCCTATACGACAGCTGATTGGTGGCCCATTTGGAGCCGTTACAAACTGTTTCGATTGTGTTGTATACAGTATGCCAATATTGACGGGAAGAGTATGATGCATCATTTTGAACATGATAGAGGATTATCTGTCATCATCGCATATAATCTCAGGACGTTTCTTGCAATGTGCATATATGGTGAACATATTTGGTAATAAAGAGGCCATACTTTTAACTGACGACTCAGCTAATGAAAATTTAAAGCATTTCTGTCCGTCAGAAACACTAATTAACACACACAGGACAATAACGTATCTGATAACATGGAATAATTTTGCGATCAATTGTTATATGGTGAAGTATCACATGAATAGATTTATGGCAGGTTTTGCAGGACGCTTATCTCAGTTTAAGATGCTATAAGAAGAATGTATGTCAATGCTCGATGAAAAGAATTTTATGTGCACTTACTAGAGTCATCGTGTAAACCTCCAAATGCGTTATAATTTTATGCTTGGGAGCATTACTACTATTTCATGATTAAGCTAGATCTAACAAGTGACTTACCTTTAGTACATTATTAAAAAACTGAAAAGCCGAATTTAATTATACCTCAAATGAAATTGACAGGCATTCTTCTTATAGCATCTTAAAGTGAGATAAGCGTCCTGAAAAACCTGCCATACATCTAAATATGAATTTTTAACATACACAGCATTCAAAAGTTGGAAAAATGGAATTCAAACAACAATAAGCTCGCCAGACAAAAAAAATTCAACCCTGCAGAAATAATTTCAAGCATCATTTATTATCCACCTCTGGACTTGATAACCGCCTGGATTCGGTTAGGAAGCGAGTCCATAAGTTTGTGCAAGTACGTCGAATCTAGGTTAACCCACTCGCTGAGGATTTGATCGCGCAATTCCACCAAATTGCGGAGATGTTGATGTCGGTGTTTTACCTCCTGTTCCAACATGCCCCACAGATTTTAAATGGGGTTTATGAAATGTGATTTTGCTGGTAAATCGAGACGTAATAGGTTGGGGGAGGATTCATGAAACCAGTTCCGATGAACTTTGCAGTTGTCGTCTTGAAAATCGGGGTATGAATAGCATACTCATCATGCAGATCTTGGCTGAAAGGCAACACCTGATCATCAAGATTGTTTAAACAAACATTCTGGTTTATGTTAGTGGTCACCTCAGTGAGCCGACCAAATCCATGGTACAAAAAACATCCCCAAAACATCACAGACCCACCTTCGGCATGAACCTGACCTTGCACACATCCGGAATGAAATGCTTCATTTGGCCGTTGGTGCACTCGACGACGTGCGTCGTTGGAATACAGGCAAACATATCATTCCCCGGACCACACTAGGTTCCACCAGTCAGCTGCTGTTCGCGTTTGATGAATCCTAGTCCACTGGAAACCCGCAGCTTTATGAGCCTCTGCAAGCAATGGCCTCTTGCGAGGTGACATATTACAAATGTTAATTATATACAGTTCCCGCCGCAATGTTCTCTTGCTAACAGGTTGGGATGGACCTTGATTCACTGACGGCAGGAATTTCTGTCGGATTTGGAAGTAATTTTGATTCACAAGCCGTGAAGCGCGTCTCCGGACCCTCTCAGTCAGAATCTTATTTCGACCGCAATTCGGGTGTCGTGTTTCATGGCCACGTGTGGTACACCACTGCTTGTAGACACTTTCAGTAGCCCGCTGTGGAACACCAACAAATCCAGAAACTTCACGCGTCGTATGACCATAAGCACAGCCAAATACCATTGGCCCTTTTAGCCACTCTACCACATGCATCTACCCATGTTGACGTACATTGTCCGCTTGAAACATCAATGTCTCACTGAACGCTACTGCCTTATGCTCACGTAGAGGCAGTGCGCGTGCGGTTGAGCACGGAAATCGTTGGCTGCGCCATCTGCACAGGCTTAACGATCCATCTGAACGCGTTCTACGGGATAAATATTTTCTGTCCAGTGGGCTTATGATGATGTAAATGGCTGA
This sequence comes from Anabrus simplex, assembly GCF_040414725.1. NCBI lineage: Eukaryota > Metazoa > Arthropoda > Insecta > Orthoptera > Tettigoniidae > Anabrus > Anabrus simplex. The sequence goes on from NC_090265.1 coordinate 778,589,415, forward strand.
ATCAGTATAGCCCACAGCTGTTCTCACTAATGTGATCAGTACGCTTAGCAATCCCAACAACAAAACTGCAATAAAAACAAGAATTCTGAATTTTCTTTAAAACCATTAGAGTTACGTGGAAATTATTTCTTTAGGAAATTAAATTTCAAAGCCACAAGGTGGACTTCATTTTTCTATGAGGACAGCCGTTTACCCGCGATCATGGTATTACAGTCTTTTGGGGGAAGTCTTAGTTCGATAACAGGCAACAGGTTTAAGATAAATAATAATAATAATAATAATAATAATAATAATAATAATAATAATAATAATAATAAAACGCTTCTTATAACAGGGGTAAGCAGTGGAAAATAAGCCAAGTGGGATCCGGGATGTAAAGCGTGGTAGCAATGTGTGTAATGAAAGGAAAAATAGTTTCAATAGTAACAACAACATTTACTTCAATATATATGTATGTAGTATGTACATTACCGACCAGTGGTGTGCAATAAAGAATCACACAACGGGAATTTGAGATGAATTTTACTAATGATGTTGATGCAAGATATTTGGTGAGTAGATTACAAAGGGTGATGAAAACAACTTTTAGTCCAAACAGAGATCGCTACATGTACAGAGACTAGTACAAAAATTATTTGCAATGAGAAATCTCCCAGGAGAATTTATTTATTTATTTATTTATTTATTTATTTATTTATTTATTTATTTATTTATTTATTTATTTATTTATTTATTTATTTATTTATTTATTTATTTATTTATTTATTTATTAAGTGGTGAAATTAGGGCACTTGGACCTCTCTTTAATTTTTTACAGTATCCATTTAAAATATCATTGAAATCAATTACATTTAATAAGATATTGTAAGTCAGATAAAGAATAACAATAATAGAATACTATTAATTAAATTTATTATTGATGAATAATTATAGGATAAATAGAGAGTGGATAATAAGAAAAAGATTCCAGCTTAATACCTAAAGAATATGTCTACTAACTAGCTTAAAGGAAATCTTATTCAAATATAAAGCTAAAATAAATTAACTTTATATTACTATGTTATAATCTGAGTATACTAAATTCGATGCTAGTATGTAATCTGTTTATAGGAACAATACATATCTTAAATGAGAGGAGTGAGAAGGTAAATGGGATAGCCTATGATACTTTAATCATGTACGTCATTTTTAGTTTCATTCACACGCCATTCGATTCAACTGTATGTAATCTGGAGGAATTTAAGATAGGCTTATTCGGTATAGTGTTCGAGTTGTTTACTCGTGTTGAACGAGGCTTAGCCCTTCCCACAGTCCACGAAATGTACTTCATCATCATTAAGAGCAAAGGGAAGGCCAACATAATGTACATTATATACTTAATTCATTCACAAAACTAATTACACTGTACAAAATATACACATAGGACGCTGTGAAAATATACACGTAGGACGCTGTGACCCATAGTGTAGCGCACCAGACCTAACACCATTACCCACGCAAGTTCAAGTCTCGTAACTCACTGATCCCGGTGAGACGCGTCACTCCGCCTCCAGTTCTACCCGGGGTATAGCAGTCTGATTAGTGCTGACCTCTGACGGACAAACGTACACATGGCGTTCAACATACCGCCCACCTAATTTATATATAAATTACAAACATAAATATTATTAAGAACAATAAACTAACACTCACACTGAACATGTCAAACGTAAAAACGAAAGGCTCAGTACATGAATGATTACACTTTTTCAATATGTACTGGTTCAAACTCTTCTGGAAGGGACAAAGTTTTGCAACTGGGCGTTTGAAGGTCCCCTTGGGAGTGCGAATAGTGGCAACTCGCACCAAGCCGTCGGCCCCTGCTTGCGCATCTACCACGATGCCTGTCTGCCACACGGGAGGTGGCAAGTTGTCTTTCTTTAGAAGAACCAGAGTTCCGGGTCGAAGGTTGACCCTTCCTGCTGACCACTTAGTCCGTCAGTCCCTTGACTACCGCTTCCAGATGTACTGCCTGCAGCGCTGAAGTAGTTGCCACCTGGACAGACGAGAACCTGAAACTGTAAGTAAATCTGGCTCTGGGATGGTTGTGAGAGGTTCTCCAATCAGGAAGTTGCCAGGTGTCAGGAATGAATAATCATCAGGACTATCAGACAATTTGGTTATTGGTTTCGAATTCAGGCATGCCTCAGTCTGAAATAACAATGTGGACATTTCTTCAAAACTTAGTACAAGATTTCCTGCAACCTGCTTCAAATGGGACTTAGTAGACTTTATGTCAGCCTCCCACAGCCTACCAAAATCAGGGGCATGCGGTAGAATAAAATGTCACTGTATTCCACACTGAGATGCAAAGTCATCCACTTTTCTCTCATTACTTGAGATCTGAAGAGAGTGTGAAGCTCCCGTAGCTCGTTTCTTGCTCCCACAAATGTACTTCCATTGTAGCTGTAGATATTCCGGCAGACACCACGACGCGATGTAAATCTACGCAGAGCAGCTAGGAACGCATCAGTAGACAGGTCAGAGACAAGTTCATGGTCGCCATACAGACAAATAGAGCAATATACCATTTTACCTTTGTTTTACTCTTACAAGTCCCTTGCTTGATGATGAGTGGATCCCCGTAGTCAACTCCACAGTTCAAAAATGGTCTATTGGGTTCTATTCTGTAGTGTGGGAGCTGGCCCATGAGTTGAGTTAATGTACTTGCCTACAACATGTAGCAAGGGAGACACTTGTGTGTTATGTGCCCAATGACAGACTTACCATTAGGTATCCAATATCGTTGTCTAATGGTCGGAAGCAAAATGTGGGGTTCAGCATGGAGAAGTCGCATGTGCTCGCACATTACTAACACCCTGGTCACATGATGATTAGGTGGTATAATGATGGGATGTTTCTGGCTGTACGGAGCTTGAGATTGTTCCAATCTGCCACCCACACTAAGCATCTGGTTTGCATCTACAGAGGGATGAAGGGACTTCAACTTGCTGTCCTTTGCGATCGGTCTGCCAAGTCGCAGACTCGTTCTTGGGCAGTACGAATGATCGTGTGCGATGTCTCTTGAAGTTCTACTACAGTCAGACTTCCCACCTGTCTCCTTAAAGCAGCAAGCCTGAGGTTGTTCATGTCGCTGACAGGACAGGCTGACGGCGGCTGGTAGAGTCAGGATGGTCCCGCCCACCATAACAGATTGTCTTGAAGAAGATGTTGTTCAATCCCTCTCGAAATGATGTCAGCTGGATTGTCCTGTGACGTCATATGGTTCCATTATTCTACAGATGAAAGTTGTTGTATCTCAGACACAAAGGTTTTTCACGATGCGGGCTCTCCTGAAAGCCAATCTAGTACTATATTAGAATCTGTCCAATAGTAGTTTTGTTCATTTTTAGGTTAAATGCAATTCTAACATTATCCATTAATTTTACAAGGAGTAATGCACCACATAGTTCAGGTCTAGGGAGGGAAGTCTGTTTCAGAGGTGCTACTCTGGATTTGGAGCTTAACAGCATTATTCTTAGATTATCCTTGACATCTATACTCCGTAGGTAAACAGATGCTCCAACGGCCCTTTCTGAAGCATCACAGAATCCATGTAACACTTATCGTTTGATTTCTCCGTCCCCCGTCACGCTTCGAGGGGTGCGAATGTCGTTGAGTGATAGCAAATGTGCGTGAAACTCTTCTCAAGTAGTTATTAGCTCAGGTGGCAAACTCTGATGCCAGTCCACTTTCGCTTGTCATAAGTGTTGCAAGAAAATTTTACATTTTATTATTATTGGACCTAAGAGTCCCAAAGGATCTAAAGTGATGAAATGCAGGATAACACACTACGTTTTGTCCAGGTTGTGGTCTTCTGGGTGTGACTGGTAGCTACAAACTGGAAGATGTCCTTTAGAGGATGCCACAGTAGTCTCAAGGCCTCAATGGTACCCTCTTCCTTGTCATCCAGACTCCAGGGCAGTTATGATTCTTCGTGGTCTAGAGGTATATGCTCTAAAAGACTGGGATGGTTAGCACACCATTTACGAAAAAGAAAGCCTGCGCTACTGAGTAGTTCGATCAGCTCTTGTTGCAGACTGAGTGCACCTCCAATGGTATCTGCTCCACTCAGTATATCATCTACATAGAAGTCTCTTCGTAACGTCTCCGACGCTCTTGGGTATTGCAGGCACCATCGTTGGCAAGTTGTACCAGACACATCGTGGTTAAAAATGGTGCTGCTGAAGTACCATAAGTTACAGTGGAAAGTCGCTAAATCTGGATAGGTTCATTCGGAGATGAACGCCATACAATGCGTTGCAGATCTTGGTCATCAGGATGAACTAGAATTTGCCTGTACATTTTTGTAACATCTGCAGTGAAGGCGTACTTGTGTGTTCTAAATCTCAACATGATAGAATACAAGTATTCTTGCACCGTAGGTCCAACCATCCAGATATCGTTCACTAAGTAGTTTTAGCAGAGGCGTTGAAGACAACTCTGACCTTAGTGGTAGTGCTGGACTGCTTAATTACAGCATGATGTGGCAGGTAATATGTTGGCCTGTTGGTTTGCGTTTGTCACAAGTTCCATGTGGTGAAGATCAGGATATTCTGTCATGAACTTGACATAGTCTTTTTTTTTAAATCTGGTTGTCGATTAACCGCAGTTCAATTTGACTGTGACAACGAGTGGCGTATTTAAATGAATCCCCAAGTTCCTCATGGTTGGGTTTAATAGGCAGTCTTACAACATATCTTCGGGTGCTATCCCTAGTTGTGTTCTCAAAGTGTTCTTCGCACTGACTTTCTTCGTTAGAACGCGGGGGAGACGTCTTTACTTCCTCTTGTTGGCAGAACCGTTCGACCTGTATGTGCAGTTCATTGCTGCGCACAAGGCAAGACATTACTTTCTTTCTGATAGACCTTAGACAGTGTGTGGTATCTTGCCTGATACGATCCAGTCAAATTCAATGTCCCGTAGTACGGGATGATTTTCCCTCATGAGCTGATCACGACGCGTATGTCAAAAACACAGAAGCCCCCAGTAGTAAATCAACTTCACCTGGTGTACTAAATTGAGGATCCGCCAGGGGAATGTCCCGTGGGAGCTGCTAGTCAGACGTGTCAAGCTGTGCTGTAGGAAGCTGACCAGTTATGCGAGGAAGTACAGCACAAAGAATAGGAGTATTGTATTCTGTGACCCTGGATGTAACTTGAATTTGACAGATACGTGTTGATTCAGTTGCCTTAGTATCACTAAATCCCCTAATAAGCATTGAGTGCCGACTCAATTCAATCCCCAAGCGATCTGCCGAACGCCTGGACATGAAATGCATTTGAGACGCACTATCAAGTATTAGTCGACATTGATGCGTATTCCCACGTTTGTCTGTAACCACTACGAGAGCTGTTGACAATAGAACTTCTTCGTGAGTATAGTTGCTCTTCATAGCACAGTAGGTTTGCTGTTGAGTCTGGTTGGTTTCTGATGTAGTAGAAGCATTGTAGGAAGTACTCTGCTCCTTGTGCAACAGAGTATGATGTATATTATTGCAGATTCGACAATTCCCTGAAAACTCCTTAAAGTGTGATTAGCACCCAGACAGTTAAAGCAAAGTTTACACTTCTTGGTGCAATCTATTCTATTTCCGACGCTGGCTTCACGAAACCTAGGGCATTTTGTTAGGGTGTGAGAAGCTTTACAAAACTCACAATGAGTTACTGTTGTAACGAAGGACTGCCCTTATCACCACCATGTTTGGGTATGACCTGTTGCTTGTCGCTTTGGTGTTTTTCGGGGTTGATTAGCTCTAGAGTTTGACAAATCATCTCCAATAATTCTACTAAATACTTCAAGCAAGGAAACTTCTTATCAGAGGATTTAATTTCCCACTGTTTTAGACTGAGGCTGGTTCGATCTAGCACTAAACGAGATAACAAAACCTCATACAGAGGCACATCTATCCCCATTACTTCGATAGCGCTCAAGTTGCTCGGCAGTGATTTAGCAACATTCTTAAATCCTCAGCTGATTCTGTTTTAACTGATGGAAGATCTAGCAGTTGCTTAACGTGTAGATCTACAATCTTTTTGGAGTTATTATATCTCTGAAAGATTAATTCCTAAGCTGCCTTGAAATTGCTTTCAGTGACAGGCGAGCTTTCAAATAATTTTTGAGGTTCATCCGATAAGCATGATAGTAAGTAATAGTACCTCTGTAAATCTGTTAAGGCATGATTATTAATTACCAGGCTCTGGAAGGTATCTTGAAAGTGAATAAATTCGGAAATAATTCACGTAAACTTTGGCAGAGAAATTGTAGGGAATCTTATTTCATGCATGCTACTAGTATTTGCGGGGGAAGGTGCACTCGAATTTGCATTCAACAGAGTTTCCATCTTAGGTTGTATTCCTAGTATGAGTTCTGTAATGGATTCCCTATCTTCATCATGAACTTCTTCCGTATCGTTACTTTCTAACTGGGTTTGAACGTTGTTGTATTTCTCCTTACTTAAACATAGCAGCCTTTGCCTAACTCGAATATCATTCAGATTGGAGCCTTCATTATATGCACTGACAAAGCTAGCTATACGCTTTATACAAGACTTAATAAGTGCTCTCTTCTTTATGAGACCTTTTCGTTTGACAGGATCCATGGTGAAGGATAACAATAAATAACGGATATATAAGGACTGGGAATGCCAGACTACTTACAGATCAGGAGGATGTATCCTTCCACAGCAGGGCTGAAAATCAAAGAGCTTGGAGCGGCTGGTTTGCACTCTGGTGGTCACCTCTGGAACTACTGCTACGGATCTGGACTACTCCTTGGAATCTCCGCCGATTGTGTTGGCAAGACTGTATTCGTCCGTGCAAGATGGTGGCAACAGACGCTTCAATCTGAAAGTTTAAAATGAAAGAGAACTGTATTAGAACTCAGTTAATCACATCACAAGTCACAGTGTTTCACGTAGAAAATGGTTGTGAATTACATACATGGCATGTTAGTTGAAGCCACTCGTTTGTACTTTACTGCGCAGTACCTAGCATGTGTGTGGTTGTAGGCTTGGCGGTAAAACGAACACATTCGTATTTTACACAAATATAAACACTTGTAAATAAACTGTAATCACTAATAGGCCTAAATGCGCAGATTATATGAGATGTAATATCGTCGCTGAATCACATCGGGCACCAGAGGATCACTCGTGTTGAACGAGGCCTAGCTCTTCCCACAGTCCACGAAATGTACTTCTTCATCATTAAGTGCAAAGGTAAGGCCAACATAATGTACATTACATACTTACTTTATTCACAAAACTAATTACACTGTACAATATTTACACATCCGACGTTGTAAGAATATACACGTAGGACGCTGTGATCCATCGTGTAGCGCACCAAACTCAACACCTTTACCCACGCTAGCTCAAGTCTCGTATCTCACTGACCCCGGTGAGACGCGTCACTCCGTCTCCACTTCTACCGGGGATATAATAATAATAGAATTTAATGCAGCCAATGGCCAAGAAATAGATATAATATCATGCATTGCTCATTCACTACAAAATGAGGTCAACGACGTTGTTCTTTCCGTATGCCCTCGAAGATGGTACCGGGGATATAGCAGTCTGATTAGTGCTGACCTCTGATGGACAAACGTACATATGGCGGTCAACAAGGCTGTATAGAACAATAGAATGAATGGTATGTAAGTTTAGGTAAGCAAAATAACCCTATTCAACAAGATCAACCATGGCATTCATCAACATTGTTTGAGAAAGTTTGCTAAATTCTTACACAAATATGTCTTAAATCTATGTACAGTGAACCATGCAAAATTAGAACGAGATATTGGGTATGGCGAGAGACGTGTGGGGAGGGCGTGAGGGAAACCGACAAATGTTATCATTAAATACACAAAGAATAAGTGCTAAGATACGACGATCTCAATTATGCTGTTAAGGTAAGAACAGTACGAATGCACTGAAAAGTGTATGTCCAAGCGTGCTTCAATGATCCGTAGCCCATTGACAGAGAATGGGATTTAGCGCTCTGTAAGTTGGTGACCCTTCCAACTCCCTCACCAACCGGAGAAAGATGGTATAAAAAGGTATGTTATATAATGTGATCTCTATGTCTCACCTGAAGAACCTCAGCGTTCAATGGGAGCAGAGAACCAGCTCTGTCCCATGTTACGATGTTATGCGCTCGCACATCCATCGGGGAACGGTATCTCATGCTGACGATCTAGGCCAGGTGACGAGTTTTTATATGATTTTAATGTCTTGCAGCACTTAGTCTGCAAGCCTCTGTGAATTGACAAAACGCCGCCACAATCATCTACTTATAACTAGTGCTGTGACCTCGTTTAGTTCTATACCTCTTATATATCTTTAAATATTTTGATACTGGATCTAACCATCGTCATATTGGTCTCCCTCTACTTCTCTTACCCTCCGTAACTGAGTCCATTAATCTCCTAGGTAATCTATCCTCTTCCATTCGCGTCACATAACCCCACCAACAATGCCGGATTATGCATGTAGCTTCATCCATCGAGTTCATTCCCACCCTAGCCTTCAATCATTCTCGCTACTTCCATCTCTCTTACTTCTAGCTTAATAAAAAGATATCCTGAGTCCACCGAGCTTTCACTCCCGCAAAGAGAGGTTGGTCTGAAAACAGACCGATGTAAAGACAGTTTCATCCCTCAGTTGACTTCGTTCTTACAGAACACTGTTGATCGCAACTGTGAGCTCACTGCATTAGCTTTACTACACCTTGATTGAATCTCACGTACTATATTACCATTCTGGGAGAACACACATCCTAAACACTTGAAATTATCTACCTGTTCCAGCTTTGTGTCCTCAATCTGACATTCAGCTCCCTTGTATTTCTTACCTACTGAAATGAATTTGGTCTTGGCAAGACTTATTTTCATACCATACTCATTGCACCTATTTTCAAGTTCCAACATATTAGACTGCAAGCTTTCGACAAAAAAGAAAAACAAACAATAAACGGAAAGTTTTGAGTAATTTGTATGTGCATTTCCGTAGGTAGTAACGAATGATACCACATAGGGGGGCGGGGGGGGGGGTGAGAGACCTCATCGCGTGTTTTCAAATAACTAGTAGTGGCCATTCAGTCGATATTGGATGAAAGGTACAAGCTGTGGAAAGCAATTACTGCTTAATGGACATAACACTGCAGGGCACCCTCACTGCGTATTGGAAATTAGAAGTAGCACGCTGACATCTCTTATATTCTATGTACATACAGCATAACCAGCTACAAAGAGGTATACGGTAAATGGATTGCTGTCGATACCAAATGAAATATCGAATTTCCTCACTTTTCTTAATCCTTTATTTGTACTCAAGCGAAAATGTTTCTTTCTTTCTTCAGAGCTGTCTCATACTTTTAAGATAAGTTCCATAAGTATGTTTGAAGACATTTGTCAGTTACCAAATAATCTTGAATATCGTATATATATTCCATTATTACCCCAAGATTCGCTCCAAAATATTTATTTGCTCATTTATTTATTTAGTGTTCAACAGTTATTTCTGCCCACTTACAGAACATCTCCATTTCTTATTTCCAATATTATGAATATTCTGTATATGAATCAGCGTATGGCTGTTAGTGCCGGGAATGTCAAGGAACAAGTTCGGCTCGCCAGATGCAGGTATTTCGATTTGACACCCTGAGGCGACCTGCGCTTTGTGATGAGGATGAAATGATGATGAGGGCCACACATACACTCAGCCCCCGTGTCAGCGAAATTAACCGATTATGGTTAAAATTCACGACCCTTCCGGGAATCGAACCAGGGCCCCTGTGACCAAAGGCCAGCACGCTAACCATTTAGCCATGGAGCCGGACATTCTATATATATATAAATGAATGTATGTAAATGACAAATCTTCTCTTAAACTACTGGAGCAATATCAACTAAACTTGGTGCACTTATAAATCACTACCTGGAGGCGAGCACTGTGGAGATAAGCCATCCCTAGCACCTTTAGGAGTGGGAGGTCATGGGGGTCAAGTATACGAGTGGGAGTGAAACATAAAATTAATCGAAAATAGTGTAGAATCATAATTTTCGGGATCGCTGAGATAAATAGTGACACTTCGGATATTTTAAGTCCAAGTTCAGATCCCATTGGGGCGCGGTAGGGGGGGGGGGTGAGGGAGAAGTGATTTGTAAAAATCGAGAATAGTGTCGAATCCATAGATTTCGGATCCGCTGAGATGAATAGCGACACTCAGATTGTTTTTAAGTTCAACCCCGTTTGGGGGGGGGGGGGGTAAGGGGGGAGTGATATATAATAATTATCGAAAATAGTGTCGAATCCATAATTTTCGTGGTCGCTGAGATGATTAGTGACACTCCAGACTTTTTATAAGTACATATTTGACCCCATTTTGGGTTGGTCGTACAAATATTACGTCTGTCTGTTAGGTCATCAGCCCAGAGGCTGGTTGGATCCTCAAATAGCACCACTAAAGGTTATGCGGTTATAACGAAACCACAAAAACCAACGGCAGCACCAAAATGAGGCATACTAGGCAAGACGAGGAGTGAGGTAGTTTGCCATTGCTTTCCTCACTGGGTCAGAAAGTGCTATTGCAGCACGACTGACCCTATGAGCAACACCTTTCATAACACGCAGATGTACTAGTCGTGTTCTGAATGTCATTACTCAGCACCACCCATACCCCAGCAGCTTCCATATTGTCACAGCCATGGATGGGACTGGGGCTTCGGTAAAAGCTACACTTTACTCTGGCCTGTGCCAAGAGTACTGTATCCATCAAGAAATGGCAGCAGGCAATAAATATTAGGTACTATCTGTAAAAAATATTGTGGGGGCAAGACACACATAGAACCCCTAAGGAAGCGATGAAATATAATCTATACTAATAAATCGAAGTCGATTTAAAATTATCTACATATTGAGATTGTATGTATGTTGGGTATTCAGCCTGAAGCCTGGTTGGATCCTCAACAGGTTCACCATTAGCTGTCATAGATGGCCTAGGTGTCACTGAAGAGGCGTACTAGGGAAATGAGGAGTGAGGCAGTTTCCCGTTGCTTTCCTCACTGAGCCAGAAGTTGCTACGGCACACCAGTCTGCCAAGCCCACTGAAAAGCGTGCACCAACCAATCCTATGAGCGACATTTTCACACCATTATAGCAGGGACTGGCTGAATAAGGAATGGCATTACTAGCGCCACTCATACCTCAGGCACTTTCATATTGTCAAAGCCAAGTATAAGACTGAGACAGGTAAATGACAGTAACAATTTTATTGTAGCCCATACCAGAAGACAAAGCGCACTGTAAACACTACATCTTGCCAGCAGAGGCCTATATTGAGATTATATATAAATTAAGGTATAAAAATGAAAATAGGCGGGAATTAATGAGGCAATTCCGGGCTTATTAGAAACTTAAAACTTGGTACCAGAACAGCTGACGACTTCAGGATCCCTGTAAAAATTGAAAATACTAAAAATTCCCTGAGGCCGCCACACCATGGGCTTCAAATTTCGGGCTCAGCATAAGAACGCAGTCGGATATATTTATCCAACCTTTAGGTTTCATGGGCTTAAATGTTTCCTGAAACTTGTAATTTTTAACCCCCTTCCCCAAATCAAGATGGCGGCACAATATGCCAGACGAGCTAGAAAATTGAAGTTTTGCAAAATTATAGCTTTTAGCCTGTAATCGACAGAAACATTGCGAGATGTTTACATTTTTCATTCTTACCCCCGAAAAATATCGAAATACTGAGGCAATTTTAATGAGGGTGCGGACCTTCATTTCGAGGTATTTCGTTGCTAAACGATGTCATATCACAAAACGGATGGCACAATCTCAATTCAATTTGGAGTGTTTTACAACTTTTATCCTATGAGTTTTCGTTGTATCTCTACCCCTTATACGTTAGATTTGGCTGTATCCGTAGATTGTACTTAAATTTTGTACTTTTTGCACATATAATTCACAGTTTGACACACTTATAGTAAAGATGGAATCATCAAATTCTGCATGAACATTGTCAGGCCTGGAGTCCACATTGGAGTCAAATTCTATGTGTTTTAGCTGTCACATATTTATCGGGGGGGGGGGGGGGAGGCACTCTTCGAAAACTGTACCCAAATTTAGCCCTGTTCAACTTTACTAACTTATTCTAACTCATAGAAGATATACGAGAAAATGTCATAGAATCAACCATTTAGACTCTTAATGTGGCGTCTTATGGTGTAATCCGTTTGTCGACATTACGTACCGTTTAGCACCAGTTAATCTGTAAATTAAGGTCTGCAATATTGTAAACGTTCATATACGTCCGTATGTCGAACTATATACATGTTCACTGAAGTCGATTTGTGACGATCAAGAAAGGGGATATCTGCCATTATAATTAATACTTTACAAATCGATAGTGACTGTCATTAGCAGGGAGTTAGCTGTTATAATAAATACTCCAAACATAGACTTTTCCTGTCGGTAGGAATGGGAACCTTCTCTAACTCCTATGAGGACCTACCATTTTAATGAATAAATACGTTCTCAATTTAATAGGCATAAGGCAAGGGAGCATGCAATTTTGTTCAAGGTTACTCTACCTGGTTGTATCTGGCAGCAGGCAAGGGCGCCCGACTTTAAAAATTATTGACCCGTCTAATATGTGACTGGCATTAGGCAAAGTAGGCTAATTTTATAATCGAAACTCACCAAATCGAGTCTGATTGGCAGTAAGCTGACTGGCATTAGGAAAATGGGCCTGTCATTATAATGACAACTGCACATTCAATTTTGTCTGGCAACACGGAAGGTGCGTGCTATTATAATAACTCATCAACAGTAATGTATCTGGAAGTAGGAAAGTGGGCCTGACATTGTAACTAAAACTCCCCAGATCTATTGCTACCACGTAGTAGGCAAGGGCTCTACCATTATAATGAAATCTTCCCAACCCTATTGTGAATGACAATAGGCAAGTAAGCCTAACGTTATCATCACAACTCCGCATCTCGCACTTTACATTGGAAACATAGTATGGGGACCTCCCCATGCTGTTTCTGGGATAACGTTAAGACGCATGCGATTGAAAAGAGTCTTATTCACTGCGTATACAGTAGTTTACTTTGACATCCGTATACAATGTAGGATACCGTAACGAAGGACGGTGCCTTTGCTAGTATACAATAAAAGTAAAATATGAATACTAATACAATACTTATGAATTTTGGACAGTGGTAATTGTGTGTTTCAACTTCATATTTTAATATATATCCTAAAATATACATTGTTAATCTAAGGACTAAAACTATTCATGGTACACAAGTAAGGTACACTTTAATTTACGTCTTCTCTCTGTGTTAGTTCCCTTCTGACTGGCCTTAAGGAGACACTCTCTTCGTCAAATATGTCCCCGTTTGGCATTTCATTAACTGACTGAAGTATACTGTTTAAAGGAGAATTTTTATCATGATTTGTATTTTACATTTTAATAAAGAAAGTTTAATTACTTCTTTTACTTCCAAACGGTGTGTGCAGGATTATTTCGAGGAGTACCTCTCGATAACCTGCTTTACCATATGTAGGTACTTCGCACTCATTAATGTTCTCCTAGTATGCAACTTATCTATCCCAACATTTATTATTAAGTCATTATATGCCACATATTTTGCACTAGTTTTAGAGGTACTGAAATACAAATATCTTGGAAATTTGGGTTGAAAATACTTTATTTATTTTATATATTTCTTACATGATGGATTCCAGACTATAGATGCATATTATATTACTGTCCTAACTACTGAAATATATACCTGTATAATGGCTTGATATTTTTGTATTTGTTTGTGTTTCTCACTAGTAATCCTAGGTAGGGGCCGATGACCTTCTGTAGGTCTTATTTATGTGTTTATTTTTATGTGTGTGTTCTAATATTCTTTCACAGTACAGCAGTTGTTATTGAAGATTTTGATGCTGAGGTGTGCAGCGATACATCACGGCAGACTTGTACTGACACAGATTCGGTATGATTTTTATCTGTGGTTGGTTTTATTATTTAGTTTTTCTTTCTTAAGCGCATTTTACTTCCTACCACATTTTTCAAAAGCCCATTTAATTTTACCATTATTTTCATGCGACGATATGGCAAAGCAGGAGTACCGGGCGTTGTCTGGGCAAATTTATTAAATTCAATTAACTGCACCCCTCATTTCACGAGTATATAAAAATATGTCTTTTTTTCTCTTCACTTTTCATTTTTCATCTTGAACCTAAATACAGGAATATGCATGAATTTTAACAAATTTTATGTTAGAAGCTAACGTTACTGAAGTGATGGATCCACGTTTATCTTGGTTCTATTTTAAGGAAACCCTTTATTTGAAGTTGTACTGCATATTCCTTTAAATCTGCGTTAGTTGGCCTTCTCTTCTTAAAACCCTTATGCCTGAGTCAATGATCTCTATATATAAAAGAGTATGACTGTCTTACCCGCCACTAATTCTCAGGCTTCCTAGAAAGCTAGAAGTGTCACTTGAAAGTTAGTTAAGAGAAGTAAAGGTGTTTTGTTTCTATAATTTGTGACTAACGTGGTGAAAGTAGAGAAAATACCCCAAAACACACTATCAAATAATCACAGAGAGGTCACAAACGTAAAATATAAAATTCATGTTAATGTTGAGATGCCGACTTAGTTAATACAACGCTTTAATTTTCCGGTATGCTGAAACACGAAACAACTTAACATGCCTGTAAAGTATATTATTTATCACAACTGCTTCTTATAAGCTAAATAATAATTTATTCCGATGTTTTATGGTAGTTTAATGGGGGTGGAATTGGGATTATCCGAAACAATAACAAATCGTACACTTCCCACAGAGGTAGAGGGATATAATTTTGCACACATGTTCCTTATAAGAAAATTAAGGAAAGTATTTTGTTGTAAAGGCGGCGAAATCGGTATATCTAACCTAAAAATAATATCACTCACTTCCTACAAGGGTAGGGGCTGATATTTGGCACAAGTGTTTGATATAAGGTAATTAATGTAAAGATGTTTTATTCCGATAGATTTTGATTAAGAGGTGAAAGGGTTGAATACCCTAATTACAACATTTAATTCTCAAACTTACCACAAATTCCTCTTGACAAATCGACCCATTTAGTTGCAATATATATTTACCGAGTAGTGAGCGCTCTTATGGACCTACAAGGAGTGGTCACACCCCCTTTAGACATTCACAATTCCTCGTGATTAAGGAATCTTATAATGTAATTTATATTTTACGTATTATGAAAAAAGGAAAAAGGATGAAACACTTTTTTGCCCGTGAGATGTTAAAATAACTACTTAACATTCGCAGGGAGGAAGTATTATGGCGGGAATAGCCGTGCTTTGTTGCCTTTCTTCATTTTTCTTCTGAGC
Organism: Anabrus simplex; assembly: GCF_040414725.1. NCBI lineage: Eukaryota > Metazoa > Arthropoda > Insecta > Orthoptera > Tettigoniidae > Anabrus > Anabrus simplex. The sequence goes on from NC_090265.1 coordinate 778,604,873, forward strand.
TGCAACGCGTAATCTGTTACACTGTGAATCGCCGGCAGCTTGTCACTGTTGAAGAGATGTCATCTGTTTTTATGTGTGTGTTCTAATATTCTTTCACAGTACAGCAATTGTTATTGAAGATTTTGATGCTGAGGTGTGCAGCGATACATCACGCCAGACTTGTACTGACACAGATTCGGTATGATTTTTATCTGTGGTTGGTTTTGTTATTTAGTTTTTCTTTCTTAAGCGCATTTTACTTCTTACCACATTTTTCAAAAAGCACATTTAAATTTTACCATTATTTTCATGCGGCGATATGGCAAAGCAGGAGTACCGGGCGTTGTCTGGGCAAATTTATTAAATTCAATTAACTGCATCCCTCATCTCACGAGCATATAAAAATATGTCTTTTTTCCCTTCACTCTTCATTTTTCATCTTGAACCTAAATACAGATTTCACAAATGTATGCATCGCCATTTTCCCGTATTGGTGTGAAAACAAATATGAACCCCCACTATAAACCTCCTGCCGGCCCCTTGAGTTAATTAAAAAAAATTACAACTTGGATTCTTCTCCCCTTTTGAAATTAAATACTGATTTTCATAAATTTATGTGGCAACTCTATCTCCTATTGCTGCGAAAACCAAAAAAGACCCCCCACCAAACCCCCAGTCCCATTGAGTTCCTAAAATAATTTGCACCTTAGTTTCTCCTTTTATTTTGAACTCAAGTACTGAGTTCCACAAATTTATGTGCCGCTATTTTCCCTTATTGGATTGAAAACCAAAATGAGACTCGTCTAAAACTCTCGCCCCCTAGAGTTCCTAAAATAATTTTCGCTTACATTCTTCCCCTTTTATCTTGAAGTAAAATACTGACTTCCACCACTGTATGTGCCACCGTTCTCTCGTGATGCTGTTCAGCAGAGCTTTCCGATATGGTAACTCTGTTGTCTTAAGAGCGATACTGTTTTCTTAACATGGAGTGACCTAGTGTATGTGAGCATGAGATCATTTCTGGTTGCTACACTCACTGAGCCAGATGGCGCTACTACATATAAACTTGCGAGCCCCTGTAAAATTCATACAACAGTCAACCAAGCGAGGAACACATTCACACCATTTAGTTGCTTAAAGTATTGTGCATTACGGAGTGTTCCCCAGTTACGTTTGAACGATTTTGACGTACCTTTTGTCCTCAGCGCTTCCTTTTCTCCAGACCCTGTCGTGCTTGATGTGATACCCGCGGGCACGCACTGTTGCCCTGCGTCTCAATTTCCACTAGAGATGACTTCGAAGGAGTACAGGAAGATGAACATTGTCACATACCTCGTTGCACACTTTCCAAAGAACCTCAACAGTGGCGGGACGTCTAGAGGAAAGCCCTCTTTTCAGGAGACCAAAGACACAAAAATCCATCGGCGAGGCATCCGGGAATTTGAGAGGGATGCCACTAAATGGTATGACACAGACACCCGTCTCTGCTTCTTTTCTATCGTAGTAGGTGACTGATGATCAGTCCGTATGACTGAATGCTTTATACATGTGGATCCAGACATTTGAAGCATCCCAACCGTACAACTGAAGGTTATCTCGTTCGAAATAGGGGTCCTTGACATTATTTTGGAAGTAAACTAAGGTGGAATTGATCTTCACGCTTTTTGGCACTCTGTGGATCCTGAGTTCACCCCGGGCACAATATTCACCCGCTACCATGAACCCCCTAGCAAACTTCTTTGTTTTCATTGACGAAGTTTGATTGCCCTTTTGGCCTTTTGGGCGATAGTAAATTGCCCGGGGCTTGTTGGTGTCATACAAATAAACCAGACTTCATCCAGGATATCAACCGTCTGCTATTTATCCCCTGCTACGTAGTTTTCGTGTAATTTTTTTTGACATCAGCGAACCGTTCTTTAACACGTGCCTTACTCTACTTTACCAGATTCAGATCTCCTTTAATTATACGGTAGACAGTACCATTAGGTGTAATTGTGTGGCTGGCAAGGTGTCTTTGAGTTGAGGGATTTTCGTTCAGGACAGCAGCCTTTATCTTCTTAATGATGTCCGGAGTCTTGGAGGGTCGAAATCTATCCAGCGGCAAATTTTTCGAAGTTGTTGTTTCTGGCGGGAAACCATTCTGATGTAATTTTATCACATTGCTTAAATAGGACTTACTAGTGTTGAGACCTTTCATTTTACACTGTTGTGCAATCCTCGATAATGAGTAATTAGTAGCGGAAATTCCAACAATGTAGCCTTGCCATATGTCTGCAATCCGGCAGGCCAAGAGGCAACAATGGTATGATATGACTGTACGCGGCACTTAATCGCACTGATTAGACAGAACAAAAAAAATCGACGTACAGGTGCTTCCAGGAGTGGCGCATGCGGTCAGGGTCGCGTCCTGTATTCACTGGGCCAACCCTCCGTACTAGCATCACTCATACCTCAGTCACTTTCATAAAAGGATACAATTGAGGCAGGTCAATGAAAAGTCAATGAACACGACAAACTTGTTCTAGTTCGTACCAGAAGACAGAGAGCACTGAAAACAGGACGTCTCATTAGAAGTGAATCTGGGCTTCAACATAAAATTATAGTGTGGTTTTGTACCTTGTATGAAGACTAAATAGTCAAATTGGACATTTGATTTCGGAAATAAATGTTGTCCTTAGTTTGGGTATTAGATAATATTAGGACGGAGTTACAAAATTCACATTTCGAAAATACATTTTGGGTAGTTTATAAATTGCATTATTATTATTATTATTATTATTATTATTATTATTATTATTATTATTATTATTATTATTATTATTATTATTATTATTATTATTATTATTGTTACGGAGTTTTCCGTGGAAGGCAGAGGTGAAAGAAGGTGCGGGCTAGAATGGGTCTACCTACAAGGCCAAAAGATGAATGTAAAATTTCAATAAAGTTTATATTTTCAAAATATCAAAACTTAACAAGATTTAACAAAGAGCTTTAGACTTCAACAAAAACCAGCGAGTCAAACAATAACCAACTATCCGGTCCAAGACCAAGAAAACAATTTTCCACTAGGTGGAATAACAATGAAAGGCAGGTACAAGTATAATTTTACCAGTTCAGGGATTTTTTACAAGTTTTGGGCTTCGAGCCCCACTTTCACAATCCTTGAGCTATTAGCCCAACTTTACTAAGGAACAAATTTGAACTAAGGGGCAGAAAACCCCATCATACCAAGGAGCACTTGCTCCTAATTACCATGTTAAGCCTCCCAGGGGCACTCAGAGATCAAATAATGAAAGCGCAAACCGGCTCACAGTTACTCACGCCCTTTGAGGGCAGCCTCTGCTTTTACAATCACTTGCCATACAGGCACGACATACAAATTTAAACAGGGGTATCTCTTACCCAAGCTACTGGGCCTTAATGGAAAAATAGTAGTTTAATTTAAATGGCCCTAAAAGCAAAAGGAATGGGGGCGTGAACTAGCCCTCCCAAATACACATTTTAAAACCTAAGAGGCACTCGGCCGATAATACAGGGGCTAATCCCAATCTAGGGAAGTGACTCGTATGAGAAAACTTTAATACATTAAGGAAGAGAAGAAACGGTTATGAAGACGTAGTCACCTCAACTTCAAAATGAAGGGGAGCTCGAGAGGGTAAGGCACTCTCTATCCCCGCATTACAGTTCAAGATAAATGAAGTATTATCAGATAGGAAGGATTACATGAAATGGTTTACATATTAAAGGTTTCGAACCTGCCCCGCGGGTTAAACTGTTGAGCTAGCAAGAAAAGATGTTAAACGGCCATTACCTTGTTGAAGAGCTGCTGCCTGAAGAACGAGGCGCTTCCGGCCCCCTGCCACATATTCACACACTGAGCTACATGTTATTCGAGTGGCCCGGAGACAAGAAAATCAGCAGTTTTATACCCTCGTGGAAAGTTCGAGACCTTTCATGAATGATAACAACCCGCCCTCAAACTTTTATTGGCTACAGTACACAGTTACACACAAAATTGAAGAAGAAAGCCCCGATTGGCCGAAAATTAATTACAGAAATTCCTGATTGGCTACATTCAAAACAGGCGGAAAGAAATGATTAATATTGCCAACCCACACCCGACAGAACAAAATTTAGTAAAGACAAAACTTATGAATACAAAATTTCTCCAAGAAAGTTCATTCCTTCGCACCAGAGTGCATTATCATAGTTTTTGGTAGAGAGATCTGTTAGAGAATGTCCACACTTCTTGATCAATGAAAAACAAAAGCATATCAAAAACACTCAGTGACATCTTCTGATAAACCGTAGAGTTGATTCAGTTGTTAAAGTTCAGGGATTCTCCAGTAGAACGGTACTTTAAGGCGGAAAATTCAAATGTGCGGCGTAGAGGTGTACCAACCGGGTACAATTATTATTATTATTATTATATTATTATTATTATTATTATTATTATTATTATTATTATTATTATTATTATTATTATTATTATTATTATTATTATTATTATTATTATTATTATTATTATCGCGTACTTACAAGTGAGGTATTACACGACAGTAGTTGCACGACTAGGGAAAATTAAATTAGACAAACACTTACCAAAATGTTCCCAACGGAAGGTCGTAGCAAGGCGTGGAAACTACCCAAGTCCACCGAGGCTAGGTGGATTAAGCGATAAAAAAATGTTACTGACTAAAATAAAAATCAGTTTCAAGTTAAACAGAGACTTTAATGTAAAGATAAAAAATTAAATGACAAAATAAATTCAAGCCCCTAAGTTGAAGTTAAGAAAAGATTAATTTAATTCAAGAAATATAGCTCATTAAACTTTGAACATGGTTAAAATTAAATAAGTCAGTTTTCGCAATTCAGCTCCCAGAGCTAATTATCAATGTTTAAAAATAAATGTAGAAACGGAGTACTTGTGAGAATCCCACTCCGAGATCTTGGATTAGTTGCAAAATAATAATGGAGTAGAAAAGGGTTTCTTCTGACTACTTCAAAATTAAACCAAATGTAATTTGGATAAGCTAAGTCACCGATCACAAGTTCCACCAGGAACAAACATCAGGAACGCAAAATCAAGAATAAACATTTAAGTGAAAAGTATACACGAAGAATCACCAGTAAAAAGGAAAATAATTTTACAGAATCAGATATTTAAAACATTAACCACCGCGTAACGCAGATTACGAAGGCACATATCCAGTCCCACGTGAAACATTAAGAACCAACATCACACAATTACCGCAAGTCAGATGTCAAGAATTAAACAAAACGTAAGAGCATTCAAATGTCAAGGCAAACACAGCATACGCCCTCACACAAAGTTATGAATGTCACCATAGCAACGAGGGCACGTGACCAAATAAACCAAAATGGCGGCTCCCCAAACAGTACCTACCCTAGACAGAACTAGTCATCAGAAACAATTTTCACCCCTTACATTCACATTATTTCACACGTTACTACGGATAATAGGATATTTAAGATATAACTGGTTGAATTACCCCAGACGTAAGTGATTAGGATTCTCATTTCTAAATGTAGTAGTTCGGGACACATACTTGTTACTATAACATCTTTTGATGTATGAATTACCTTTAATAAAACGTTCTCAGAATGATTATCAAATCAAATAATCCTACAAATCATTACATCGAAGCCCCACAAAATACTGGTAATTATTTTTCAACAAGATAACCTTAAATTAGAGATTCCTTTTGTCTAAATAATTTCTCACTTTCGGAGGTAATAAAAGTTTACATAACACGATTTAGATGAATATATTCCAAAACCATTTAGTAAGATTCTATCGTCGTTAGGGCTTGTCACTTCATGGTAGTTCCGGGACCAACAAGAACAGAAATGATGAAAAGAAAAATAAATCAAAAGAAATTTGGCGTATCGCCATATGGTGATACAATCACCCCCGATCAAAGGTTAACATTTTTCCTCCTTGTTCTGCTCAAATATATTCCAAACGTCCAGCCGCAACAGCAAGAGTTGATCCTTCTTGTCCAAATAAATTCGTAATATTAATTGCCAAACACTCGATTGTCGTTAATGCATGGAGAAAAACGAAGCTGAGTTAAGTTTGGAGACTGCTGCTAGATGGCAGTACAATCTCGACAGCATGCCTACTGAATGCTAGCGCTACAGTGGCGGATCCGTACAGTTATGAGCTTGCAGCATAATATACTTCCAGTCGAATTCCGACGAGCCGAAATAATCATGATAATTAGTTTTGTTCAGAAGGAAACCTGGTAAGTGTCCAAGTACATTACAATACACATCCCAAATCCGTTATTATTATTATTATTATTATTATTATTATTATTATTATTATTATTATTATTATTATTATTATTATTATTATTATTATTATTATGGACATGATATAGGCTTTTGGGCTTACGCCGTGTCAAGAAAGTGAGGTAATATTTTTGACGTTTCGCAGAGAATTATGCTCTGCTCGGATGCGGTACAGCGCTAGCGTTCGAAGCGGAAGCTGACGGAACCATCAGGATCAGCCTGAGAGGGTCACATAACATAACAGGGTACTGAGTCGGAAGAGCCACCTGGTAACGAATGAACGTACCATTTCCAATTTTATTGGGTAACGTATAAATTCCAAGCTCATTGTTTTAGAAGCCCCTTTCGAGGACAGTCGAGATTTCCTTCTGATGACGCATAGCATAGTTCTCTGCGAAACGTAAAGAATTTCACCTTATTTTCTTTACACGGCATAAGCTCAAAAGCCTATGTCGTGTCTATAAGTACGGGCCGTGAAAGCATCAATTATTATTATTATTATTATTATTATTATTATTATTATTATTATTATTATTATTATTATTATTATTATTATTATTATTATTATTATAGTTTCGCCCTCTTTGGGGTACATTGAATCTATCATTTCTCGGTGTGTTGTGTTTTTCTGAGTGCCCAGTATTTCTTCATGCTTTCTAATCTTCGTTTCCTCTCGTCTTCCGAGATAATAGGTTTAGCTTTTAATGTAGATTTGTCTTGGAATCTTATATTTTCGTCTTTAGTTATTATTTTAGCTGTTCAATCGAACAGTGGATTTTCTGCAATTTTTCATTCTACTAGTTTTCTTCGGTTTTTTAAATGAGTTGGGTTTTGTTTTGCGGTTACTGAAGAAGTTAAAAATTTGTTTGGTTAATCTATTACAATTCATTCTGAGATGATGACCATAAAAATATATCCTTCTTTTTCCCAGAGTATCTGAGAGATTTTTTTCGATTTTCTTGTAGCGTGTTTAATTTTTTAATTTATATTATCTCATCCTGAAATTTTGGTCCTGTGATCTTTCTTAAAATATTCCTTTCTTTCAGCGCGAGTTTCTGCATCTGGGATTTGAAATATTATTGTTTCTGCTGCGCATAGTGCTTCTGGTTTAATCATTGTTCATAATGTTGAAGTTTGGACCCCCATGAAAGGGATTTCTTGTTGCATGTGTATTTTGTTAGTTGGAAGCCTATTTCAAATTTATTGTTCTTGGATTCCATTGATTTGCATTCCACAGCATTCCAACTAATCCATTCTCCGGGATATTTGAATTTTTTACTCTTTCAAACTTTTGTTCTTGGACTTTGACGTTATGTTGGTGCTTGTTGTTTGTCATGATTTTGGTTTTATCGAAGATGTGAAAACCTATTTTAGCTGCCTGATTTTTAGTTCAAGGGTTTGCTCCCTTACTTCCTCCATTATTATTATTATTATTATTATTATTATTATTATTATTATTATTATTATTATTATTATGTCGAGATTTCTTGTGTGTGATTAAGAATGAGTTGATTCAAAACTATTTAAAACAACTCAACATCCAAATAATAACTTTCCACAATTTAGATGATTCACCGGCAGCTCCATTGCAAGTGTCATAGTGATGATACGTTCACACTAATAGGAATCCTGTTGATCCGTGCAAGTGGAGTCGCCCAATTACTGCAAGTGTCCAATTAACGGACCTGTTAAGTGGGTAGTGCAAGATCTAAACTTCAACTACAATCGCACTTGTAGCTCATGGCTTGATGTCCATTGTTTCTCTAGTACCACTTCTCTTCCCTCCTCTTTAACATCCAATAAGAGGGAGGTAGTAATTTACTGCGCTCCTACTGAACAAAGAATTCATTAGGTCACAAAAATAAAATATAGCTTATTGCTTCAAATTATCAAATCTAACATTCTTGCAGACCCAATCACACTGACAATAACGACTGACAATATATAAATAGGAATGGCTAGACGGGAACTAAAATAATCTCCCTTTAACTGCCTAGGAACTACCAACATTCCGATGTAATAGGATCTCACCACCTAGGGTCAAGCACCCCCTTCCACCCAACCTATTAAAACTCCTCCTCCTCCACGCTATATACTTCTCAGCTGTGTTATACGAGGTGTAGACCCCTCCATTACTGAAGACACCGCCATTGCAGAACTCAACGCAGCAGGCATCCCTGCTAATAAGGCATTCTATATCAAGAACGCAACAGGCCCCACCTATATGATGTGGATTCTTCTACCATCATCCGAAGCTGAATTTCAATCCACCGACATCACCACAAAGTAGAATCATCCCGAGCCCCACCGCCACAATCCTTCCAGTATAAACGATGCCTCGTCTATAACATTCACCCCACCACTCACTGCACAGCTAAAAATCCAATCTTCGGCCACTGCAGCCAACACCATTCTGTATCCCATTGTTCTAACACACATCAACCCCACTGTGTGGTTACTCACCCAGTATACTCCCGCCGCTGCAGACATCGCTCTGCACCTCCCCCAAACCATTCTGACGTCATGGCCCCCATTAGAACCATCGACAAGCGCTTATCACCCACCCGTTGTCTTTTCTCGCCCCTTACAATCGAATATATAATTCGTTTCTTAACCATTTCATTACTCAATATTCATCCCTACATCTTTAGTCCTTCATCATTTACAAGCAGCAACAATTCAAACTTTCGACCTTCATTTCTTAACCACTTATTCTGGATTAAATTTTCATATCAATTTCACACCTCTGTAAACCCTTGTCTAGATCCACCCACAGCTATCCCAGCTTAGCAAATATGCTTCATCTTCCACGTAATGTACAGTCACCAATGCTGCCACTTATATTACGTTCAGCGTAGGTTGTAAGTGTACTAAAAGAACAAATGTACCACAACTTAAGACCTAAGCGGTCCCTTTGATGTTAGTCAGACTTCTGGTCGGTGAAAAGGCTTCCATAGCGCTAAATAGTTTCCTAGGTTTGTTACTTGTTCCTGAAGTCAAGAGATTCCTTCAGTTTGGTTAGATATTCTGGTAAACTGACTTGACGAATTAAAACATTTTTGCCCTGTATAAATATGGAAAATATTTCACATGTTGTGTGTTATTCGGGTTCGTTACCAACTCTTATATTTCATACGTAGATGGCTATGAATAGTTATTGTTCTCAGTAGTGCATGTAGCAAAATAATAATTATTTAATATGAGATTGATATCTTATTGCACTGTGTACTTAGTAAGCTTTGTTCGAGTTCATTCCATTGCTGATAAGTTCGCATAATATTTGCGACGTTGAAGATGGATCCAAGAAAACTGTTGGCAATACTGGTTGCAACAGCATGTTCAGTATTCATAATGGCTGCCAGCTGTGAGCAACACGTGTGTGATGCTGTGACGCTTGAGTCCCCTGTGAAATACTTTAAAGCTAACAAAAGTGGAGAAATATTACGTAAGAAATCTAAACCAAATTGTTTTAAAGGTTTACAGTAGCCTACGAGATGAGAATCCGCTGTGGACTGTGGAAGACGTGGTGAAAAAGACCGCGCAGCTGACCGGAGTTTCTGTGTACAGTGTTTACGCCGCTGGCGTGGAATTTAAACTCTACGGAAAATCCAAGTCTCCAGCAAAGTCGAAAGGGAATTCTTATGTTTTCTTGTCGTACTATATCGTATGCTCTCCGGTGGCTGTTTGTATATTATATCGTGAGTCTTTCTGATGACACGTTTCTGTAAAGTCGCTGAACATTTAGTTTTAAGAAAGTGTCTCAGTATGTAAACAAGCAATCAAGGCGATAAGGAAAATGTCACTCAACTAAGCTGCATGCCACATTTATGTGATAGAAAACGTTTGCTCGTTTTTCTGTTCGTCAATATGCCTATGTGTCAGCTCAGTTCGAACTATGCACTCGCCGTAAATAAAACAGGAACGGCCTAACACTGTATGGGAATAGGATCCTTGGTGTATTCGATAATAATAATAATAATAATAATAATAATAATAATAATAATAATAATACCCGTGTGGGGATTTACCGGTTACCTCCATCGGGCGCGTCCCATTGGAATTGGGGAAGCTCGCTGGCTCTGCCGCCAGCAGAGTCAGAGGGTAGTAGGGAAATAAAATACCACCGTGAAAAAAACTGGTCCCTTGCCAGGGTTACGGCGAAGACTGGTAAATGACCAGAAGCCAGAAAACATCTTGAGGCAACCTCTAGGGCTAACAACCCTAGTTGTAAAAGGATGGGTACCCGTCCAAAGCAAAGTCAAGTAAAAAAGCATGATGGCACATTTCAAGAAACATACCCCAGGGGGTAAATCTTCGGATAATTCCCTCGCCGTGAACGCACGGCGCACGAGTCTCGTTCGGATTCTGGGGGAGACTCGACATCATGCAAGAGACGAGTCGGAGCGTCTCGGTGTACCCCGAAGAGTCAAAAACTCAGGCCAAAATCTAAAACCTCTCTAGCAACTTTCAACATAAATTCACTTACACAAACTGGCAAGTTGAAAACCCTCACCAAAGCTCTTCACGAAAATCAGATATCCATAATGGCCCTACAGGAAACAAGGTACCCAGATGAAGAGATTTTTGAATCCGAAGGCTACCGATTTTTCAAGAGCAGAGCGCAAAGAGGAATCCTCAATGGAGCTGTGATGCTTGGAACCGCGTTTGCTGTTAGAACAAATATCCTTAAATCGGTTGCAAATTCCGAACCTGTGAATGACAGATTGTCTATACTCACAATTAAATGGGCGAACAAAACCTACGCCCTAGTTAACGCACATGTTCCTAAAAACGATAAGAACAAGTCTGCTCCAGACGAAGTTGATAATTTCTGGGACCTACTGGATGAAAAATTAAACAAAATCCCCAAACACCATGTCAAGCTTCTTTTGGGTGACTTCAATGCCCAATTAGGTCGTGAACAGAAGTACAAGAAAGTTATAGGAAATTACCCTGCTCACAAAAGAACCAATCCCAACGGCAAAAGACTGGTGTCCATTTGCGAAAATCACAACCTGCAGGTCATGTCGACCCACTTTCGCCACCTACCCAGAAAGCAAATGACTTGGCGTTCCCCCGTCCAAGCTCTCGGAGAGTTCCAAATTGATCATGTTGCAATCTCCAGGAGAAACACCCCTGAGATTATGAATGTCAAGGTAAAGAAAGGCATCAATGTGGCCTCAGATCATTATATGTCTCTTATCAAATTCAAACCAATTCCCGCAAACACAAGGAAGACAACCAAACAGATCACACACTCCGACAATGATAAACTTCGGCAAAGGGTCAAAGAGTTCCAGGAGAAGGCTAGACCAAATAACTGTGACTTTAACAACGCCAAAAGTCTCCTTGTTGAGGTGCCAAAGACGTTGCAGAAATCAAGAGAAGCAAAAAAGCATGCCTGGTGGAATGGTACCTGCGAATCAGTCCTCCAAGAAAGACTCAATGCGTAGAAACAGTACTACTCTACGAAATCAGAAAATGATTGGGAAACCTACAAAACCCAACGTGCCCAAGCAGCTAGGGTGTTCAGAACTGAGAAACGTAAATAAGAAAAATCTCTCATTGAAAAGATAGAACAAAACTTTAGGAAGAATGAAAGCAGAAAGTACTACAGAGCCTTCAAACGCAAACTCACTGGCTATAAACCACCATGTCTATGCTTTGAGCGAAAGGATGGCACACTGGCGACGTCAAATGAAGAAAATTGCAGCATTCTGGCAGATTACTTCAAGAATTTACTTAATTGTTCTAAACCGCAAAGCGCCATTGAGACCAAGGAACCCTTACTCAGGTACCCAGATTCCAGACCACCCGACAGAGATGAAATCAAGCGCCACATTGCCCGTCTCAAAAATAACAAAGTGCCGGGGGAAGACTCAGTAGTAGTAGAACTATGGAAATATGCCCCAGAGGAATCACTTGATATCTTGCAAAAGCAAATAGAAGAAATTTGGAACAAGGAGACCCAACCCGAAGATTGGAAAATAGCTTTGAACCATCCATTACACAAAAAAGGCAGCATAAACAACATCAACAACTACAGAGGAATAACTTTGCTACCCGTGACTTACAAAATTCTATCACTTGCCATCGTGGAGCGTTTGGAAGCACAAGTCGAACATCAAATACGTGAATACCAAGGAGGGCTCAGAAAAGGTCACTCAACAGCTGAACAGATTCAAAATCTCAAAACGATCATCAGATATTGTACACTAAGATCCAAGCAGTATGTGTCTGTCTTTGTGGACATTAAGAAAGCGTACGACTCCATTGACCGGGAAGTCCTGCTAAACATCTTAAATGAATTTGGTGTTGATTTGAAACTGCTGGCATTAATTAGAGCCACCCTGACCGATACAAAATCCAAGGTGAAGTTCCACGGATGTCTCTCGCATTCCTTTGACATCAAAACAGGACTCCGACAAGGTGATGGGCTATCCCCGATACTCTTCAACTGTGTTCTTGAAAAGATCATCAGAACCTGGCGGGTGAGATTACAGGAAACTGACTACAGTCCATTGAGAATAGGAACCAAATCCAAGAGGATCGCAACAGACTGTTTAGCATTTGCCGATGATATTGCTGTTCTCTCAAACGACATAGAAACCGCTAGAGCTCAAGTTGAAATTTTAAAGAAAATTGCTGAACAAACTGGTTTGCAGATATCGTTTGAGAAAACAGAAGTAATGACTAACATCAAAGAGGCTCCTCCAAAACTCCACACAAATACGGGGACATCACCCGAGTAGACAAATTCAAATACCTGGGTGAGATCATCATGAAAAATGGACTGGACAAAGAAGCACTTCAGGAGCGAGTACGCAAACTGGAAATAGCCTACCAAACATCCCGCACAATCTACAACAAAAAATGCCTTTCCCAAAACACCAAAATACGTCACTATGAAACAGTTCTGAAGCCAGAAGTTCTATATGCAGCCGAAACCCTGTCTCTAAATGCCAACAAAGGACTCCTTGAAGAACTGGAGAAAAGAGAACGCAAAATTGTGAGAGGAATCTTGGGATCAAAGTACAGAAATGGAATCCATCAAAAGAGATCCAACAAGGAAGTCTACAGCAAAATAGAGAAAATTACCGACACAATCAGAAAAAGACGGGCACGATTTTACGGTCATCTGAAAAGAATGGACTGAAGAAAGTTAACTAAAGTAATCTTTCACTTTTTTGATTCAAACCCCAAAACCACAATTCCCTGGTTTAGAAATACCAAAGAAGACCTGCAAATGCTACATATCTCAGCTGAAGACGCCCTTAACAGAGATCTCTTCCGCAAGAAAATATTGATGAACGGGCTAAACCGAGACGAGCAACCGAAGAGAAGACACGGTGCCCCTTGGACAGAGGAGCGTAAACAGACCCACTCACAAAGAATGAGGGAAATTTGGGCTCTAAAGAAGGCCAAGTTCAGTGTCAAATGCAACAAGACTTAACGTGGTCCTTGATGACCCCAGCGAATTATATATATAATAAGAAGAAGAAGAAGAAGAAGAAGAAGAAGAAGAATTTGTACTTTATATTCATAACCACCCTCTACCTGCAGAAATGTTGTCATAAGGGGATCATGAGTTCGTTTTTACCTTCCGAATGACGAGACTACAATATTAACAACATTCCTGGAAACATTGTATCTTGCAATCCCACTCACAGGTGGGTTTTTCAGCTTGTTGAACTGTGAGAAACTGCCACTGACAGTCGTTGCACGAGAGCGAAATCGTATACTTGTTGCTTTATGAAATGAAAATAAACCTTGCTTCTCTTGCCTCGATATCTTCAGTAATCTGTAGGTTTTACATGGGCAATAAAGGAATAAATAGGTATGGTACGTAATCAATGTACAGCTATGTGAAAGGAAGTGATTTCTTTTGATGCTTCTCTATTTGAGAATGAAGTACTTGTCAGACGCACGACGTTAAGAATAAGGTGGCCGTGGCGGAGTTGGAGAACAGTGACGGGAAGGGGTAACAGGGGACATGCTCGCATGTGGAAGGATACCTTTCCTAAGCTCTTGACTTGACTTTCAGTATAGCATAGTTACACATTGAACTGTCTCCTTTTGTATTAGTACTGCTAATACTCAACGGAAAACTACCAATCAGTTCCATGTTAAAACTGCTGAGTTTATTTATGATTTTATGTAACTGTAGACGTAACAAAAAAACTAGAATTCATGTATAAACAACATGAACAAACTGTAACCGTCAAATAAATAAAACTATGCTTAGCCAAGAGGCTAGAAATCCCCTCCCAACTCCTACTTCTTCGCATCTTTTAACCAGCTCCATCTTCCCTCACATCTCCCCAACCCGCCCGCATCTCTTGGCGAGAGAGAGGGCGTAACCCTCTAGGTGGCCCGCCCGACCACTTCAGGGAGGGGAATGAAAACTTTTGACGATGATGATGATGATGATGATGATGATGATGATGATGATGATGATGATGATGATGATACGAATCAATTAGAAAATAATTGACACTCGTAGTGCATATACATCGAAATAATAAACTAGCGGCCACCAAATCAGATGGTTGAAGAAAAATGCATTTCGTCAGAACTGAGAATGCCTAGGGTCGTCGAGAGTCGCTTAAATCTGCACACTGTTTGGAAACTCTGACCATGCATTGCTAGGGGCTGCCTGGCCGAGGCGGTAAAGGCGTGCTCGGTTTGCCCGGAAGGACGTGGGTTCGAATCCCCGTCAGGAAGTCGTAAAATTTAAGAAACGAGATTTCCACTTCCGGAGATGCATATGGTCCTGAGGTTCACTCAGCCTACACCAAAAATGAGTACCAGGTTAATTCCTGGGGGCAAAGGCGGCCGGGCGTAGAGCTAACCACTCTACTCCATCACCTGCCGAGGTTACGAATGGTGAAAGCCTTTACCTTCCACCCCTCCAAGGGCCTTCATGGCCTGTACGGAGATGACTTTGCTTTTGCTTTTGACCATGCATTGCTCCCTTGTACATGCCAGTCCGTCTGACCTCAGCCATTCACACTCACAAAGCTGTTATCCTCGCACTGTGACCGTACTGTTAAAGATCGATAGCGAATGCGAGGCTGGTGTTTCTTCCGATCTGTTATCTACACGGCGCTAAGTTCAAGAAAGCCTTGTGAAACGTCATCGACTGGAAGGACGTCTTCAGCTTGTGAGTGGCGATTGAACTTACTCAAATGAATATCTGTAGAATTTTCGTGTGGTTACACCAAACGCTTTAATAAGCTTATCCGAATATTCCAGATTTACATGTTATCATTTCGTAACGGTGTACTGTATAGCACTAATATTCTTATCAGTAATATTACATTACGGGAACCTATTGCACCCTTGCCTACCACTTTTCATCATCTGCCTCTGGCTCTTGTAAATGTAGACTTTCCTGTTCTCAGGGGTTCCGGGTTCTTCAGTTACTTGTTGACATGAATCAGCGGGTGGCATAAGGAAATCTAATTATTGCTTGAAATAATATTCCAGAAGTGGACTCAAATGGATTTATTATCACAAATATTATTAAATTCAATAGATGCGAGGCTTCAAATGAAAAAATTCACATTGATGAAACAGCTAACAGAAATTTGACATAAATGTGGATAAAATGATGACCTCAGAAAAACTAGTTTTATTGTTATTTAGTTAAGTTAACGTAAACAGCCATTGCTAGAATAGAATGCAATAATAAGAAAATGAAACGAGAAAAACCTTAAATTTGTTTATCGGATTGGTCGACTCACTTGGGCTTTGAGGATTCAGTTCCCACAACCGGACTCCGAGCTTTGCTATAACTAAGGTTATCCACCGATTATGAAAGACCACGTAGGATAACATCAGCCACCGAATGGACCCTTAATAGAACCGAAACAACCTCCGGTTATATTTTAACCGATTATTTATACACAAAAAAGGAATTTACTTCACAGGTTAACTTGCTCCTTGGCAAGGCATGGTGCTTCGAAATTCTGTATTATCAATCCCTGATCTATCTGTAAACATATATGATCGCACCATGTTGTGTCACCACCAGACACACAGAAATGAAGTTACTTTAATAATTATTTATTTTAAGTTATATAGAATACTGTACTACTGGACTGCAATATATATAAAATAAACCTGAGTTTACATCCTTCAGGTTATGTTGGTTTATAGTAAACTAATTTACAACGAATAAATCAATA
This sequence comes from Anabrus simplex, assembly GCF_040414725.1. NCBI lineage: Eukaryota > Metazoa > Arthropoda > Insecta > Orthoptera > Tettigoniidae > Anabrus > Anabrus simplex. The sequence continues at coordinate 778,621,360 of NC_090265.1, forward strand.
AGCACGGTTATCCGAAAATTAATCTTATCGCTTCACTGAATAATAATTAAATTGATTTAATCCGATCTTTCATGAACGGTACCAACGAAGAAAAATAAATGAAAAGAGTAACGTCAATGGACGGTGTCATAATAAACATCACCAGATTATCAATAGCAGCTAACGCGAACTTGTATTAAACAAATGGTCTAAGTCATGATAAGTCTTCAGCTCTACAATTTTCGGCGAGTAAAATTATCTTGTCATTTTCCTTATTTCTACTAGAGACATCTGTATATTAAAAGAGTTTACTAAAAATGGATTTGGCAAATCCGTCCATCTGTTCTTCTGGACCGATATGCTTCATTTCTGTTTTATTCTCTCCGGGATTACCTGCCGTTGAATCATGAGATATTGATAGGTCTCTAAGTTCAGCCAACTTTGAATAATCATAAAATTAAATCACTAAATGATCCTTCCAATAACTGCAAGCGAAGGCTTACCCTAACCCGCTAAACATCCTATACTTGGCAAGTTGCTAAGCGAATAACATTTTCATTAATATTCGGATATACGTGATTTTCATCTTTAGTAATATCATTGCAGCAGCCGTGTTTGATTATTATCTGTGAAGCCGGAGAATATACACTTCCTCTGATGATAGAAGAATACTATTCCCTGCTAGATATTCTGTGATTCTCTGACCCTCCTCAGCTTCTGAATAGACTCAACGGATGGCAGAACGTTCCTAATAACTTACATGCTGCCACTGACTTCGTAATTTACAGGCTGTACTGTAGCTCCGATGACGTCACGCAAAGAGGCGAACTGCTTCCTCTGTCTGACCCATGTAATGCAAGGACATGATACGTCTGTACCTTGTAATTATGAAATATTCACAAATGTTGTATTAGTTATAGAGATGATATCACTAACAACTGTAATCGCACCATATCTCGTAAGTCAGATCTATGTAATTTTAGGAGAAGTAGGTTTCAAGTGCGGTCTACGCGGTAAAATCTTGAGTTTTTAATCGTCCATGTACCAAGCAAATAATCATTATGCATTAATACAAATATGGAGACAACAAATGTACAATAATATTAATAAACTTTACTTCCATACCTCTAGATGGCCAGAAATACAGTAGCTTTCTTGGTTTCTTTTCTTGACACTTCTAGCACTACCCTTTAAAAACTTTCCTGAGACCGTTTCTTCCATACGAACATTTGTATCATTTTTTTGTTTAGGAAGAGCCCATATTTTTCCAACTATTAATGCGCTGACCAGCAAGATCTAACACTTCCCACATTCATGGAAATTGTCGAGGAATTGTTTTACTCGCATTAACTTTCGGGAAAAAAGGCAGCGCGTACTCAACATTACTAACCCAAGAAATAATCATATGTACGTTCAATTGGTTACTGTGCACTTCTGTGCTTGTTCTGCATCAACAACGTAACGCCCTGCTGTAAATCTGTGCAACAACAAAGTCAAAAGCAGAACTCATCATCAGCTCTGGTAAATGAGTGAAACTTACTCCTCTATTCTTCGTAACAGGTATTCTTTTCGGTTGGGATTTTCTTTTTTCTTAAAGGTAACCTGCCTTCATACGAAGAAAATGAAAATATTACTGTATATTTATTTGTATAGTTGTATGTTCGCCGTCGTACGCAGAAGTTCTTAGCATTGTGACAACTGCGAACTTTCACACACTGTATTTAAATTTACAGCGCATTGTATTTCCACAAATCGTGTTTTACGATAACAATTAAATGAATAAATTCCACGATAAGTCTTACGTCCCGTGGATTTATATTACTCACCGCGTGAAGATACCATACCTAACCTAAACTATGAGGTCTCATTACCTTAATAACAGCTGTTTACGTAAATCCTGATGTAATAAATTTAAAGGAAAACATTCAATATACTTAAATATAAATTTATGTCTCTCAGTAGTCACAATTATCCAAAGAATGCCCCGAATCCTTATGGATTACATTCACAAGTACAATTTGTAACATTTGTTTAGCTCGCCTCAATTGATCAGCTGATGGGCTTGGCCCGTGTATTACGAAGGCATTGATGCTGCTAAGGGAAAACAATCTACGTACTTACAGACGGGAAGGTATCAAATCGACTAGCCTTATGTATGACCATTAATAAAACGCAGGGTCAAATTCTTGAAAGAGTGGGCAGTCTACTTACTGAGCCAGTATTCAGCCACGAGCAATTGTGTGTTGCACTATCTCGGGCAAGATCGGTTGAAAATGTTAAGATCCAGATACGGCCGAATGGTCGAAGCACAGGGAATATGGTTTGGAAAGAAGTGTTATAAATTAAAATACCGTTATTAAAGGTTCATAAATCTATTGAAAAGGACAGACAAAACAATATTACTACGACAGGCATAGTTATAAGGAATGCTGCGGAGCTGCACGGGTCTGTTAGTAGGCCTATATTTGAATTTGTATTTTTATTGTTTTCCTTTTTCTCGTTGTGAGTAATTATTTTATAGAATTCTGTTCAGATATAAATTCTCTATCATTACGCATATACCGGTCATCGTGGGCCAACCGCCTCTCAACCGCAGGCCGCGGGTTCGATTTCGGGCAAGGTCAGGTATTTTTAACTGGACCTGAGGGTTCGTTCGAGATCTGCCCACCGAGCGAGTTGGCCATGCGGTTAGGGGCACGTGACTGTGAGTTTTCATCCGGGAGATAGTGGGTTCGAATCCCACTGTCGGCAGCCCTGAAGATGATTTTACGTGGTTAAGGCCACGGCCGCTTCCTTCCAATTCCTAAGCCTTTTCCATCCCATCGTCGCCATTAGACCTATCTGTCTCGGTGCGACGTAAAGCCACTAGCAGAAAAAAAAGATCCACACAGCCCAAGTGATTACAATTGAGGAGCTATCTGACTGTGAGATGGCGACCCTGTCTAGAAATCCAAGAATAATGACCGAGAGGTTTCGTCGCATTGACTATGAGTCACCTCGTATATTGCAGGTCTTCGCACTGAACAGTGGTCGCTTGTTAGGCCAAGGCCCGTCAGGTCTCTAGCGTCATAGGTTTTCTAATTAGGTATATTCTGTTGTATTGCAATATATTTTTCCAAGTAGATACTGAAACAGAATGTGAGAGAATGTTATTTCCTGAAAATAAACATTTTAATATCAAACTATTACATTTTTTAATTTGAATAACTCAGAATATTTTATTATATCTAATTTGCGCGTAGAAAATTTCTTGTCGACATTTGTCATACCTCGATACATATACGCGAATTTTATCTGGGGTAAAACTGGGTAAAGAGATTTTGTTTACAATACTGACATATGTTCAAGTTTTTATTTTTATTCTTTATATTTTTCTTGTCCAAAGTAATTATATTATAGAATTATATTAAAAATACATGATATATCAATACGTTTATACAGTTGCATTGTGAATGATTTTGGACAAATTAAAAATAGCTCATATTAACTCCCATCCCGTTTAGTTCATAACATAATTTGCACCATAATTTCCTCCACTTTTTACCTTGAATTTAAATACTGAATTTTACAAATTTATGTGCCGCCATTTTCCCTTGATGCCGTTGAGCAGAGCTGTTCGATATGGCAACCACGTTGTCATAAAAGCGGCACTGTTTTCTTAACATGTAATGAGCTATAGTGACCTCTCACAGCAATAGCTGCGAATAAAGACTAAAAATGAAACTGGCGATACAGGAAGCGTGAAAAAAATAACGGAAAACATACTGAACTCCGGAAGACAACTTATTTGCCCTTAAAATTACACTTCCCTTGTGACTATAAATCGGAATATTTAAACCGTGGCAATTTATAAAATTTTCACAATGAATTCTGTTCGCAAGACTTGAATTTATCACATAAAGCTGGCTCAGCAATTTTCTGTAGGAAGTAAGTCTGAAAATCGTACGCATCTTAAAACAGTAATCCTGGAATGCGGCTACAGTTATCAGAGAAGGATGCAAACGACATTGTACTGTTATACTGCCTTACATGGTTCATGAAATCATTATCATACTTTTAAGTACGCCGTTTACCTGAGCTTGTGAAAAATAAACCACTGCCGCAACACGAATTAAAATGTCCACTTACCATTTCCGTAGCGAAATGTCGTACTTGGCAGTGCAAACAGGTTTCATTGAATAGCCATACACTGAATAACTCAATGTAACTTTCATAATAAAATACTTTCTGACAGAAAATATCCTGAGATGTGCTTCTTTCTGTTTCTCGCTTATTAGAACCAACATGGAGCAACACATGATTTTTCGGTGATAACTTGATTTCACAGAGCCATCTATCGGACTAAGAAAGATCGGGATAGACAACTTTCACAGAGCCCTCTATTGGGCTGGCGTAGAATGATCGGAGAGCCATCTACCGGTGAATACAGTGAACCGCAATGACCTAATCACCGCCGTCTCAATCTCTATATAGGATTGAGACGGCGGTGGACCTAATCATCGTATTATTTATTGGGTGAATGACTATGGCATGCAAATAAACGGCTTAATGGAAGAAATAATTGTTTCTACTAATCCTGAGATGGAGATCATTCTTTTGATGTATAATAGGCGTTAGTACTGCAATTTGGTACAACTCTCGTAAACGATGACCAGCGCAGAACTGCTGTTTAATGTTCATTTGTCATTGGGGATGTAAGTCAGTTCAATTAGTTCGTAGTACCAACTTTAATTAGTTTTTAGTATGACGTGCCAACAACTAAACTAGGTTAGGTCCGGCTAGTGACAAATTTAGTTCGTGGTACCAACTTTAATTAGTTTTTAGTATGACGTACCAACAACTAAACTTGGTTAGGTCCGGCTAGTGACAAAATCATTGTTCTGGATTCGTTAAGTCCGGCTAGTGACAAAACCGTTGGTCTCTGAACTAGGTACCAACTTGGGCTATGAAAGGGAGGGCACTGATTGCGCACGATGTTTAATTATTCTTTTCGTTGCTATGGTAATCAAGAAGTTACTGTTGAAAATTGATGTCGCTGTATACCTAACAAAGTCACAATCTCTTTCCGGCAGCTGCTGATTTCCATTAAGGTACGTTCAATGTCGGTATAAATGTTCCTTTTTTTCCGTATCCTTCTTTATGTGCGTGTATGAAAGAATTTTTCAGCATTTCTTTTCCCTGGAACAGTTGGATACGTTAGGTCCGGGTAGTGACAAAGCGATTGGTGTCTGAACAAACAAACGTTAGAAGCCGCGAAGCGGCCTTGGGCCTCTATTTCTTATTAATATTAAATCATAAGTGGCGTAATCTAAGCTTTACGGTGTTCATATCCGTAATTACTGCATGTCTAGGGACAAAGCGATTGGTCTGGGTAGGTTAGGTCCGGCTAGTGACAAAATCATTGTTCTGGATTCGTTAGGTCCGGCTAGTGACAAAACTATTGGTCTGTGAACAAGCAAACATTAGAAGCCAACCTGTGCATTGAAATCCCCTAATAAGATTTTAACGTGATGTTTAGGGATATTACTAGTAGTTTCTTCAAGCAGTTCCCAAAAGTCTTCTATTTTCTGAGGATTTTTCTTATTGTCTATGTTAGTGGGGGCATGGGCATTTATCAAAGCATATGATTTGTTGCTTGATTTCACTGTAAGCACTGAGATTCCTTCAGATGGTGATGTACCGTCGATGACTGAATCTAAGATGGTTTTCCTTACTGCAAAGGCCGTCGCAAGTATCGATAAATTCCCTTTAAAATTTATGGCTGGTTTACCCTTAAATATCCTGAAGTTTTCAGAGTCAAAGTAGTTCTCATCTTGGAATCTGGTTTCTTGAATCACTAGGATTTGAATATCAAATTTGTCCAGGGCGTCAGTCAGTTGTTTAAGCTTTCCCGTTTTCAGCAGGGTGTTGATGTTTACAGTACCAAGGAAGTTCCTTTTTTTGGGGCGAAGAGATTTTGAGAAGCTCCGATCCTTCTCTGAAGTATGATGTTCCCGATCCCCCAGAATCCAACGATCGGGAGAAACCGGACCAGCGTCCGGGACCTGGAGTAGTTGCATTGGTAGCGTGTGTTCCATCATGCTAGGGTTACAAGTTGAAAATACAACTAGTGGTGATCTTTTGGGAAAGATCACGAAAATACAACTCGATTGTTGAGATCGAGAGGTGCCTCCAGATGTTCGTGACTGTGGGTAGGCATTTCCTCCTAACCCAAAAGGTTATGGTTTACCCGCCAATTCTCGGGTGGCTGATTGCAGTGGTTTCCCACTGGGCGATGGGGTCGCCACAACCCTACGCCGATAATGCATTGTAATTATTATTTTTACTTTTATTTTTAACATAAGCCCAAAAATATTTTGTATTACCTGATATATCTTGTTCTACTGATGCTATATACCTTTTATAGGCTGATCTTATCGCCGACTTTACGGCCTACCTTAATATTTTAAATTGTCTATTGCAATATTCTGAAGTGTGCGTTCGTTTTCTGAAGTATTCTTTTTCTTTTATTGTTTTTATTATGTCATCTCTAAACCAGACCGGATACTTCCTAGACTGTGCCTTGCATGTTCAAGGAACCGATATGTTTATTGCCGAGTATACGTTCGTGTAAAAGCAGTCCACTGCATTATCGATAACAGTGCATTAGTATAATGCTCCGCAATTTATACTTCCTAGCTCAGTGTACAGACGTACAAAGTCAGCTCTCCTGAAATTGTAAGCTGTTTGGGAGACTCCATAGCCTTTTCTACGATCTGAAGTGACCTGGAGTTCTACTTCCAGGACGGGGTGGTGAGCGTCCTCAGACAGTATGGTATCATCGCTCTTTATGCATGCTACGTTTGTTACCGACCGACTAATTAACACTAAATACAAAGTTCGATCATTACAATTTGGAACAGAGTTATATGAAGCCAAATTGTATATGTCCATGACATATCTAAGCTCCTGTGTTTGTCTATTTAAATTTAGATCTGTTTCGTTATTACATATTGATGGTGTGTTAAAATCTCCGGCAATTATAATATTGCTGTCGTGGATCTCATAGTGAGATTCCAACCATCCAAATAAGTTCTAAAGGCTCTGTACACTCTGCACTGCCCACTGTTGACTTCCATGTCATACACACTAGAGTCAAGCCAGCCTTCACTTAAGATAAAAATGTCTATATTACTATATGGTAAGTTCTCATTGAATATATCTAATTTTGTTTTCAGTCCACGTACATTTTTATAATAAATTATCAGTTCTTTTTTATCGTCCCCCGCTAAATCTTTTCTAGATCATCAACATTATTAATAACAACAATACAAGAACCCTGATTTTTACGCATTTTTATTGTTCCATTTCTTACCCATAGGAAAGCATAATCCTTTTCTCTTCTGTTCTGACGTGCAGCTGCCAGCAATTTCCTCCTCGCCGGAGCCACACTCTCGTTGACATATACCGTATTGTCTCCAGGTATCCCAAGGTGTCTTGTGCTCAGATTCCTCTTCACTATACGACGTTATATGAAACTGTCTTTATCAAATCTCCTCACAAACTTCACAATAATTGCACAGTGCTCTTGATTTGGTTACCTTGGTAGACGGTCGCATGCATCCACCATACTGTCCGTCGCTTCCGTGTCAAGAGCCTTTCCTACCTATTTCACAGTCTCGAGTACATTCTCATTCCCGCACTTCGGAAACCTTGTATTTCAAGGGTGTTCCGTCTTGAATACTGTTCTGACTCCGTTACCCAATTCTCTAAAGCCTTCACCCTCGAGCGCAATTGAGCATTCTCCTGTGTTAGAGACTCAATCTGAGCCAAGTATTGAGCTATGTCACGCTGCTGACTTTTTAGTAGACGCACATTGTCATCCAGTTTGTCATGGCATGCATTCAGTGAATTCCCTAGATCAGTTTCTCTCTGGCGCCGTTCTAATTTAATGGCTTGTACTTCTTCCCGTAACTGATTTAAAAGTTCAATCACATCACTTACCGAATCCGATAGTTTTTTTTAGAGTCGCAATATTTGCAGCTCCAGCCACTGTTCTTTCCGTCAGCACCGGCGCACTTCCCGTGGTACTAGTTTTTACATTCACCACACTGTACTCTTCCCGCTTTCCCTAGCTCTTTCTTACACTCCGCACACGTATTCATGTTGAGATGAGAGCCCCTGTATTTATTTTGGAAGATTTTTATCAGTTTATCCCGCTTCAGAACAGTCCACTTGATTTTTAGAACACACAACTATATTTAAAACATATTACGGTTTGTTATTGCAGCCCAACTTCCTTTTACACTAGCTATATACACAAATTATCAGGAGCTCGACTTTCGCGTGCTACTCACTCTGCCGCCATTTGTATTACAGGGACTGAGGAGGAAGCGCTGGTTGGAAATAAATAGAGTTGGGAAATGTTGTGGAAGTAAGGAGAGATCTAAGGTACTTACCAGGAAATTAAATTTAGCGAAGAACTCGGCTATATGTATATGTGAGTTATTAGAAAAGACAGATGTATTTAGTCACTTACCGCGTTTTCATGCAGGATTCAGATCGATCTGAGTACACTTCCCGTATTGAAAACGCCATGTAAACGGGGACTCAGTTCGGATTGAGTCTCAAGGTCGATACGGTGAAATCTGGGATCGTATCGTACTCAGTTCGAATTGAGTTCCATGTAAACGCGGATCGTACTGAGATCGTATTGAAAACGACTGCGCACACACTCCATGTTTGTTCTGACAAAATTATCATCATTAAAGTTCTGTCGAAATGACAAATATAATAAGCCAGTAAATATATTACCTGTATAAATGATCAGCAACTGCAATCATATTTGTAAGACGGCCATCCCTGGCAATTAAGAAAATCACGATAACCTTCTGTTGGGGGTGAAATTGGAATGTGTGTTCTATATATTGCACCAATTACATTTGGAATACCGGTACCACACATACTTTTAAAACTGAAAGTTATCTCCTAGGCTTCTAGTTCATTTGGCTTTTTAAATTCTAAGAGATGATATCGATTTTACAACAATTCTGCATCGTCTGTATACGTCGATGTTGCCTGGCGGATTCAATACGATACTCAAATACCACATGTAAACGGGGATCGTATTCAATACGGTATGTGTACTCAAATCGATCTCAATCCCCATGTAAACGTACTAACTAGTATGTAAATATACGTATGATATAAGGATGATGTCCAAGTAGAGGAGTTGTTAAATAATATCGAAGAACTACTCGTACTAAAGGCTACAGGTCAGGATATAATTTCTTATTTCATTAATATTTTCACGAAGGAGCTACACCAAATGAAAGGGGTGTTGCTACAGTAGCCCCGATGTACAAAGGAATGGATGATAAACATAACGTGGATGATTAGAGGCCAGCCAGCTTGACATGTGCTGCATGTTAGCTCCGGGAAAGCGTTCTTTCTGGTGAAAATTCAGACTGCAAGGAAAGTCGTTTCATTTTCAAAAATACTGTTTTGAAGTGGTGACAGTCTGTCATGGTGATCATTGTAAGTACTTTGGTGCCAATATAAGGAAAGATTTTTATATTTGTAATCACTTAAATGGGACTGTAAATAAAGGTTGCATATCCCTTCATATGGTTATGAGGGTATTCTGGAGTTTCGTTAGGATGTAAATTTGGGTAGGATAAATCACTCGTAAGACTGCAATTGTCCGGCCCCGCAGTGTAGGCGGCAACGCGTACGCCTGTCACCCGGCGGCCCCGGGCTCAATTCCCGGCCGGGTCAGGGCTTTTTAATTGTAAATGATTAATATCCCTGGCCTGGGGCTGCGTGTTTGTGTCGTCCTTAACGATCCTTTCCTCACATTCAACACTCTACACTTCGGCAGTTCCACTTACACGCAGGTTCCTCTCATGTGGTGAAAGGAGTGGCAAAAGATCTACAGAGGTCGACGCCAAGAACAAATATCATTAAAAAACACCCCAATCAGTGTACGATTCCAGTGAATGGGAGCCTCAGTTGAAAACTGGAAGAAACCCAACAGTTCGACTAAATGGACTGTTTCATGCTGTCAGTGAAGATATGACTTGCGATAGTATTATTAGACGAAAAAGCATGGGCGGAGATTTAAAAAATGTGAAATCGGAACATGACGATAAAATTGGAATTCAGGAACAAACATTGGGGAAAATACTCTTATATAGGAAGGGGGAATAGGGATTATGTACTGAACCGAGGGAGATGTTTAATTACCCATTTATTTGATATCATTTAAGAAAAGGCTAGGTAAACACCCGATAACAACCTGGACGACAGCCCTAAATGTTGATCAGTGGTGACTTTCATTGATTGATTGATTGATTGATTGATTGATTGATTGATTGATTGATTGATTGATTGATTGATCGATTGATTGATTGATTGATTGATTGATATTCAGTCATAGAGGGGGTCTCGTGGAAATCTACTCTGCTTTAGGGAACCAAGTGTCGCGGCAACTAATTTCATGTAAATGCAATGTACCCCGAAATGTATATCAGCGCATCAGCAGTGATGCCTTCGTTCAAGAAAACGAAATTCCACAACCTGTTTCCAGTCATTCTACTGGATCAGGAATGGAATGAATGAAGCTCCCATCTAGCGGCGAGGATAGGAATTGTGCCGGCTGTCGAAGCCTGTCGCACTCCTCTGGAGCAATATTTAATGACTGACGCATGAAATGAAATGACATAGGAGAGTGTTGCCGGAATGTAAGATGGCATGAAAAACCGGAGATCCCGAAGAAAAACCTGTCCCACCTCCGCTTTGTCCAGCAAAAATCTCACATCGGTAAACGGGATTTGAACCACGGAACCCAGCGGTGGGAGGCCGCCGCGCTGCTGTCTGAGCCACGGAGGCTCTTTGTCTTCGTTCATAATTGAACCGTAGAATGTTTAGCTGTGTATCTTTTTTATTAGTAATCATTGGAACTTAAGTATTATAATTATTTATTATTATTGTCCGCCTCTATGGTGTAGTGGTTAGCGTGATTAGCTGCCACCCACGGAGGTCCGGGTTCGATTCCCGGCTCTGCCACGAAATTTGAAAAGTGGTACGAGGGCTGGAATGGGATCCACTCAGCCTCGGGAGGTCAACTGAGTAGAGGTGGGTTCGATTCCCACCTCAGCCATCCTGGAAGTGGTTTTCCTTGGTTTCCCACTTCTCCTCCAGGCAAATGCCGGGATGGTACCTAACTTAAGGCCACGGCCGCCTCCTTCCCTATTCCTTGCCTATCCCTTCCAATCTTCCCATCCTCCTACAAGGCCCCTGTTCACCATAGCAGGTGAGGCCGCCTGGGCGAGGTACTGGTCATGCTCCCCAGTTGTATCCCCCGACCAAGAGTCTGAAGCTCCAGGACACTGCGCTTGCGTCGGTAGAGGTGGGATCCCTCGCTGAGTCCAAGGGAAAAGCCGAACCTGGAGGGTAAACAGATGATGATAATAATAATTATAATTTCGTGTGGCTATTTCTAGCCGAGTGCAGCCCTTGTAAGGCAGACCCTCCGTTGAGGGTGGGCGGCATCTGCCATGTCTAGGTAACTGCGTGTTATTGTGGTGGAGGATAGTGTTATGTGTGGTGTGTGAGTTGCAGGGATGTTGGGGACAGCACAAACACCCAGCCCCCGGGCCATTGGAATTAACCAATGGAGGTTAAAATCCCCGGCCCGGCCGGGAATCGAACCCGGGACCCTCTGAACCGAAGGCCAGTACGCTGACCGTTCAGCCAACGAGTCGGACTTAAAACTCGTGTCCTCATCCCGAGGTGGTGCACCTATTTTCAGGCACACCCCCATTGAAGGTGAGCTGCATGTACCATTTGAACCACATACCAGCCCTCCTGCAATTCTTAAATTTCTGGCAGTACCGGGAATTGAACCCGGGCCCCCGAGGACGGCAGCTAATAACACTAACCGTTACGCTACGGAGGCGGACATGATTATTATTATTATTATTATTATTATTATTATTATTATTATTATTATTATTATTATTATTATGTCCGCCTCTGTGGTGTAGTGGTTAGCGAGATTAGCTGCCACCCCCGGAGGCCCGGGTTCGATTCCCGGCTCTGCCACGAAATTTGAAAAGTGGTACGAGGGCTGGAACGGGGTCCACTCAGCCTCGGGAGGTCAACTGAGTAGAGGTGGGTTCGATTCCCACCTCAGCCATCCTGGAAGTGGTTTTCCGTGGTTTCCCACTTCTCCTCCAGGCGAATGCCGGGATGGTACCTAACTTAAGGCCACGGCCGCTTCCTTCCCTCTTCCTTGCCTATCCCTTCCAATCTTCCCATCCCTCCACAAGGCCCCTGTTCAGCATAGCAGGTGAGGCCGCCTGGGCGAGGTACTGGTCATACTCCCCAGTTGTATCCCCCGACCAAGAGTCTGAAGCTCCAGGACACTGCCCTTGAGGCGGTAGAGGTGGGATCCCTCGCTAAGTCCGAGGGAAAAACCGAACCTGGAGGGTAAACAGATGATGATGATGATGATGATGATGATTATTATTATTATTATTATTACTAGCGAATGTACCCGTGCTTCGCTACGGTATTCTACATTGTATTCGAATATCGAAGTAAATAGTGTACATGCAGTAAATAAGATTGTTTTAAAATTGCATGCCTCTTAGCGTTATCCGAGAAAGAGCATTGGGAGGTCCCCGTACGTTGTTTCCAATGTAAAGTGTTTGTTACGGATTTGTGATATAACGGCAGGCTCACTTGCCTACTGGCATTCACAATCAAGTTGGGAAGTTTACATTATAATTGCAGGCCCCATTGCCTACAACGCGGACAGAATCGTTTTGGGGAGTTTTCGTTAAAATGGCAGCCACCCTTTCCTACTTCCAGACAGATTACAGTTGAGGAGTTTCTATTATAATGGTAGGCAATTACCCTACTATCACTCGAAATTGAGTTGTGCAGTTATCATTATAATGACAGGCCCCTTTTCCTACTGCCAGCCAGCGTACTGCCAGTCACACCAAGTTGGTGAGTTTCCATCAAAATAGCAGGCCACTATGCCTAATGCCAGTCACATTTTAGATGAGGACATTTCTTTATAATGGCGGGCACCCTTGCCTACTGTCAAACACAATCGGGTAGGGGAGTTTTAAACAAAACTGCATGCTCACTTACGTTCTGCAAGTCAAATCGAGAAGGGAACTATTCATTACAATTGTAGGCCTTCCTTACTAATGACAGTTACACAGGAGTTGGAGAAGGAACCCTTTCCTACTGCCAGTCAAAGTCGGTGTGGGGAGTACTGATTACAATAGCAGACCCACCCTTTCTCGATCGCTAAAAATCGACATCAGTGAATATATATAGATCGACATACGAAAGTATATGCGTGTTTACAATATTGAAGACCTTCATTTACAGATTAACTGCTACTAAACGTACGTCATATCGACAAAGGATTATACCATAAGACACGCCGGATTTAGTGGCCTAAATGGCTGGTCCTATGATATGTCATCTATTCTTGGGTCAGATTGAGTTAGAAACCTGGAACAGGGTAAAGGTTTTGTAAGATTATCTCACATTACATTACTTTTCGGATAATAATGTGACAGCTACATACGCAGCATTTGGCTCACATATGGCTACTGGGTGGGCCAATTTTCGTGAAGAGTTTGATGATTCTGTATTTCATATAAGTAATTGAAAGTATGAATTATGCATGTGAAAATTCCAAATTGACTTAACATCGATTCAAACGTAAAAGGGATACAGATACGGCAAAAAGTCATAAGACCAAGGTTGTAGATCATTCCAAATTGAACGGAGATTGTGCAGTCCGTTATGTGATAGGAATTTCCGAAGGTCTGCACCATCATTAAAATTGCCTGCATATTTCGATATTCTTCGGGGATAAAAAATGAAAAATTTAATGATATAGGATTTTTCCATTCGTTACAGGCTAAAACGTATAATTTTGTCAACTTTCAATTATCTTCTTATTCTTCTGGCAGATTATGCCACAATGTGGATTTTGGGCGAGGCGGGTAAAAATTAGGACTTTCAGGAAACTAAACCAAAAATTATGGAGATGGTTATTATTACCCCTTAAACGGAAAGCTGTACGAAAATTTCGCCAAAATAGTCAGTGTAGAGGCACACAGTCGTTACGATTTGATTTATATAGATAAGGAATCTGATCCATGTAAAACACCTTTTGGGCTATGTCCGCTGGACTTAACCTGCAAAAGTGACCATTCATAATATCTCCCTTATTAATCCTCCTGACGAAAAAATGCACATGAAAAAAAAGGTTTAGAGGTGGAATTCCATCAGGGTTGGTCGATTTCCAGTCAGGATGGTCTTGTTCTGTATATATTGTGGAAGAGTAAAATCACCATTTGTGTTCCCTATAAACCGCCAGTCCATTCCGGAACATGAAATGTTATTTACGTTTAAAACCCACCTTTGGACAGGTGGATGCTAAATTTAAATTTTGGTTCGAATGTCTTCAGTAGTTTTCAAGTTGTAAGGAATACGCTTTACACGCACCCGCTCGTGAGTTAAGTCCGATTGGACTTGTACAGAAAAACGGTCCGTTAATGATATCTCCCTTATTAAACCTCGTATCGAAATGACGCACATGAGAAAAAAGGTTTAGAAATTAATTTCTACCAAGGTAGGTAGATTTCCATTAAGTTTGGTTGTGTATATTTTGTGGAAGTGCAAAATCACTGTTTCGGTTTCCTATAAATCCCCAGTCAGTTCAGGGATTTAGAAGCAATATTTGCCCTAAAACCTATCAAGGACAGGTGTATTCTAAATATGAGTCTTGGTGGAAATACATCCAGTAGTTTGTAGCACTCGCGTACATACGACGTAATTAAGGAAGAAAATAATACAGTTAAGAAAGTTGAAAGTAATAGAAAATGGATTATAACTGAGGACAGCCGGATAACGACAAATATGTAAATGCCAAGTGAATGTATTGGAAAATCAAATGCCCCTCATTAAATTATGCTAGTGTGAGTTATGGATATAATAAAGCGGTAACAGAGGAGAAATTTAGGTCCAGTGATTCTTAGGTAAACAAATAATAAGAATATGACTAATGGTGTTATTACTTAATCTATTCGAGGGCGGTTATAACCTCCAACGATATTCCGCCAATATCCCGCAGATGAGCCGATTGACGCCTCTCTTGCCATCTACCCAAGGAACAACCACGAATTTAAAAGCATGATGAGGAAAATGGCAATACGTTACTTCCCTACTGGCATGCAGTCAGAGACGTTGCCATGGTAACCTGTAGGTTCGTTGTCGGTCTGTCGGTCACAAAATGCGGAGCATGATAGCAGCAGAAAATTGTAAATTTCTCCGTCATGTGAAGAGTAAGGTAAATTATGAACATAACGAAAGTTGTTTATAATGAAGAGACGTTTCACGTACGGTAAACGACGTTTACAGAAAATCAATAGTATAAGAGAAAATGGAGGAAAACCACTGTGGTTTTCCTATAAACACCCCGTCTATTCAAAGATTTTAAAATTATATGCATATCGGAACCTTCCCCGAGATGAGTATACTCTAAATATGAAGTTTGGCTGAGATCTATCCAGCCGTTTCGACGTGATGGTGGAAAGACCATTCTGGTTTTCCTATAAACCCCCGTCTATTCAAGGATTTTAAAATGATATACATATCGAAACCTTCCTTGGGATGAGTTTACTCTAAATATGAAGTTTGGTTGAGATCTATCAAGCCGTTTCGACGTGATGGTGGGAAAAACATTCTGGTTTTCCTATAAACCCCCGTCTATTCAAATATTTTAAAACGATATGCATATGGAAAACTTCCCCGGGATGAGTATACTCTAAATACGAAGTTTGGTTGAGATCTATCCAGCCGTTTCGACGTGATGGTGGAAAAACCATTCTGATTTTCCTATAAACCCCCCGTCTATTCAAATATTTTAAAATGATATGCATATGGAAAACTTCCCCGGGATGAGTATACTCTAAATATGAAGTTTGGTTGAGATCTATCCAGCCGTTTCGACGTGATGGTGGAAAAACCATTCTGGTTTTTATATAAACCCCCCGTCTATTCAAGGATTTTAAAATGATATGCATATCAAAACCTTCCCCGGGATGAGTATACCCTAAATATTAAGTTTGGTTGAGATCTATCCAGCCGTTTCGACGTGATGGTGGAACAGACAAACAGACAGACAAACAGAAACAATTTTATTTATATAGATTATTATTATTATTACTAGCGAATGTACCCGTGCTTCGCTACGGTATTCTACATTGTATTCGAATATCGAAGTAAATAGTGTACATGCAGTAAATAAGATTGTTTTAAAATTGCATGTCTCTTAGCGTTATCCGAGAAAGAGCATGGGGAGGTCCCCGTACGTTTCCAATGTAAAGTGTTTGTTACGGATTTGTGATATAACGGCAGGCTCACTTGCCTACTGGCATTCACAATCAGGTTGGGAAGTTTACATTATAATTGCAGACCCCATTGCCTACTATGCGGACAGAATCGATTTGGGGAGTTTTCGTTAAAATGGCAGCCCCCCTTTCCTACCTCCAGACAGATTACAGTTTTTATTATAATGGCAGGCAATTACCCTACTATCACTCGAAATTGAGTTGTGCAGTTATCATTATAATGACAGGCCCCTTTTCCTACTGCCAGCCAGCGTACTGCCAGTCACACCAAGTTGGTGAGTTTCCATCAAAATAGCAGGCCACTATGCCTAATGCCAGTCACATTTTAGATGAGTACATTTCTTTATAATGGCGGGCACCCTTGCCTACTGCCAAACACAATCGGGTAGGGGAGTTTTAAACAAAACTGCATGCTCACTTACCTTCTGCAAGTCAAATCGAGAAGGGAACTATTCATTACAATTGTAGGCCTTCCTTACTAATGACAGTTACACAGGAGTTGGAGAAGGAACCCTTTCCTACTGCCAGTCAAAGTCGGTGTGCGGAGTACTGATTACAATAGCAGACCGACCCTTTCTCGATCGCTAAATCGACATCAGTGAATATATATAGATCGACATACGAAAGTATATGCGTGTTTACAATATTGAAGACCTTCATTTACAGATTAACTGCTACTAAACGTACGTCATATCGACAAAGGATTATACCATAAGACACGCCGGATTTAGTGGCCTAAATGGCTGGTCCAATGATATGTCATCTATTCTTGGGTCAGATTTAGAAACGTGGAACAGGGTAAAGGTTTTGTAAGATCATCTCACATTACATTACTTTTCGGATAATAATGTGACAGCTACATACGTAGCATTTGGCTCACATATGGCTACTGAGTGGGCCAATTTTCGTGAAGAGTTTGATGATTCTGTATTTCATATAAGTAATTGAAAGTATGAATAATGCATGTGAAAATTCCAAATTGACTTAACATCGATTAATAGAGAAAAATCAAACGTAAAAGGGATACAGATACGGCATAAAGTCATAAGACCAAGGTTGTAGATCATTCCAAATTGAACGGAGATTGTGCAATCCGTTACGTGATAGGAATTTCCGAAGGTCTGCACCATCATTAAAATTGCCTGCATATTTCGATATTCTTCGGGGTTAAAAAATGAAAAATTTAATGATATAGGATTTTTCATTCGTTACAGGCTAAGACGTATAATTTTGTCAAATTTCAATTATCTTCTTATTCTTCTGGCAGATTATGCCACAATGTGGATTTTGGGCGAGGCGGGTAAAAATTAGGACTTTCAGGAAATCAAAAATTATGGAGATTGTTATTATTACCCCTTAAACGGAAAGCTGTACGAAAATTTCGCCAAAATAGTCAGTGTAGAGGTACACAGTCGTTACGATTTGATTTATATAGATAAGGAATCTGCTCCATGTAAAACACCTTTTGGGCTATGTCCGCTGGACTTAACCTGCAAAAGTGACCATTCATGATATCTCCCTTATTAATCCTCCTGACGAAAAAATGCACATGAAAAAAAAGGTTTAGAGGTGGAATTCCATCAGGTTTGGTCGATTTCCAGTCAGGTTGGTCTTGTTCTGTATATATTGTGGAAGAGTAAAATCACCATTTCGGTTCCTTATAAACCGCCAGTCCATTCCGGAACATGAAATGTTATTTACGTTTAAAACCTACCTTTGGACAGGTGGATGCTAAATATAAATTTTGTTTCGAATGTCTTCAGTAGTTTTCAAGTTGTAAGGAATACGCTTTACACGCACCCGCTCGTGAGTTAAGTCCGATGGGACTTGTACAGAAAAACGGTCCTTTAATGATATCTCCCTTATTGATCCTCGTATCGAAATGATGCACATGAGAAAAAAAGGTTTAGACATTAATTTCTACCAAGGTAGGTAGACTTCCATAAACTTTTGTTGTGTATATTTTTTGGAAGTGCAAAATCACTGTTTCGGTTTCGTATAAACCCCCAGTTAGTTCAGGGATTTAGAAACAATATTTGCCCTGAAACCTATCAAGGACAGATGTATTCTAAATACGAATCTTGGTGGAAATGCATCCAGTAGTTTCTAGCATTCACGTACATACGGCGTAATTAAGGAAGAAAATAATACAGTTAAGAATGTTGAAACTAATAGAAAATGGATTATAACTGAGGACAGCCGGATAACGACAAATAAATAAATGCCGTGAGTAATGGATATAATAAAGCGGTAACAGAGGAGAAATTTAGGTCAGTGATTCTTAGGTAAACAAATAATAAGAAGATGACTAATGGTGTTATTACTTAATCTATTCGAGGGCGGTTATAATATGCAACGATATTCCGCCAATATCCCGCAGATAGGCCGATTGACGCCTCTCTTGCCTTCTACCCAAGGAACAACCACGAATTTAAAAGCATGATGAGGAAAATGGCAATACGTTACTTCCCTGCTGGCATGCAGTCAGAGACGTTGCCATGGTAACCTGTAGTTTCGTTGTCGGTCTGTCGGTCACTCAATGCAGAGCATGATACCAGCGGAAAATTGTAAATTTCTCCGTCATGTGAAGAGTAAGGTAAATTATGAACATAACGAAAGTTGTTTATAATGAAGAGACGTTTCACGTACGGTAAACGAAGTTTACAGAAAATCAATAGTATAAGAGAAAATGGAGGAAACCCATTCTGGTTTTCCTATAAACCACCCGTCTATTCGACGATTGTAAAATAATATGCATATAGAAACCTTCCCCGAGATGAGTATTCTCTAAATATGAAGTTTGGTTGAGATCTATCCAGCCGTTTCGAAGTGATGGTGGAAAAACCATTCAGGTTTTCCTATAAACCCCCGTCTATTGATAGATTTTAAAATGATATGCATATCGAAACCTTCCCCGGGATGAGTATACTCTAAATATGAAGTTTGGTTGAGATCTATCCAGCCGTTTCGAAGTGATGGTGGAAAAACCATTCTGGTTTTCCTATAAACCCCCGGTCTATTCAAAGATTTTAAAATAATATGCATATCGAAACCTTCCCCGAGATGAGTATACTCTAGATATGAAGTTTAGTTGAGATCTATCCAGCCGTTTCAACGTGATGGTGGAAAAACCATTCTGGTTTTCCTATAAACCCCCCGAGTATTGAAAGATTTTAAAATGATATGCATATCGAAACCTTCCCCGGGATTAGTATACTCTAAATACAATGTTTGGTTGAGATCCATCCAGCCGTTTCGACGTGATGGTGGAAAAACCATTCTGATTTTCCTATAAACCCCCCATATATTCAAATATTTTAAAATGATATGCATATGGAAAACTTCCCCGCGATGAGTATCCTCTAAATATGAAGTTTGGCTGAGATCTATCCAGCCGTTTCGACGTGATGGTGGGAAAACCACTCTGGTTTTCCTATAAACCCCCCGTCTATTCAAGGATTTTAAAATGATATGCATATCTAAACCTTCCCCGGGATTAGTATACTCTAAATACAATGTTTGGTTGAGATCCATCCAGCCGTTTCGACGTGATGGTGGAACAGACAAACAGACAGACAAACAGAAACAATTTTATTTATATAGATTTTTACACTCGTTCTTCACCCCCTTTCCATCCCCGCCCAAAGGAGTCCTATGAGTGCCTTACACAACAGTATATTTTTTCCCAGATATTAAGTCTTATTTGTACCTATTTTGGTTGACAGCTATGCCCAAACGTACATGCATAATCTCACTGCTCTAGAATCCTGGAGCTGACGTTGCCATGGTTACGACAGTTCATTTCTTTATCCGATTCCTAGAGCAGGGGTAGTGTGGTGCCAATATCTCCGTAACGGTTGGTTTTAGGGCCTTAAAACATGGTTTTCGGGCCCGTAGGGCTTACCGAGTTTTGTTCTTTGCGTCAAGAGGATTAAATTGAGCTTTGTCTCGTCCTTATACGACAAATTCGATATTTTGCCTATAATAGTATAAGAGAAAATGGAGGAAAACCGTTTTTCCTATAAAACCCCCGTCTTTTCAAAGATTTTAAAATGATATGCATATCGAAACCTTCCCCGGGGTCAGTATACTCTAAATATGAAGTTTGGTTGAGATCTATCCAGCCGTTTCGACGTGATGGTGGAACAGACAAACAGACAGACAAACAGACAAACAGAAACAATTTTATTTATATAGATTATTATTATTATTATTATTATTATTATTATTATTATTATTATTATTCCTTTGCTGGCAGGCCCTACTATTTACAGTGCACTATGTCTTGTGTTTTAGGCTAGACCAATTTTGTTACTTTCATTGACCTGTCTCAGTCTTATCCTTGGCTTTGACAATATGAAAGTGACTGAGGTATGAGCGATGCTAGTAATGCCATTCCTTATGCAAACAGTCCCTGCTATGAATGGTGTGAAAATGTTGCTCATAGGGTCGGTTGATGAATGCATTTCAGTGGGCTTGGCAGACTGATATGTAATAGCAACTTCTGGCTCGGTGAGGAAAGAAACGGGAAACTACGTCACTCCTCATGTCCCTAGCACGCCTCTTCAGTGATGCCTAGGCCATCTATGACAGCTGATGGCAGAGCTGTTGAGAATCTAACCAGCTCTAGGGCTGAGGACTGAACATATATATTCTTCTTGTCCGTTTCACCCTCTTTGGGGTACGATAGATCTATAGTTAGTGAGTCGTGTTTTCCTGTCCTCCCAGTACTTTTTCATTATTTCAGATCTTGCCTTCCTCTCTTCTTCAAAAATTCTGTATAGTCGTTTGGGCTTCACCTTGTTCTGAAACCTCTTTATTTTATATTTGGTTATTTTCTTTGCAGATCCATCTACAAGCATCTCATCTGCGATTTGGAAATCTCGTAGGTCCTTCTCAGTTTCCTTAAACCAGTTCGGCTTGGTTTTCTTATTACGGAAATAGTCGAAGATTCTTTTAGTTATCCTTTTCAGATCTATTCTTAGGATGTGGTCATATAAGTCAATTCTCCTTTTCGAACATATATATTATATTAATATTATTATTTTTATTATTACCGTACTATTATTATTGTTGTATCTGGGGTTCACCTTATCCGTACAGTTGAACTACGCGCCTTCTAGAAGGCCATCTGTGCTGGGAATCCTATACTAGGTATCTGAAAATACTTGGACCTTTAATCTTTAGATGTCTCTACTATCGGCTTATGTGCTCCCTCTGGCAGGAGGACGGGCAATTGGATGCCGTTATGCATCACTAGACCAAGCGCCAAAAGTTGGTTACGAGATAATCGCGTTTAAATTTGGTTCTATGTGTAAATTCGAGCGAACATAATTTTGCTAAATATGGTATTACTGGTGTTGTAGGATAATAGATTGTACCTTCCCACCAAATTTCAACATTTTTGTACTCGCACTACATAGATTTTCTTGAAGAAATGGCGCTTAGTCTACTGATGCAATTTAACGTTTTTCTCAAGTGCGAATAATGTATCACGATGCTACACCAATAACTCCTAACTGTTGAGTATCTACTGAATAAAACTTCAAAAAATATAACGTGGCGGCAGCCATGATTAAAAACTAAATCTCCTACTGTCTGAAAAGGCCCGCTAAGTGCTTGATCCAGCACGAGCCGCGCCACAACTCCGGTACATTATTCAAATTTTAGATGGAGAAATTCTAGAAGGGAAGCTATTCTTTAAAGACGTTGCTATAACGACTTACTGATTTGAGGAGTTTCAACTTATCTGAGTCAAATACAAATGGTAAGACCTGAGCCATTGTAGTCTATAAAATTTTTGAATGGATTTTCCCTCACGATAGGCCTATTATATTCTGAGAGTACAGTATTGACGTGATATTTTTAAGCCTATGGGTAAGTTTTGTTCTGCCTGAGACAGAAAATGTGATTAAATATATTTTCTCCCATAAATACACACAAATCACTGGACAGGTAATAAGATTGTTGCTCTCAGTTCATTCAATCCAGGATCTCCATTAAACCCATCTACGTCATCCACAATGTCAGAATCTGCTTGAAGATTCTGGTAAACATTGTTTGGCATCTGCAGGTATTTGGTGCATCAGCGAACCAAAGTCTCTTAGTTTGGCTTCAGAGATAGGTTTTCCTTTTGGCCACAGAGGTATTAACGCCTGGTGAAAGGGAACTCCACATTCCCGTGGTCGTCCCTGTCTTGACTTATTTAGATTTACTTCCTGAGATTCACCATCAAATTCTAGAGAATGATTCTCAGACGCAACCTTCAAGCTGCATTAGTAGCATTGCCCTTCTCCTTACTTTTGGGAGTACTTGATACATCGCTGAACTTCGTCACTTGATAAACCACTCAATGTATCACCATGTAAAAATGTCAGCACTATCGAAAACGCGGGCTCCCTCGCTATCAACCGTGCGCAATGTGAGGAATGTGGCGCTTGGTCTAATGATGCAAACTGGAAAGTCGCATAGTCTACTGATGCAATTTAGATTTTTACTGATTCCCGCTTTGTCGCTTAGGTTTTCTGTTTACTAACAACTAACGGCCTCTTGTAATGCAGTGGGGATTTTTTTATAAATAATTCAAGCCCTTCTCTATAAGATGGCGCTAAAATCTCAATTTTCGTCAAGTGGCGCTTAGTCTACTGATGCATAATTGCGTCCAATTAATTATTAAGGGAATTTTCAATCTTAAATGTTTGTAGATTGTTTATTTGATGTGCTAAGGTAACCAGCACTTCTACGGCTTCCTTCTTCCTTAAGTGATTAACCAATTTGGAATTTTTGTATATAATTATCTAACCAGTTTAAATTGGGGGTGTGTGCAGGTATTCTGCCTAGGTCAAGAGAGTTCAGGAACTTTCCCCTCTGAGTTGCTAAAAAATCTGGGCGCTTGAGGACCGTATTGTCTTCTTCATCGCTCCGGTCTAGTGTGTGAGTACGGCATAATAGGAGGCAGAGGCAGCCTTGCCATCGTCGGAATGGCAGACATTTCTTAGCATGTAATATATCCAGGCAGTTAACTTGAGGGAAGGTTTCAATCTTCATTCATTAATGTGAAATTCTAAAGTTTAAATGTAAATGTTCTGCTAGTCTGAGGACTTTTTTCAAATCCCTGCTGAGAAACATGTTATTTAGAGAATAAGGAGTGTTCACCCTCTGTTCATTCCCATTCAACTTGGTATGGGGATGACTAAGATTTACTAAAACTCTAAATTCTTCAAAACTATTTTGGTACTTAATATTTCGTATCTAGTCACCCCTCTATAACTTGGGTTCATAAGCCCATTTAGGATTTTAAATGTTTTTCAAAAGGAGTACATTTGTTTCCCTCCTAGATTTTTGTTTATGGCCGATTGTCTTAAACCTTTTATCTTGTACTATAAGGCCATTTAGAATGGGCACTCATTACTCCTGCTTCAATTGTCATTGTTTATAGACGAGTGTGTAACAGAGTGTCGAGCCGAAATTACACAGTAAGTACAGTGTTTGAAGTGTAAATTTGGCAAGAAGTGGTGCCTCTCAGAGGCTGAACTTTAATAAAATTTTGGAGCTCAGTCTCCTAGAATGCAGATGTGTGGAGTGAATATGCTCTTGTAAAACAGCGTACCTTTCGAGCTACAATGCTCATTTCTTGTAAACTATTGTGTCTATGATCTTCTCCTTTGCACCTGACTTTTGACTTTAAGTGGGAGCTGACGAGCACGTATTTAATTGTTATTTGTTGTTGTTGATTCAGATATTCTAAATACCAAATCTAAAAAAAAGGGAAAATAAACAAAATTTCAAAATTTAGTGTTAAAACTGATCTATTTTCTGTCGACTCATTCACACCAGCAGCTTCTTACACCTCTGTAAACCGCGGAAATCCCGTAACAATTATTATTATTATTGTCTGTCAACTAGTAAGTCTAGAGTAAAATGGAACGCCGAAATTTATGAGCTTTCACTCAGAAATACCCGAGCACAGTAGATGACTTTTCTTTTGCTGTTGGTTTTACGTCGCACCGACACAAATAGGTCTTACGGTGACGATGGGACAGGAAAGGGCTAGGACTGGGAAGGAAGCGGTCGTGGTGCCTGGTGTGAAAATGGGAAACCACGGAAGACCATCGTCAGGGCTGCCGACAGTGGGGTTCGAACCCACTATCTCCCGAATACTGGCCGCACTTAAGCGACTGCAGCTATCGAGCTCGGTCACAGTAGAAGAGGCCATATTATTACAGTACAAGTAGACTCTAAGGTCAATGGCCATGCAATATCATCTGCTTGTCATTTTTCTTGTCTTTTTTTTTTTTTTCGTTCACCATGCTCAAGTTTGCCCTGGTGTTAAAAAGAATTGGTGATACTACCTGTACTTATGAATGATTCTTTACTTTTCATCCCTCTCCATTTTGGTAATGTCAACTTTGCCCAGTACGTGCGCGCTCCTTGGCTGTGTTGCTCCTTGCTCTCCAGAGTGCACCTGTCTTCTTAAGGGGCGGATTGTCCTGGAATTCAGAATACTTTCGAGTCGTGAACGGTCTCTGATGTCACTTTCAACTATTTCTAGTTCCTGAAGATCTACAGCCACTTCCGTTAACTACGGGCTCTTAATCTTTCTCTCTTTCCAGTAGGATAGAATACGATTGATCACCCTGGCAGAATTCATCCTTGCTATGTGTCCATAGGAGGTCAGACGTGTCTTCCTTGATCGTTTCTGTGTAGTTACAGAGCTCCTGTATTAACGCTCTGTTTTGACTGGCCCTATTATCTCCCTGAGAATCCTCCTTTCTTGGATCTCCAGTTTTTCATCTAGACCTTTGCTGTTAAGGATCAGACTCTCGGAGGCATATAGGGCTTCTGGGCAGATAACAGCATTTTATTTAATTTTTTCTGTTTCGATATTATGGAACTGGACACTAACATAACCTCCGTCCGAGGTGACACTTAAAATTATAATTCCTGTCCTTTAAAGCTTCGTTACTCTTCACTAATATTGTTTATTTAGGACCAGGATTTCTGCTTCATATTTACTTTTATTTTCATGGAATTCTTGCCTTAACTTATAAATTACCGGTAGTTACTCTTTTGACTCAAGAGGTTATTCAGAAACAGTCGTTTCATCCACTTTTGGTATATTCTATCCGAAGTGGAGAATGTTCTGCTGAGACATTCCCATTGCTCCCGTTCATTCCTAAGCTGCAATATGAAGTACATAATCTGTTTTTGAAAAGTATTGAAATTTCTTGAGTAAATTCGTGATTTAATACAACAATTTCAGGTATAATACTTACAGAGATTCAGGATAAGGTATTAAATTATTGTTATTGCACTTTTAATGTTTCAGGAGATACGGAAGTGCTTGAAGTTTTCCCGCAGGAGTTATTTTAGGAGCCGGTAAGTATACTGGTACGAGACTGGTATATTTAGATCACCTTCAAATACCTCAGTACTTTTCTTTATTCGAATCAGAAGTACAATAGAATAATACTACATTTAAAAGAAACAAACTATATACACAAATATATACAAGTAAAAGGTCTACAACAATATATGTCATACAGATGTCACACCAATTTGGCCCAAAATTTGGCCACCTCAAGGGCATTTGGATTGGCCAGCACCAAGTCTTCCATTGTGCAGTTTGATGGGCACAGTGGGCAGCATAGCAGGTGTTCGGTTTTCTGAAGTTCATCACAGTCACAAAAGGCCGTGTCGATGGGGAATTTCCATTTTTGTATATTCGCTCTGGTTCTACCCACTCCAGATCTAAGTCTGTTTAAGGACCTCCATGTCAACCAGTCCTAGGTGTGACCGGGAGGCAACACTTCCCGTGGTTCCATCCATTTCAAAAGGCCAGGGGTCTTTTGTTTCCATTTGGTAATTCTGACTTTGTCCGATGATCCTTCCAGGTGTTCTGAAGATGTTAAAAAGGCTTTCCTGGACTTCAGTCTTCGTTGGGCAGGTTGGTATCCAAAGAGTGGATGTGAAAGCATTAAATTTGTTTTAAGCCTTTCGTTATTAGTAGCAACCTCTCTCCTGGCATCACAAGGAGCAATACCTGCAAGGTAATTGATTTTCTCGAGAGGAGTTGGCTTCAGGACATCAGTAATTATTCTCCAGCTTTCATTGAGTGCCACATCAATCTGTTTTGCGTGGGCAGATTTATACCACGCTGGACAGGCATATTCACCGGCGGAGTAACTTAAGGCTCGTGCAGTAGTTATAACAGTTTGTGGATGTGTGCCCCAAGTAGATCCAACAAGTTTTCTAAGTAGTGTGTTCCGGGAAGAGACCTTTTGTTTTACATTCATACAGTGCACCTTGCTATTGGCTTTACGTCGCACCGACACAGATAGGTCTTACGACGACGATGGGAGAAGAAAGGGCTAGGACTGGGAAGGAAGCGGCCATGGCCTTAATTTGCCTGATGTGAAAATAGGGAACCACGGAAAACCATATTCAGGGCTGCCGACAGTGGGGTTCGAACCCACTATCTCCCGAATACTGGATACTGGCCGCACTTAAGCGACTGCAGCTATCGAGCTCTGTACAGTGCACCTTGAAGGTGAGACTGCGATCGAGGGTGACGCCCAAGTATTTGGGATGGAAGCAGTGGTCTAACGTAGCTCCATTCCATATTACAACCAGAAGTAGTAGATGACAACCTCAGGACTGAGACGACAGACAACCAGCTAACTGAACCGAAGTTAACCACTAAGCTACTCAGCCCGGATATTATTATTATTCCACCTCAATGAACCAAGCCTCTTTGATTTTCTTCTGCGGAAAGAAGGTAATGTTGCGGATGGCCAGTCTTGTCAGGTGCATTCGTGTCACATGCCCATAAAATATAATCCTTCTCTTCCGGATCGTATCGGTAATCTTCTCTATGTGGGTCAGTTCATCGTTATGTCGTCTTCCGCTTGATTTTTATTTATTTATTTATTTATTTATTTATTTATTTATTTATTTATTTATTTATTTATTTATTTATTTATTTATTTATTTATTTTCAGCAACCTATGGAATATAACTAATGAGTTGTTCTTTTTTCCATTGCATTCACAGGTTGAAACGGTACATTTATTACGACTACCCGAAGTGATACTCGTTATGAAAGACAATAACCAATCGTAACTCACGAGTACGGCAGCATGATGGTCGCTGATTTCACAACAGCACTGAACAAAGTTATGATCAAATAACTTAAACAAATGGCATAAACCTCTCGGTGATAGGAAGCAGCAACCTGAAAAGCGCGGGAAGTTATTCAAGCTTTTCAGCCTTCAGTCTGCAAGCATCTCTGAATTTAACAATCGCCGACACAATCGTCTATTTCTAACTAGTTCTGGGCCTCGTTTATTCTATATCCCTTAGCCTTAAATCGTTAGAAACTCAGTCTAACCTTCGTTGTCTCTGTCTACCCCTACTCATCTTACCCTCCATAACAGAGAAAATTATTCTCTTAGGCGACCTCTCCTCCATTCGCCTCACTTGACTCCACCTTCGAAGCCGGTTTATGCGTACAGCTCCATCGATTGAGTTATTTCCTAAGCAAGCCTTTATCTCCTCAGTTCGAGTACCCTCCTGGCATTGTTCCCACCTGTTTGTACCAGAAATCATTCACGCTACCTTCATGTCTGTTACATCTAGCTTATGAATAAATTATCCTGAGTCCACCAAGTTTTCACTCCCGTAAAGCAAAGTTCTTCCGAAAACTTTTGAAAATCTTCTCAACGCAAAAGGAAATCTTCGTGGTAACGTAGCGAACAACTGAGCTCATGGGTAGGAGGAAAATGATGTTGGTGAAATTACGCTTGAGGAAGTGCAAAGGATGGTAAATATACTGAAATGTCATAAAGCAGTTGGAATAGATTAGACCTGACATGGTGAACTATAGAGGGAAGTCAGGGATGAAATGACTTCATCTATATATATAAAATAACTTGTCCTGACTGACTGACTGACTGACTGACTGACTGACTGACTGACTGACAGATTCATCATCGCAGAGCCAAAACTACCGGACGTAAAGAAATGAAATTTTGGGGATATATTCATATTAAGATGTAGGTGCTCGCTAAGAGAGGATTTTTAGATATTCCTTCGCTAAGGGGGTGAAAAGGGGGGTGAAATTTTAAAATGAGTGTGTCTATATCTCGAAAGTTTAAAAGTTTACAGATGTAAAAATTGGCGTTTAGAATCTTCTTTAAAAATAAGGAAACACGTATTTTTTTGTTTTCAGAAAATCCCAATAGGAGGGGTGAAAATGGGGAAAATGGGTTGAATACCCTTAATCAGGATACCAGTACTTATATCTGAGAAACGGAAGACATTACAGACCTGAAAATTGGTACTTTTGATCTCTTTTAAAAATAAAGAAACACGTACTTTTTTGTTTTTGGAAAATCCAATTAATGGGAGGGTGAAAAGGGGGTGATTTTTTAAAATGAGTGTATCTATATCTCAAAACTGTTACAGTTTATAGATGTAAAAATTGGTATTTAGAATCTCCTTTAAAAATAAAGAAACACGTATTCTTTTGTTTTCGGAAAATCCCATTAGGAAGGGTGTAAACGGGTGAATAATGGGTTGAATGCCTTTAATGAGGCTACTTATATTTCAGAACCTGAAGATATCACAGACCTGAAAATTGGTATTTGGGATCTACTTTAAATGTAAAGAAACACGTATTTTTTCGTTTTTGGAAAATCCAAATATTGAGGGGTGAAAAGGGGGGGTGAATTTTTTAAAATGAATGTGTCTACATCTTTAAACTTTAAAATTTACAGATGTAAAAATTGGTAGTTAGAATCTCCTCTAAAAATAATTGAACACGTATTTTTTTGTTTCCTGTAAATCCCAATAGGAGGGGTGTAAAAGGGTGAAAAATGGGTTGAATGCCTTTAATGAGGATACATATATCTCAGAAACGGAAGATATTACAGAACTGAAAATTTGTATATGGGATCTCCTTTAAAAATAAATTAACACGTATTTTTTTAGTTTTTAGAAAATCTTATTAATGGCGGTTAAACAGAAGTGACAAATTGGGGTGAATTTTTTGAAAGATTATGTTGGAAACGTAAAATGTTACAGACGTAAAAAGTGGGTGTTTGGAATCTCCTGTAAATGAAAAGAAACATAGGTGATTTGTTTTTGGAAACTCCAATTAAGGGGAACCCAAAAGGGGTGAAATTTTAAAATGAGAATTTTTACAGTATATCTAAAAAAACTTAACGTGTTACAGAAGTGAAAAATGGTATTTTTATCTCTATTAAACATAAAGAAACGTGTATTTTTAATTTTCGGAAATACCACTTGGGTGGAGGGGGGGGGGGTGAAAGTGACTGAAAATGGTGTAATGATGTTGAATTCTTTTAATTAGGCTACTGATATCTTAAAAATGAAGATGTTACAGACGTGAAATTTGATATTTGCAATCTGCTTTAAAAGTAAAGAAACACGTATTCTCGGAAAATCCATTGAAGCGGCGGGAGGGGGTGAAAGAATTGAAAAATTAATTGACTTTAATTGTATGAGAATATATACATCTAATAAAAACTAAAGTTGTTACAGACGTGAAAATTCGTATTTGGATCTCCTTTAAAAACAAAGAAAAACGCGTTTTGGGGGGGGGGACCATCTTGGGGGGCGGGAGTGTAAAGGAGTTGAATTCCTTTCATGAGGACACATAAATCAAAAAGTGAAAAAGTTAGAGTCGTGATAATTGGTATTTAGAAGATCCTTCACTATTAAAGAAACAAGTATTTTTTGCGGGAAAATTCACTTGGGGGGGGGGAGTAGTTTGAAATGAAGTGACAAAAGTAAATTATATTTATGGGGATACTTATATCCCAAAACTGAAGATAATAGACGTGAACATTGGTGTTTGGAATCTCCCTTAAACATAAAGAAACACGCCTTCTTTTAATTTTTTTGGGGGGGGGGGGGGTTGGCAGTAAAAACTAACGGCGGTGGGGTGTAAAAGGAGGTGAGACCAATTGATTTTACTGTTATTAATGTACTTATAAGGATCCTCCGTTGCTCAGGCGGCAGCGCGCCGGCCTCTCACAGCTGGGTCCCGTGGTTCAAATCCCGGTCCCTCCATGTGACATTCGTGCTGGACAAAACGGAGGCGGGACAGGTTTTTCTCCGGATACTCCGGTTTTCCCTGTCGTCATTCATCCCAGCAACACATAATAGTAATAATAAGAAGAAGAAGAATAACATTAATAATAATAATAATAATAATAATAATAATAATAATAATAATAATAATAATAATAATAATAATAATAATAATAATAAAGTTCCGGACCGTCGTCAAATGTGCGGACCGCGCTGGAAACGGCTCCTAGACGGGTAATGACTAAGAATACAGTCCGGCCGCGGGTTCAGTGCCGCCAAGGCACCCAATATGACACCACGCCGGATCTCCTGAAGGATTTTATCCAGATTAAAAATGATTATAGGAAAATACGGTATGGCAAAGATTTACGGACCCAACTGACCGGGAAGAATACCTGAGCCTAGCCCGGGAAGTACGCAATCGATTGCTGGAAAGGAAGATTGAAAAATGGGAGGAAA
Organism: Anabrus simplex; assembly: GCF_040414725.1. Classification (NCBI taxonomy): domain Eukaryota; kingdom Metazoa; phylum Arthropoda; class Insecta; order Orthoptera; family Tettigoniidae; genus Anabrus; species Anabrus simplex. The sequence goes on from NC_090265.1 coordinate 778,652,340, forward strand.
CGTGCCGTATTCTAATAAAAAACGAGTCAGATCGGGAATTTTGGTGGATTCTCGCTGAAAACGTGTCAGATCGCGAATTTTGGCGGATTATATATCTAAAACAATAAGCATTCAATTATAAATTTCAGTATAATACCGTAGCGAAGCACGGGTACCTTGCTAGTCTATATATATAAAATAACTTGTCCTGACTGACTGACTGACTGACTGACTGACTGACTGACTGACTGACTGACTGACTGACTGACTGACTGACTGATTCATCATCGCAGAGCCAAAACTACTGGACGTAAAGAAGTGAAATTTTGGGGATATATTCATATTAAGATGTAGGTGCTCGCTAAGAGAGGATTTTTGGATATTACTTCGCTAAGGGGGTTAAAAGAGGGGTGAAATTTTAAAATGAGTGTGTCTATATCTCGAAAGTTTAAAAATTTACAGACGTAAAAATTGGTATTTGGAATCTTCTTTAAAAATAAAGAAACACGTATTTTTTTGTTTTCAGAAAATCCCAATAGGAGGGGTGAAAAGGGGTGAAAATGAGGAAAATGGGTTGAATGCCCTTAATCAGGATACCAGTACTTATATCTCAGAAACTGAAGATATTACAGACCTGAAAATTGGTACTTTTGATCCCTTTTAAAAATAAAGAAACACGTATTTTTTTTCTGAAAAATCCAATTAATGGGAGGGTGAAAAGGGGGGTGAATTTTTAAAAACAGTGCATCTATATCTCAAAACTTTTAAAGTTTACAGATGTAAAAATAGGTATTTAGAATCTTCATTAAAAATAAAGAAACACGTATTTTTTGGTTTTCGGAAAATCCCAATAGGAGGGGTGAAAAGGGGTGAAAATGGATTGAATGCCTTTAATGAGGATACTTATATCTCAGAAACTGAAGATATTACAGACCTGAAAATTGGTACCTTTGATCTCTTTTAAAAATAAAGAAAAACGTATTTTTTTGTTTTTGGAAAATCCAAATAATGGGGGTGAAAAGGGGGGTGAATTTTTAAAATGAGTGTATCTATATCTCAAAACTATTTAAAGTTTATAGATGTAAAATATGGTATTTAGAATCTCCTTTAAAAATAAAGAAACACTTTTTCTTTTCTTTTTTTGGTTTTCGGAAAATCCCGATAGGAAGGGTGGAAAAGGGTGAAAAAGAGGTTGAATGCCTTTAACGAGGCTACTTATATTTCAGAACCTGAAGATATTACAGACCTGAAAATTGGTATTGGGGATCCACTTTAAAAATAAGGAAACACGTATATTTTCGTTTTTGAAAAATCCAGATAATGGGGATGAAAAGGGGGGTGAATTTTTAAAATGATTGTGTCTATATCTTAAAATTTTTAAAAGTTTACAGATGTAAAAATTGGTATTTAGAATCTCCTTTAAAAGTAAAGGAATAAGTATTTTTTCGTTTTCTGTAAATCCCAATAGGAGGGGTGTAAAAGGGTGAATAGTGGGTTAAATGCCTTTAATGAGAATACATATATCTCAGAAACTGAATATATTACAGAACTAAAAATTTGTATATGGGATCTCCTTTAAAAATAAAGAAACGCGTATTCTCGGAAAATCCAATGAAGGGGGGGGGGGGAAGAATTCTAAAATTAATTGACTTAATTGTATGAGAATACATACATCTAATAAAAACTAAAGTTGTTACGGACGTGAAAATTGGTATTTTGATCTCCTTTAAAAACAAAGAAATACGCGTTTTGTGGGGGAAACCATCTTGGGGGGCGGGATTGGAAAGGAGTTGAATTCCTTTCATGAGGACACATAAATCAAAAACTGAAGAAGTTAGAGTCGTGATAATTGCTATTTAGAAGATCCTTTACTATTAAAGAAGCAAGTATTTTTTGCCGGATAATTCACTTAGGGGGGGTGGGGGTTGAAGTGTGAAAGGAAGTAAAAAAAAGCGAATTATTTTTATGGGGATACTTATATCTCAAAACTCAAGGTAATAGACGTGAACATTGGGGTTTGGAATCTTCTTTAAACATAAAGAAACACTCCTTCTTTAATTTTTTTTGGGGGGGGGAGGGTAAATAAACTTAACGGCGGTGGGGTGTAAAAGGAGGTGAGACCAATTGATTTTGCTGTTCATAATGTACTTATAAGGAGCCTCCCTTGCTCAGGCGGCAGCGCGCCGGCCTCTCACAGCTGGGTTCCGTGGTTCAAATCCCAGTCACTCCATGTGATATTCGTGCTGGACAAAACGGAGGCGGGACAGGTTTTTCTCCGGATACTTCGCTTTTCCCTGTCATCATTCATTCCAGCAACACTGTCCAATATTTCATTTCCTTTGTCATTCATCGATCATTGCCCCAGAGGAGTGCTTCGGCAGCCGGCACAATTCCTACTGTCGCCGCTAGATGGGGCTTTATTCATTCCATTCCTGACCCTGTCGAATGACTGGAAACAGGCTGTGTATTTTCGATGTACTTATTCTGATCATAAACCGATCTTTTTAATCTTTCCTGGGTTCGTTTTCAACAGCCAACTTTTCCTTCGGAGGACGTTCTTATATTACAGTAGATTCTCCTGGCATATGAATAAAAATTTAAACACATTTGAAATAAACGATAGGAATGAGATTGACCGTCCAATTGTTCACCTCTATAATAAGGTCAATAATGCACGGAAGTATGTCATTCGTATCGCCAGAAATCCCGCACACTTGCCTACGCGCGACATTGGTGCTGGTCACATTCTCAACAATAACAATGGCAGCAGATGTAATTTACCGCCAAGTAGCGGTCTTGCATCTTGCTGTGGGGTCCAGAACATCTATAATAATAATAATAATAATAATAATAATAATAATAATAATAATAATAATAATAATAATAATAATAATAATAATAATAATAATAATAATAATAATGTTCTGGACCGTCGTCAAATGTGCGGACCGCGGTGGAAACGGGTCCTGGACGGGTAATGACTAAGAATGCAGTCTGGCCGCGGGTTCAGTACCGCCAAGGCACCCAAGACGACACCACGCCGGATCTCCTGAAGGATTTGTTCCATATTAAAAATGCTTATAAGAAAAGATGGCAAAGATTTAGCGACCCAACTGACAGGGTGGAATACCTGGACCTAGCCTGGGAAGTACGAAATCGATTGCTGGAAATAAAGATTGAAAAATGGGAGGAAACTTGCCATAATCTATTAGAAAACGAGTCAGATCGCGAATTTTGGCGGATTCTCGCTGAAAACGATTCAGATCGCGAATTTCGGCTGATTATAAATCTAAAACAACATTCAATTATAAATTTCAGTATAATACCGTAGCGAAGCACGGGTATCTTGCTAGTCTTACTATATATAAAAATTGGATGTATGTATGTATGTGTGTAAATGACACATCTCCTCCTAAACCACTCGAGCAATTTCAACCAAACTTGGTACATTTATGATTTACAATCCGGAGACGAGCACTGTGGGGGTAAGCCATCCGTAGCTCCCTTAGGAGTGGGGGGTCAGGGGGGCAAAGGTATAAAAAAAATTGATAAAGGTGTCGAATCCACAGTTTTCGGGGTCACTGAGATAAATAGTGACATTCCCGATTTTTTAAAAGTCTATGTTCAGCTCCCTTTTGGGTAGGGGCGAGGGGAGAGTGATATATAAAATTAAACGAAAATAGTGTCGAATACATAGTTTTTGGGGTCGCCGAGGTTCAATTGTACACTCCGAATTTTTAGTATCAGGAGACAAACCACGTGGGGGTAAGACTGCCCAGGAACCCTTACGGGTGAGGGGGCGAGGGGGTCAGATATACAAATTAACGAAAATAGTGTCGAATCCATACTTTTCGGGGTCGCTGAGATGAATAGTGACACTCCGGATTTTTTTTAAATTCTAATGTTCAGCCCCTCTGGGGTGGGGGGCGAGGGGGGAGTGATATATATAATTAAAAGAAAATAGTGTCGAATACATAGTTTTCGGGGTCGCCGAGGTTGAATTGTACACTCCGAATTTTTAGTATCAGGAGACAAACCACGTGGGGGTAAGACAGCCCAGGAACCCTTACGAGTGGGGGGCGAGGGGGTCAGATATTACAAATTAAGGAAAATTGTGTCGAATCCATACTTTTCGGGGTCGCTAAGATGAATAGTGACACTTCGGATTTTTTTTAAAGTCCATGTTCAGCCCCCTCTGGGGTGGGGGTGAGGGGGGAGTGATATATACAATTGAATGAAAATAGTGTCGAATACATAGTTTTCGGGGTCGCCGAGGTTGAATTGTACACTCCGAATTTTTAGTATCAGGAGACAAACCACGAGGAGGTAAGACAGCCCAGGAACCCATATGGATGGGGGGGTGAGGGGGTCAGATATACAAATTATCGAAAATATTGTCGAATCCATACTTTCCGGGGTCGCTGAGATGAATAGTGACACTCCGGATTTTTTTAAAATCCATGTTCAGCCCCCTTTGGGGTGGGGGCGAGGGGGGAGTGACATATATAATTAAACGAAAATAGTGTCGATTACATAGTTTTTGGGGTCGCCGAGGTGAATTGTACACTCCGGAATTTTAGTATCAGGAGACAAACCACGAGGGGGTAAGACAGCCCAGGAACCCTTAGGGGCAGGGGCGTTATGTGGTGAGATATTAAAATCATCGAAAATAGTGTCGAATTCATACTCTTCGGGCTCACTGTAATAAATAGTGACACTCCGGAATTTTTTAATTTCCAAGTTCAGCCCCCTTCGGGGTGGGGGCGATGGGGGTAATATATTAAAATAATAGAAAATAGTGTCGAATCCATAGTTTTCGGGGTCACTGCGATGAATAGTGACACAAGCGATTTTTAATATCAGGAGACAAACCAAGTGGGGGTAATACACCCCAAGAACCCTTAGTCAGGGGGCGAGGAGGCTGATATATAAAAATCATCGAAAGTACTGTCGAATCCAAACTTTTCGGGCTCGCTGAAATGAATAGGGACACTCCGAAATTTTTTAACGTCCAAGTTCAGCCCCCTTCGGGGTGGAGGCGATGGGGGGTAATATATAAAAATTATAGAAAATAGTGTCGAGTCCCTAGTTTTCTGGGTCACTGCGATGAATAGTGACACAACAGATTTTTAGTATCAGGAGACAAACCACGTGGGGGTAATACACCTCAGGAACCCTTATGGTCAGGCGGAGCGAGGAGGCTAAGATATAAAATTCATCGAAAGTAGTGTCGAATCCATACTTTTCGGGGTCGCTGAGATGAATAGTGACACTTTTGAATTTTTTAAAGTCTCAGATCAGCCCCCTTCTCAGTGGGGGGGGGGGGTTGATGGGAGAGTGATACATAAAAATAATCTAAAATAATTTTGAATCCATAGTTGTCGGCGTCGCTGAGATGAATATTGAGAAACCGGATATTTTATAAGTCCAAGTTCATCCCCCTTTGGGGTGGAGGGCGAGGGGGTAGTGATATATAAAATTATTCGAAAATAGTGTCGAATACATAGTTTTAGGAATCGCCGAGGTGAATTGTACACTTCGGATTTGTAGTATGAGGAGACAAACCACTTGGGAGTAGGACACCCCAGGAACGCTTAAGGGCCGGGGTCTAGCGGATATACTGTAAAAATCATCGAAAGTAGTGTCGAATGCATACTTTCCGGGGTCGCTGAGACGAATAGCGGCACTCCGGAATTTTTTAAAGTCCGAGTTCAGCCCCCTTCGTGGTGAGGGCGATGGGAGAGTGATATATATACAAATAATCGAAAATAGTGTCGAATCCATAGTTGTCGGGGCCGCTGAGATGAATAGTGAGACTCCGGATATTTTGTAAGTCCAAGTTCATCCCCCTTTGGGGAAATAGTGTCGAAGACATAGTATTCGGGGTCACGGGGAGAATTGTACACTTCGAATTTTTAGTATCAAGAGACAAACCACGTGGGTGTAGGCAAGGCCAACTAGATAGACAGGCCATAAGGCTCCCCCTCCACTTCGGACGCTACGTCATGCAGGTCGCCAGCCGCTTCACTTCTCGCCAGTGACTTGTAGGCTGATCTGAACCTCGCAGCAGTGAGACTATCGATGGTGTTGAATGATTTAAACGTGTGTGAACATTGTGAATTATGGCCACGTCGTGTTGTATACCTGGTTGTATATCAGGGTTTAAATTTCCTACTAACTTGTTTCGGAAACAAAAGTGGATCATAGCCATCCATCGAACCGACTTCGTCCCTCCAGCATGCTCAGTTGTGTGCATAAAACACTTCGACGAAGTTTCGTAATTAGGGACGATTCTGTTGAAATACCTTATGAGTCTATTTTAACTGTAAAACCTAACCATTTAAAACTCTCAAACGACGCTATTCCTAAGTTTGAAAATGTGGCCTGCCTATCTGTCTAAAATTCTTCCAACACCGAGCAAAAATCCTATTCAAAGACAAGAAGAAATTGAAAAACGGGAAGAGGAAGGAAAAAAAGAAAGCTGAGGAAGAATATGACAGGATCAAGGACTTAGATAACGTTCAGGATAATTTCAGTATTAAACGCAAATTAGATTTGGACAAAGTTTTCGTCAATTTTAACAGCCAAAGTCTCTGTATTTTCAAAATGTATATGACTGAGGAAAATATTCCAAAAATTGGTACTTCCTTAACATTAAACGAGGCTCTTAATTTTAAAGCCATTGAACATGATATTATCATGATATACGTGCATTAGGTGACGGGGGGCAAGATATTAAAATGGTCAAATTAGAGAAGTATTTATAACTTCCTGTTTAGACCTGCTTGTAACTCAAAAGTGACTGTCCACGACAAAATAGAAGTATAATTTTGTAAGGAACAGTTAAATATAGCCTTTGCAAAGAAAGTATTTTACTCCTGTATACTAATAACATGGTTCACTTCAATATTTTTCGAATTTCCTGGGGCTTAAAAGAAGATAAGACAGTCAACGTTTCTTACAATGCCTCACCCAAGTATTCACAGTCTTATACTGCAAAACTAGGCACGGGAAATTCGGGTATTGACGATTCACATTGGAATTACTTGAAAAAGAAACTAAAATTGTTAAAGGAGCATGAAAGATTTTGTAACTTGTTGGATGGAGTCTACGTATAATGTGTGCTGAACTATAAAGGAGGAAAGGTTTTATTTTGCCGGGTGCGAAAATGGGAAACTAAGGAAAACCGTCTTCAGGGCTGCCGACAGTGGGACTCGAACCCACTAGCTCCTGATGCAAGTTCACAGTCGCACGCCCCTAACCGCACGGCCAAATCTCCCGGTAGGACGAAAGGTAGTAAAAGCGGAGAAAATAACACTACATTAGCTACAACTGCACAAACTTTTATGTTGTCATCCAGTCTTTAAAAAAAATAAAGACGTTGTTGATTTGTTTCCATGTAAGAACCTAACGTGACATTTCTTAGACGAACTAACTTTGCAAGTCTTTAAAGTATTAACAGATAGGCTTATAGCTTATAAGGTAGCATGCATAATTTCTAATAATAACAGTGTTAGTAGGAAAATGTTTGAAAAGCTGTGAAAAAGCAATTTACAAACCACTTTTCAAAACCCATTTGACGAAACACAAAAAATAAATAATTGTTTGATACTGGTCATTTATTTAAAATCTTAATAAATAACTGGCTTAATCAAGCTGACAACTTATCCTGATTTTGACAACCCTGAGTCAGACGAAAAAATGTATATCTGATTCTATCTAGTGCGGCCTTGGCTTGCTCCTGCCCTGGACCAAAATTTGTTGTACCAGACTCTTTTAGAGCTACAAAATGTAAACCTGTATACTAATGTTTTTACATTAGGATTCTCAGAGAAAAATTCTGATTTCGCTTGTCAACAATGTTCTGGAAAACGAAAACGTCCTGTTTAAAATATGCAGTGATTAAACAAATAGTTTTAAACATTTCGTTGACAAATGTATATACATCATTTGTAATATATTATTGAATAATAGAAAAGTTACCGTAGGCAAACTCATGGCTAAGAAGAAGAAATCCACAGGAAAATAAAAAATGTATAAACTGAAACCTTAGGAATTGTTAGGTAAGTTTTAAGTTGCAGCTTAATTTCTAAGAAAGGTTTCAGACTATTGTTGTGAATTGCCATCATGTATTTTCCTAGTAACATTACAACTATTTGTATACGTATTATGCGTTCTAATATTTTACATGATACCATGTTCAGTTACAAGTGACAGACGTCAGCATAAGTTTACGTAAAGAAATGTATATATACTGCCCAGCCAGTTTTCCCCCGCATAAAACTCGTATAGTATACAAGCCTAAGTAAAGCCACAATTGAAGGAGTGTTTAATTATATCGTTAAGGTTGAATAAATGAACAATATCATGGTGAAAGTGAGAGCTGGCCCTACACTGCCATGCTGAACGCCAGCCACTCTCGTGACGTCACGGTCGGAGCCTTGTGGCCTGTCTATCTAGTGCGGCCTTGGTGTAGGACACCCCAGGAACTCTTAGGGGCGGGGGACGAAGGTGCTGAGATATAAAAATAATCGAAAGTAGTGTCGAATCCATACTTTTCGGGGTCGCTGAGATGAATAATGATACTCCGGAATTTTTTTCAAGTTCAGTCCCCTTCGTGATGGGGAGACGATGGGAGAGTGGTATATAAAAATAATCAAAAATAGTGTCGACTCCCTAGTTGTCGGGGTCGCTGAGATGAATAGTGAGACCCCGGATATTTTGTAAGTCCAAGTTCATCCCCGTTTGTGGTGGGGGCGAGGGGATTGAACTTAAAAATAATCGAAAATAGTGTCGCTGAGATGCTAACATAGCCGATCTTTTAAAAATCAATGTTTAGCCCCATTTAGGGTGAGGGAGGGGGGAGTGAGATATATAAATAACCGAATATACTGCCGAGTCCATAGATTTCCGGGTCGTTGAGATGAATAGTACTGTAACATTCCGGATTTTTAAAGTCCAACTTCAGCCCCCTTCGGCATAGGGGTGATAAGGTTAGAAAATAAATTGTCAAAAATGACCGAGATAGTGGACGTGTGTATGTTCCAGTGTGACTTTCAAGTATGACTTACTACCTGGAAAACATACTTTGGGAGTAAGACGCCCCTAGAACCACTAGGGAAGCGGGTGCAATATAATCTGTATTAATGAATGGAAGTCAGTTTGGAGCGATCTATACATATATATAAATAAATAAATTAAGGCATAAAACGAAAACAGACGTGATTTAATGAGACCATTCTAGGCATCTTAAAAATCGAAAATTCTCATAATTCTCTGAGGGTGACACGCTGGGAGTTTTAAATCTGCTTAAGAACACAGTCGGTGATATTTATCCAGAACGATAACTTATAGGTTTCATGGGCTTAAACGTTTCCTGAAAGTCCTCATTTTAAAACCCCTCCTCCATATGAAGATGGCGGCACAATCTCCCAGATAAGTTAGAAAACTGAAATTTGGAAAAACTATAGATTTTTGTACGTTAAATTTGGCTGTATTTCTGGATTTACCTAAATTTTCCACTTTGTACACGTGTAATTGATGGTTTGATTCACTTATAGGAAAGACGGGATCATCAACTACACGAATATTGGCCCACCCAGTAGCAATATGTGAGCCAAATTCTTTGTTTGGAGCTGTATGAAAAGTAATTCACTGTGTGAAAATCTTACACAAATTTCACCCTATTCAACGTTTCTGCCCAATCATACCTTTAAATAGATGAGATACGAGGAAATATGAGGCCGGAGGTGTCTTACAGTACAATCCGCTTTTCGATATCATGTACCGTTTAGCAGCAGATATTCTGTAAATGAAGGTGAACATGCATACACTTCCGTATGTCGATCTACGTTTATTCATTGAAGTCGATTTGTAGCGATCTAGAAGAGTGTGTATCTGACATTGTAATTAATACTTTACATATCAATAGTGAATGTCAGCTGGAGGGCGTCTGCTGTTGTAATCAGTACTCCCAACATCGACTTTAACTGGCAGTAGGAATGGGGACCTCCTCCAACTCCTGTGTACAATTGTAATGTATAATTCCCTTCTCGATTTGACTAGCAGACAGCAATGGAGCGTGCATTTTTCAAAACTCTTTAAGCTGATTCTCTTTATCGTTATGAATAGGTGCCCCCTTGCAAGGGTGCCACCGATTATAAAAATTACCCATCAAAATGTGACTGATGTTACGCATAGTGAATTGCGGTAGACAAGTGGACCTGTCATTATCATCACAACTCCTCAACTCGCACTTTACATTGGAAACAACGTCTGCGTACCTTCCTACGCTGTTTCTCGGATAACGTCAAGAGACATGCAGTTTAAAAAATTTTATTCACTTCACGTAACTTACAGTAATTTACTTCGATATCCATATACAATGTAGAATACCGTAGCGAAGCACGGGTACATTTGCTAGTAGAGTAATAAGAATAGCATGGAGTGTTGGTGAGGTACCTTCAGATTGGACGAAAGGAGTAATTGCACCTATCTATAAGCAAGGGTACAGGAAGGATTGCAACAACTATCGAGGTATCTCATTGATCAGTTTATCAGGAAAAGTGTTCATTGGCATCTTGGAAAAAAGTATGCGATCAGTGGTTGAGAGGAAGTCGGATAAAAATCAGTGTGGTTTTAGACCACAAATGGACTGTTAAAATAAGATTTTCAGTACTTGCCAGGTAACTGAAAAATGCTACGAGAGGAATAGACGGTTATGTTTACAGAAGGAGAAGTCGGTCTTCTACCGGGGCAATACTGGAATATGAAGATTTGTGTTGTCTAAATTGAGTCATGGTCCACCAAAGCTAATGCAGTGAGTTCGCAACTGCGATCAACCGCATTCTGAAAGAAGGAAGTCAGCTCCCGGACGAAACTATCTTTACACTGGTCTGTTATCTAACCACCTTTTTCTGTACGGTTGGGAAAGCTGGGTACTCAGGATATATTATTCATAAGTTACAAGTAACAGACATGGAAGTGGTGAGAATGATTGTTGGTACAAATAGGTGGGAACAATAGTGATAGTGTACGCGGAATGAGGAGCTGAAGGCTGAGGCAGAAGTAAGTGGATTGATGAAGCAGGCTTCGATGGTGTGGCCATTTGAGGCGAAGTGAGGTGAATAGATTATCTAAAAGTATAATGAACTTGGTAAAAGAAAACTCGTGCCATCATGAAGTGGTGAAGCTTTTTGAAGTCACACTCCCAACGGAGGTGAGCTACATGTACCAATTCAAGCACATGCAACACCTCCTACCATTCTCAAATTTCTGGTAGTACCGGCAATCGAACCCGGCCCTCGAGTTCGGCAGCTAATAACACTAACCGTTACGCTATCGAGGCGTACATTGACATGGTCACGAAGGGTAAGAGAAGAAGAGGGAAACAAAGACGACGATGTTTAGATTCAGTTTCTTATGATTTCAAGATAAGAGGTTTATTTTAAAAATTTGAATCGCTGGCCGAATTGGCTGAAGGAGAGAGCTATTGGCACACCGAGGAATCACCTCGCAGCAAGCAGCAGTGATTCCTGATTGGACAACTTTTTACTAATATGGTGATATATAAGTCTGTGGAATCCTTGGTGCAGTTAGATGGCGTGATTACTAACCTGTGGAGTTCTTTTTTTTTTTTTTTTTTTTTTTTGCTAGTTGCTTTACGTCGCACCAACATAAATAGGTCTTATGGCGACGATGGGATAGGGAAGGGCTAGGAGTGGGAAGGAAGCGGCCGTGGCCTTAATTGGGTGTGAAAATGGGAAACCACGGAAAGCCATTTTCAGGGCTGCCGACAGTGGGGTTCGTACCTACTATCTCCCGAATACTGGATACTGGCCGCACTTAAGCGACTGCAGCTATCGAGCTCGGTCCTGTGGAGTTCCTTCACACCTTATGTCCACCAGGTTTTCCATCTCAAAATCTCAGTTTGAATATTGAAGCTCCTGTATTAGCTAATATCTCCTAAGTTTTGTAGTGGCACCAGGCTCGATGTGAATGCTTTGCATAGTGACGTGCTTGAAGTAACCATTCTCACCGGATTTGGTACAGAACAAACAGTTTTCTTTCTTTTAATTCCTTCCGATTGCCTCCTTGTTAAACGACTGCGATTTCTCTTGAGACTATGCTCCGCATTGACAATAAACAAAGCACAGGCGCAGACTTTTGAAGACCTGACAAAAATGAGATTCTGTAGTAATAGGGGCGAACGAAAAATGTAGTTTAAAGGGAAGTTTTATAAAACAACCTGACTTCAATTACAACCTTGGTCAACATAATTTGAACGTCAGTAGAATTCAATTATGACTGGCTGTAGGCAAGGAAGCACTCCGTTGTAATGAAAAAAAGTACTCGTTATAGATGGCAGTAATTAAGGTGGCTACCATATTCATTTCTGAGAATTCAATCCCAGCTAACTTTTGATTGTCTGAATGCAAAGGATGCCACGGAAGAAGCTGACTTTCCCGCGAAAGGAGAGGAATCAAAAATGTTGATCGAATGTGAATCAAACTCCCCATATCGGGACATTATAAAGTAGCAAACGAGTGGGCCACGTTTCTTAGCTCAGTTCAGGCTGAAAACCTGTAGCCTCTCCCCCTGACGTGACCTCGGGTGAACCCGGAATTATTGAAAAAATATTATATGAGGAGACCACTGGGTCTCTGACGGTATTACATTTACTATTCCTGAACAGTCGTTCACTGGATGAATCAACACTCGTCGAAGGATCGCTATTCGCGATAAGCCTAAGTAATTAACGTATTCTGTGTGTCAGTGAACGTAACAGTCTTGGACAGTAGGTATTATTATTATTTCAGCTACTGGCTGATATTCGTCTAGATATTTCGTGGTGGATGACAGGCAAAGAGTTAACACAGGCAATGTTCATGGAGTGCAGCCACAAATTCCCTCTGCTTTCTTCTTATTCTTATACTTCTTAATCTGTTTACCATCCAAGGTTGGGTTTTCCCTCGGACTCAGCGAGGGATCCCACCTGTACCGCCTCAAGGGCAGTGGCCTGGAGCGTGAGATTTTTGGTGGAGTATACAACTATGAAATAGTCCCAGGCGGCCTCGTCTGCTATGCTGAACAGTGGCCTTGAGGAGGGACGGGAATATTGGATAGACAAGGAAGGGGGAAGGAAGCGGCCGTTGATTTAAGTTAGGTACCATCCCGGCATTTGCCTGGAGGAGAAGGTGGAAACCACGGAAAACCACTACGAAGATGGCTGAGGAGGGAATCAAACTCCCCTCTACTCAGTTGACCTCCCGAGGCTGAGTGGACACTTTTTAAATTTCGAGGCAGAGCCGGGAATCGAACCCGGGCCTCCGGGAAGGCAGGTAATCACGCTAACCACTACACGACAGAGGCGGACTACTCTGCTTTCACTCATCGTAATTACGTGCTCCACCTGCATAGGCTGTATAGCGGTAGTCATACGCTCCCTCATAGGACTACACGTCAGCCTGCATTCAGGAAATAGAGGGTTCGAGCCCAACTGCAGGCAGCCCTGAAGATGGATTTCCGTTGTTTCACATTTTCACACTAGGCAGACATCCGCAGACAAAAACGTTTCCTACCCGGCCACCGATGCTGTTCACCCGAGGTCACGTCAGGGGGAGAGGCTACAGGTTTTCTCTAGTTCTGCCGCTACAAGGTCATTGGGTCGTACCATACAGATCGCATTTCGACTCGAATCGGTCAGTGTTTCAACCATCAGTATGGTATGATGCATAGGGCAATATTTTTTTGTATTTATTTTCAGGGTTGTTTTGTAAGTTAGTTGTGAATCATGTCATCTTAAAGCAACAAAAATTTTGAGTTAATTCATGTGAATAAATTTCTCCTTGTGCATTTGTGAAGGAAAACAATTCCATTATGTTCTTCTTGTAGCTAGTTACTCCTGCCCTTGATCACCGATTAAGTTATTCACCGCCCCCTGTGGGTGGGGGATGCAGATGAAAAATATGCCCACGGTATACCCTGCCAGTCGTAAGAGGCGAATACAAGGGGCGACCAAGGGACGATATTTTTGGAATCATGAGACAGTCTGTAATTAGTACCATTACGCGATGAACACCATGGGTTGACTTTATTTGCGATTAGTACCACTACATGTGCCTGGTTGTGCTCCCTCTTAGAGGAATAATCACTACTACCTGAGGAACTCGGACCAATACTCCGTCCAGCTGGATCTATGATTGGTATCGTCGGGGGAGGATTACTATGACAGTAGTACAATTATATGAGGAACACCTAGGGTCTGTGTTGCCTCTATGTAATGCCATAATGTGGATACACTGTGGACCTACGTTGCCTATGAATAGTACCACTATGTGAGCAACACCATCAGTATACGTGGCCTGTGTTGAGTACCGCTATATGAGGAACACAATCAGTATACGTGGCCAGTGATGAGTACTGCTAAGTGAGGAACACAATCAGTGTACGTCGCCTGTGATGAGTACCACTATATGAGGAACATCATCAGTATACGTGGCCTGTGATGAGTACCGCTATATGAGGAACACAATCAGTATACGTGGCCTGTGATTAGTACTGCTATATGAGGAACACCATCAGTATACGTGGCCTGTGATGAGTACCGCTATATGAGGAACACCATCAGTATACGTGGCCTGTGATGAGTACCGCTATATGAGGAACACAATCAGTATACGTGGCCTGTGATTAGTACTGCTATATGAGGAACACCATCAGTATACGTGGCCTGTGTTGAGTACCGCTATATGAGGAACACCATCAGTATACGTGGCCTGTGATGAGTACCACTATGCGAGCAACACCATCAGTATACGTGGCCTGTGTTGAGTACCGCTATATGAGGAACACCACCAGTATACGTGGCCTGTGATTAGTACTGCTATATGAGGAACACCATCAGTATACGTGGCCTGTGTTGAGTACCGCTATATGAGGAACACCATCAGTATACGTGGCCTGTGATGAGTACCACTATGCGAGCAACACCATCAGTATACGTGGCTAGTGATGAGTACCACTATATGAGGAAAACCATCAGTATACGTGGCCTGTGATGAGTACCGCTATATGAGGAACACCATCAGTATACGTGGCCTGTGATGAGTACTGCTATATGAGGAACACCATCAGTGTACGTGGCCTGTGATGAGTACCGCCATATGAGGAACACCATCAGTATACGTGGCCTGTGATGAGTACCGCTATATGAGGAACACCATCAGTATAAGTGGCCTGTGATGAGTACCGCTATATGAGGAACACCATCAGTATACGTGGCCTGTGATGAGTACCACTATAATTATGAGGAACACTATCAGTATACGTAGCCTGTGATGAGTACCACTATGCGAGCAACACCATCAGTATACGTGGCTAGTGATGAGTACCGCTATATGAGGAACACCATCAGTACACGTGGCCTGTGATGAGTACCGCTATATGAGGAACACCATCAGTATACGTGGCCTGTGATGAGTACCGCTATATGAGGAACACCATCAGTATACGTGGCCTGTGATGAGTACCGCTATATGAGGAACACCATCAGTATACGTGGCCTGTGTTGAGTACCGCTATATGAGCAACACCATCAGTATACGTGGCCTGTGATGAGTACCGCTATATGAGGAACACCATCAGTATACGTGGCTTGTGATGAGTACCACTGTGCGAGCAACACCATCAGTATACGTGGCTAGTGATGAGTACCACTATATGAGGAACACCATCAGTATACGTGGCCTGTGATGAGTACCACTATGCGAGCAACACCATCAGTATACGTGGCCTGTGATGAGTACCGCTATGCGAGCAACACCATCAGTATACGTGGCCTGTGATGAGTACCACTATATGAGGAACACCATCAGTACACCTGGCCTGTGATGAGTACCATTATGCGAGCAACACCATCAGTATAAGTGGCCTGTGATGAGTACCACTATATGAGGAACACCATCAGTATACGTGGCCTGTGATGAGTACCACTATATGAGGAACACCATCAGTATACGTGGCCTGTGTTGAGTACCGCTATATGAGGAACACCATCAGTATACGTGGCCTGTGTTGAGTACCGCTATATGAGGAACACCATCAGTATACGTGGCCTGTGTTGAGTACCGCTATATGAGGAACACCATCAGTATACGTGGCCTGTGATGAGTACCACTATGCGAGCAACACCATCAGTATACGTGGCCTGTGATGAGTACCGCTATATGAGGAACACCATCAGTATACGTGGCCTGTGATGAGTACTGCTATATGAGGAACACCATCAGTATACGTGGCCTGTGATGAGTACCGCTATATGAGGAACACAATCAGTATACGTGGCCTGTGATGAGTACTGCTATATGAACACAATCAGTATACGTGGCCTGTGATGAGTACCGCTATATGAGGAACACCATCAGTATACGTGGCCTGTGATGAGTACTGCTATATGAGGAACACCATCAGTACACCTGGCCTGTGATGAGTACCACTATGCAAGCAACACCATCAGTATAAGTGGCCTGTGATGAGTACCACTATATGAGGAACACCATCAGTATACGTGGCCTGTGATGAGTACCACTATATGAGGAACACCATCAGTATACGTGGCCTGTGTTGAGTACCGCTATATGAGGAACACCATCAGTATACGTGGCCTGTGTTGAGTACCGCTATATGAGGAACACCATCAGTATACGTGGCCTGTGATGGGTAATGCTATATGAGGAACACCATCAGTATACGTGGCCTGTGATGAATACTGCTATATGAGGAACACTATCAGTATACGTGGCTAGTGATGAGTACCGCTATATGAGGAACACCATCAGTATACGTGGCCTGTGATGAGTACCATTATATGAGGAACACCATCAGTATACGTGGCCTGTGATGGGTAATGCTATATGAGGAACACCATCAGTATACGTGGCCTGTGATGGGTAATGCTATATGAGGAACACCATCAGTATACGTGGCCTGTGATGAATACTGCTATATGAGGAACACTATCAGTATACGTGGCTAGTGATGAGTACCGCTATATGAGGAACACCATCAGTATACGTGGCCTGTGATGAGTACCATTATATGAGGAACACCATCAGTATACGTGGCCTGTGATGGGTAATGCTATATGAGGAACACTATCAGTATACGTGGCTAGTGATGAGTACCGCTATATGAGGAACACCATCAGTATACGTCGCCTGTGATGAGTACCGCTATATGAGGAACACCATCAGTATACGTGGCCTGTGTTGAGTACCGCTATATGAGGAACACTATCAGTATACGTGGCTAGTGATGAGTACCGCTATATGAGGAACACCATCAGTATACGTGGCCTGTGATGGGTAATGCTATATGAGGAACACCATCAGTATACGTGGCCTGTGATGAATACTGCTATATGAGGAACACTATCAGTATACGTGGCTAGTGATGAGTACCGCTATATGAGGAACACCATCAGTATACGTGGCCTGTGATGAGTACCATTATATGAGGAACACCATCAGTATACGTGGCCTGTGATGAGTACCGCTATATGAGGAACACCATCAGTATATGTGGCTAGTGATGAGTACCGCTATATGAGGAACACCATCAGTATACGTGCCCTGTGATGAGTACTGCTATATGAGGAACACCATCAGTATACGTGGCCAGTGATGAGTACCACTATGCGAGCAACACCATCAGTATACGTGGCTAGTGATGAGTACCACTATGCGAGCAACACCATCAGTATACGTGGCCTGTGATGAGTACCGCTATATGAGGAACACCATCAGTATACGTGGCCTGTGTTGAGTACCGCTATATGAGGAACACCATCAGTATACGTGGCCTGTGATGAGTACCACTATATGAGGAACACCATCAGTATACGTGGCCTGTGATGAGTACCACTATACGAGGAACACCATCAGTATACGTGGCTTGTGATGAGTACTGCTATATGAGGAACACCATCAGTATACGTAGCCTGTGATGAGTACCACTATGCGAGCAACACCATCAGTATACGTGGCTAGTGATGAGTACCACTATGCGAGCAACACCATCAGTATACGTGGCTAGTGATGAGTACCACTATATGAGGAACACCATCAGTATACGTGGCCTGTGATGAGTACCGCTATATGAGGAACACCATCAGTATACGTGGCTTGTGATGAGTACTGCTATATGAGGATCACCATCAGTATACGTGGCCTGTGATGAGTACCGCTATATGAGGAACACCATCAGTATACGTGGCCTGTGATGAGTACCGCTATATGAGGAACACCATCAGTATACGTGGCCTGTGATGAGTACCACTATATGAGGAACACCATCAGTATACGTGGCCTGTGATGAGTACCGCTATATGAGGAACACCATCAGTATACGTGGCTTGTGATGAGTACTGCTATATGAGGAACACCATCAGTATACGTGGCCTGTGATGAGTACCACTATGCGTACAACACCATCAGTATACGTGGCTAGTGATGAGTACCACTCTGCGAGCAACACCATCAGTATACGTGGCTAGTGATGAGTACCACTATATGAGGAACACCATCAGTATACGTGGCCTGTGATGAGTACCACTATATGAGGAACACCATCAGTATACGTGGCTTGTGATGAGTACCGCTATATGAGGAACACCATCAGTATACGTGGCCTGTGATGAGTACCACTATGCGAGCAACACCATCAGTATACGTGGCTAGTGATGAGTACCACTATGCGAGCAACACCATCAGTATACGTGGCTAGTGATGAGTACCACTATATGAGGAACACCATCAGTATACGTCGCCTGTGATGAGTACCACTATATGAGGAACACCATCAGTATACGTGGCCTGTGATGAGTACCGCTATATGAGGAACACCATCAGTATACGTGGCCTGTGATGAGTACCACTATATGAGGAACACCATCAGTATACGTGGTCTGTGATGAGTACTGCTATATCAGGAGCACCATCAGTATACGTGTCCTGTGATGAGTACCGCTATATGAGGAACACCATCAGTATACGTGGCCTGTGATGAGTACCACTGTATGAGGAACACCATCAGTATACGTGGCCTGTGATGAGTACTGCTGTATGATGAACACCATCAGTATACGTGGCCAGTGATGAGTACCGCTATATGAAGAACACCATCAGTATACGTGGCCTGTGATGAGTACCGCTATATGAGGAACACCATCAGTATACGTGGCCAGTGATGAGAACCGCTATATGAGGAACACCATCAGTATACGTGGCCTGTGATGAGTACCACTATATGAGGAACACCATCAGTATACGTGGCCTGTGATGAGTACCGCTTTATGAGGAACACCATCTGTATACGTGGCTACTGATGAGTACCACTATGCGAGCAACACCATGAGTATACGTGGCCTGTGATGAGTACCGCTATATGAGGAACACCATCAGTATACGTAGCCTGTGATGAGTACCACTATATGAGGAACACCATCAGTATACGTAGCCTGTGTTGAGTATATGAGGAACACCACGAATCTAGACGACGCCCGCGATTAGTACCTCCATGTGAGAAAGGCCATGGATCCACATTGCTTGTGAGTAGTACCCTTATGTGAGGAACCTCATGGGTCGACGTTGCTTATGGTTAGTACCCTTATGCGAGGAACACCATGAGTCTGTGTTGTGGGTGAGTAATGCCGATAGGAGTGACATACCCTGGGTCTACAGTACCTGTGATTAGTACTATTATGAGGTACCAGTGACCTGGAGTTTGGATGCCTTTGGACAACAAGCTTCATTCCAGAAAATAAGGCAATGTGAACCGAATCATCCACTGATTGTTTTGGATTCATGGTCATGTGTTCATCATTGGTTTTGGATTCTTGTCAGGGAGTGCATTTCGAAGTTTTTATTGTCGTTTCAGTTCGTTTCACCTCGTATCATTAGCGTCCGATGACCTAGCTGTTGCGCTCCTTTAAACAACAAACATCATCATAAAGTTATCCATCCACTGCTATTGTGGAGCCCCTCATCTCAATCGCCTTTTGAATTCATGTGAATGAGCCCTTACCCCTATACACTTTTGCATTCCCCGTCACGGCTGTAGTGTCTGAGTGCCTTGTTAGACTAGATATTTTATGTTTTATGGCTGATAGTTTTATACGCTAAAAACTTTACACTTCTGAGACAATTTCTAGTTTAGACTCACGCGTGAGCCGGTTGCGGTGTAAACCTCAGACCACTTGTCCTAGTTCCTCTAGTTCCTTAATATTTTCACTTCCTGACGTGAAAGTGTCCTTCTGCGTGAATCGAGCACGCATTTACCTTATCACCTAGGCAGTCTTCTTAAGGGTAACTAGGTTTCCTATTTGTCGGATAGATTTGAAATTCTATTATTTTTAAAGATATGCTTGTGGTGACAGGCAAGGTTGAATATAAAAGTCAATTAATGGGAAGCCATTTAGGCAGTTCCGTAGATTTCATGCTGGGTCATATTTACTGAGCAGTGAGTGACTGCAATGAATGTTCATAATAACCACAATTAGTCACGCCCTTTTCCCCCCAGGAACGTACGACCGTGCGGGTTGGGTTTTTATTTTATTAACAGAAAACTAGCCCGTTTCCGTGCGTCACACCGGACTGCAATGATCGTGCGGATTCTGCGGTTCGTATTGCAGATGTTTTTATGTCGATAGTTAGCCACAAGGAGGCAGCATATGTGTTTAAACATACCACGCGGCCTTAAGGTAACTTGTCCCTTTTACTACATATTGAATTCGTTGTTAATCATTTTAAAACATCCTAGAAACTTCATGAAAGATATACATATACTTAACAATGCTACTTTTTGAACCTAGCTGTTATAATAAACTGTCAATTCGTAACTAGCACGATGTTGCGGGTTAAGGTTTAATTGAGTTAATGATGTGTTTCTAACCTCTAAAATGTTAATTTGTATCCTGGGAAGATTTCTATAATTTATTATGCATTAGTATACTTATGTGAATACAAAACACATGTGTTTATAAGAATTTTGGGTATGTCAGATGAAGAAATAGCGAGGTTAACCTATGCATATGATCATGAGAACTTACTCAGTGAAGATTGTGATGATGATGAGTGGTTACCTAAACCTATATCGTAGGACATAAGGCAATGAATGTGGTGATTCTGATCATGGTGACGATTTCGATGAACAGGAATAACACACAGAAGAGAAGGATTCTGCTAATAATAATTCCACTACTACAACTAATCATTTACCTACAGTTCAATCACCGAGACCCCAACCGGCACCGAACCGAAAAATACATGTCAAAGAAAAGCTATCCTGTGAAAAAATCCCATCCCACTCCGAAGGAGCCAACGGCCGTAGCCTTGTTGAAACACCGGATCCCGTGAGATCTCCGAAGTTAAGCAACATTGGGCGTGGTCAGGAGTTGGATGGGTTGCCACGCGCTGTTGGTGTGGGGTAAGAGAATGGAGGAGCGGAAAGGAACTGGCCACCCTACCGCACGTAAACTCCGGCTCAGGAACACCTCTGCGGAGGTTCGGACCTGCCTTCGGGCAGAATAACCCTTACCTACCTACCTACCTACTACAAATGACTACAGTAATGTTCAGATAAGTTCTAATCAAATTGGAGGTGGTCTTCGGCTTGGAAACACATCAAGTTGAATGTTTAAGGGGCATTAACTACCTTAGTTCTAGGAATGCCATTTGAGAAAAGAAGTTCAGCTATTAGCAGAGTCGTATTTCGTCATGGGCCTAAAGGGACCGGGACCACGGTGGCAAATTTATGGGCGGAAGAAATGAAAACATCTAATAGTTTGAAAACGGGATCTTTGGAATCGGACTTTCGTAGTGCTCAAAACCTAAAGCTCCCGACATGAATAACGGAATTGTAGTTCCGCTTATGTGAAATCTGTCGGTAAAATAATATTTCAACTACCACCACAATGAGGAAATACAGCCCCTCGGTTCTGCGTATGGGTATAGAGATAGTGGGTTCGAACCCCACTGTCGAGAGCCCTGAATATGGTTTTCAGTGGTTTCCCATTTTCACACCAGGCAAATGCTGGGGCTGTACCTTAATTAAGGCCACGGCCACTTCCAATTCCTATGCCTTTCTTCTCTCCCATCGTCCCCAAAAAAGGCTATCGAGATGACTTCGCGTTGCAACTAAGTCAAGCAGGCGGCGAATCAGCGCCACCTAGAGGCAACCGCATGTTGCTGAGTGAATCGAGAAGGTTGCTATTTTTTCATAAAACCAAGAAGTCCGTGGAAATGAAAACTAATTTTATTCATTTTTTGGGAGTTTCATTAAGTGTTTTTCGCGTTACCTACACAACATGGATGCTCGAAGACGATTATGGTAACTTAGGTGGCGCAAATTATCGCAGGTTAGCAGAAGAGAAGAGGAGGAGGGAAAGTGAATTGTTTTCTCTAACACTAAATTAGACTTGTTTATCCACAGAATCCAAACTATTATTGAAAAAACTTCCTCTTATGCATTGACGAAAATAGAAATGATGGTAACTGCACAGACACTTTGAAGAGTGTACGCTCAATTTCAGTTGCTCTGCTGTTGGAACTGTAAGTGAAAATCGTGAAGACCGTCTAGTAACAAGATAAGGCTTCTCAAACCAAACGATTATGCTTATTTTTGCCTTATGGATAATTTTGATATAGAGACTGCTACGCTAAAAGTGGAGTGAAACAGAATCACGACAATATCTGAAATTCTATGCGGATGTATTCAGACAAATTAACGTTTCCTGAAAAAAATGCTGTTTGAAAGGAAGATTTTAAATGGGGACATTATGATACATTAGTATCTGGTTTATTCCTGCAGCCAACGATCTGTTTTTCTGCTCCTTGTACACTTTTTGGAAGGACATCCCAATTTGCAACAACTGACTTCATTGAGTTTAAATTCAATTATTTTTAAAGATATACTTGTGGTGACAGGCAAGACTGAATATAAAAGTCAATGAATGGAAAGCCATTTAGGTATTTCCGTACGAACTCTAGATTAAATGCTGGGTCATATTTACTAAGCAATAATAGTTCATAATAATCAAAATTAGTCATACATTTTTGGGTGGAATCAGAGGAATATGACAATACCCACTCTCGTCGTGATTACGTGTTAATGTTTAAAAGACGGGGAAACGAACTGTGTAGAGTTGACAGCCGTCTGCTCTTCCAGTTGGCATTATTATTATTATTATTATTATTATTATTATTATTATTATTATTATTATTATTATTATTATCATTATTATTATTATTATTATTATTATTATTGAACCAAGGCTTATGTGGAACGCAGAGGTGTAAGAAGGTGCCGGGGTGAATGGGTGGACAGAAAAAAGATCGAAGCATAATTTAAAACACTAAAATTTAAAATTGAATTTCTTTCCTTCCCGTTTTCTTTTCTCTGACTTTAAACTTGATAAACCAAAAAGAGTTTATAGAAAAATGGTGAACTCGTCAGCTCTGGTAAAAATAGTGGTTTGAAAAACCTAAAACAATCAGGTACTATAGATATAATCATTTCGGAAAGATAAGTTTGTAGCTCAAACGTTACACTATTACCAAGAGCACTATTGCTCCAGTCAATTACAATCTAGAAGACTGAGTTCCAAAATCTGCAATATTCCAACCTCTCAAAAGCACAAGTTTCCAATCCACAGGTTATATTAGATAATTACGAAAAGAGTATTTACTGTCTTAACCGCTCGACAGCCTGGTACACACCGGGACAGTAACTGTCCATACTGAATAGCCTTAGTGGTTAAAATAAAAGGTTTAAGATATCGGCCGTAAACAAAATGTTAAGAGACGAATACTTGCACTCCCTTGAAAATGCACCTTGAGACATTTAACTTCCTATGTGGGCTTATGGACCTAAATAACAGAGCTAAGTCTATACTACTGAGGGTGATTAGTTGGAGAAAAATATTAAGTTCCAAAAGAAGAAGTAAAATTTAAAGTTTAAAAAAATCATAGTCACTCCAATATCAAGTTGAATGGGAATTAAAAGAGGGTGAACACTCTTTATTCCATAAGTTAGAATAAAGTCCTTAGACTTGCTGAAGGATTTACATTTATAAGATGATATTGAACTTTAGAAAGTTTACGCTAAGAAAGAATTTTGAGACAATTCCCTCAAGTCAGCTTTCTGAAACTATCACATAATTAAAAGATGTCTGCCATTACCTTGAGCTGGTGGACCCTGCGATGGTGGGAAAAGCTTTCACTTGTCTCTACTACGTTTGCACTCTATACCTCCTCACTGGAGCAATGAATAAGACATTTATAGCAGAGGGGAAGGTTCCAGAACTCCCTAGGCCGAAGGCATGTACACAGAATTTGGATTGGCTACCTAATATACACAGCAACATTCCTGATTGGTTAATAATTTCATGAAGAAGGAGGAGATATAAGTGCTGGTAACATTAGAATATAAAAACAATCTACAAACGCTTCAGGTTGTAGAACTTGGAAACTACAAATCTCTTTGAAAATTAATTATCCATCCTCTCATGAGAAGGGTCAGGTACGTCGATAGTAGAGACATCTTCCAGTACACAGTTCAACAATCACATTACAGATGGCCTTCTAAAAGGGGCTCAGTTCAAATGTACGGAGCAGGTGTACCACCGGTACAATTATTGTTATTATTTTCAATAATATTTTTTTTCATCGTAAGGGCCATTAATGTCCGCGAGATCTCAGCTTCCTGTCTTCTTACTGGCCCACTAAGTTTTCATCCTTGCGGAGTGTGCTTTCTTCCTTGCATCAGATGAACATGATTCGGTCGAGTTGGAACTTCTTCTTGGTGAATTGTCTAAGTTTGTGTTTGAGTGGTACTCGGAGGGGAACGTCTATTTCTGAGATTCCATACTTTAAAATATCCTTATCCATCTCCATCAACCAAGGAGGAATCGTTTTGAGACTACTGAAGTAGGATGATAAAAGTTTACAGATTATTTCAGCTGTCACTCTGAAGAGATGAGTGTAAAATATTCCCCTTGTTTTCCGGATTGTGTTTGGATCTATTCAGTGTGGGGTGTATACTTCTAAATTACTCCGAAGTCTGTAAACACCGTCTTTGAGACTGGGACCAATATTTTTTGGGATAATCCTCCTTTCCTTAATTGCCAGTTTTTCAAGCAGGCTATGCATTCGAAGTGTTAAACATTCCGCTGTATATAATGCTTGAGGTCTAATTACAGTTTGATAATGTCGACGTTTTCATTTCGAGAGATGGACTTTTTGTTATAAATGTTTTGAGTGAGTCGGAAGGTTGTTTTAAACTTGTTGACACGTGTTAAGACAGTGAACTTCGCAGAATTATTGGATTCAACCCATTGACCAAGGTACTTGAATCTTTCCACTTTCAAGGTTCTACCGTGGGTAGTCACAAGATGTGGTGGAGCATATATGATGTTAGAAATGAAGTTAGTTTTGGTGTAGAAGATTTTGAAGCGAATCCTAACTGCGCATCCATGCAGGTAATTGATTTGTTCAATAGGTAGTTCATTACAGGAAGTAAGGAGAGCGAGTTCATCAGCACAAACAGGGCAGTCAATACTGATACCAATACGAGTTCGGCCAAATTGAACACCATTAGAAATTCCTTTAGGTTGGAAAACATGCCTCCATTCCCAGATGGCCCGCTCGAGAGCACAGTTGAAAAGTATTTGTGATAGTTCATCACCCTACCAAACTCCTGTTTGGATTCGAAATGCTTTAGAAACCTCAGATCTGAATTTCACTTTGATAGACGTACCAGTGAGTGTATTTTTAATGATCTTCGGGATCTTGTTGTCTAGGACATACTCTTGGAGAACTCGGAACAGGGTTGTGCGGTCAATTGAGTAATGTGCCTTCTGAAAATCTACAAAAGTGTTAACAAAGTAAGTAAGGAAGTTTCTGGGTTTCAGGTAGGCGATAGTCGTTTTTAGAATCGGGACCTGTTTTTTGCTGTATTTGGGTTTCCGGAAGCTGGCTTGGTATTCACTATTTGTGAGTCAGGTTTTCCTACAGCTCTAGCGAGTAAGGCTTTTGAGAGAATTTTATAAGTAACAGGAGTAATAGATATATCGCAATAATTATTAATATCCAATTTATCACCCTTTTTTTGAAGGGGATGAATAAGAGCTGTGACCTATTTGGATGGTATCTGAGTCGTCTTCCAGATCTGTTGGATAGTTTGGAGGAGCTTTATTATCTATATTATCTATATATATAAAAGCAAGTCGGTCTGGAGCGATGTATATATAAATATTTAAAAATGAAAAAAGACGTGAATTAATGAGGCACTTCTAGAAATCTCAGAAATTTGAAACTTGGTACGGGAGAAGCTGATGACCACAGAATCCCTAGAAAAATCGAAAATTCTCAAAATTCCCTCAAGGGGGCACGCTGGGGGGCCTCAAATTTTGGGCTCAGCATAAGAACGCAGTAGTCTAATTTATCCTAAACGACAACCTATAGGTTTCGTGGGCTTAAATATTTTCGGGAATTTCCTAATCTTTATCTCCCGTCCCCCCAAATCAAGATGGCGACACAACCTGCCAGGCGAGGTAGAAAATTGAAATTTGGTAAAATTATAGCTATTGGTCCCTACCCGACGGAAAAATTCCAAGATGTGCAAATTTATCACTTTTTACCCCCCAAAGATATCGAAATTACAGGAGATTTCCATGACCGTACAGACATTCCTTTTGAGCTATTTGTCGGCTAACGGTAAGTCGTATCACAAAACGGATGGCACAGTCTCACTTCAATTTGGAGTGATCTACAACTTTGGTCCTATGACATTTTGTCGTATCTCTCTGCCTTATACGTTAGATTTGGCCGTATTTCTGGATTCTTCGTAAATTTGGTGATTTTCACAATTGTATTTCCTTGTTTGACACACTTATATGAACGATAGAATCATCAAGTTGGGTTCGCACATTGGCACAATCAAGGGCCATATGTGGACCAAATTTCATGATTCTAGCTTATACATAAGTAGGCAAAAAGTAATGTAAAACGTTACAAATGTACCCAAATTTCATCTTATTCAAATTTGGAACTCAATTTACCCACTAAATAGGGGCGATACGAGGAAATGTTATAGAACGCAACATGTAGAGCGATAAATGAGGCGCCCGATGGCGCAAACCGTTTGCTAATATCATGCACCGTTTAGGAGTTATGAATCTCGAAGTGGAAGCCTGCACTTTTCAACGTGCTCATGCTTATCCCTCATCTGTATATATAAAAGCAAGTCGGGCTGGAGCGATGTATATATAAATATTTAAAAATGGAAAAAGACGTGAATTAATGAGGCACTTCCAGAAATCTCAGAAATTTGAAACTTGGTACGGGAGAAGCTGATGACCCCAGGATACGGCCAGAAAGTGCGTCTTATCGTACAATCCGTTTTTCGATTTGATGTACCGTTTAGCAGCAGTTATTCTGTAAATGATGGTTAACATCCTTATACTTCCGTATGGCGACTATATTCTTTCATTGACGTCGATTTATAGCTATCTGGAAAGGGTTTGTCTGCCATTGGTATTAAATACATTGCAAATCGATAGTGACTGTCAGAAGGAGGGCTTCTGCTGTTGTTTTCAGTCCTCCCCACATCGACTTTGACAGGCAGTAAGAATGGGGTCGTCCTCCATCTCTTGTGCAACATTTTAGTGCATAATTCTCTTCTCGATTCGACTAGCAGAACTCTAGGGAGCGTGCAATTTTTTTTTCAAAACTATTTTACCCGATTCTGTTTGTCAGTAATCAAGGGTGTCTTCCATTATAACCAAATTGACCCATCTAAAATGTGACTGACGATAGGCATAGTGGCCTGCTATTATAATGGAATCTCACCAACTCGGTGTGACTGGCAGGAAGCTGACTGGCGTTAGAAAATGCGCCTGCCATTATAAAGATAAGAACGCCACTCACTTTTGACTGGCAGTAAGGAAGATCCTTGTAAATATAATAAAAGTTCCTCAACTGTAATCTATCTGAAAGTAGGAATTGGGGTCTGCCATTGTAATGAAAACTCTCCAAATCGATTTTGGCCGCGCACTAGGCAATGGATTCTGCCGTTAAATGAAAATTACCTTCTTCGTTGTGAATTGCAGTAAACAAGTGGACTTGCCGTTATCATCGCAATTCCGCAAATCACACTTTCATTGGAAACAACGTCTGTGGATTTCACAATACTAATTCTCGGATAAAGCCAAGACAAACCCAATTTAAACATCTTATTCACTTCATGTGCACTAATTTACTTCGATATCTGTATACAATGTAGAGTACCGTAGCGAAGCACGGGTACATTTGCTAGTTTTAGAGAAAAGTGATGATATCTCGAAGTTCAGAAATTTCTGATGCGGAAGAATAAGGGTTGGTTGGAACTGGATTCAGGTTAGGGCTACAAGTCAATTGTGGTTGATCACATTTGAGAAGCGACTCAGAGTATTGTTCTAAGATCCTACAATTTTTCCGTCATTATGGGCGATTTGTATAGTTGCTGGGTAACGGAAACAAAGATGGGATGGTTGTATTTGACTCGGTTCAGTTTGAATGTGTGGTAGAAATTTATCGAATTATTCTTCTAAAAATTGGATTCAATGTTGGCCAGTTCATTCTTGCAGAAAATTCCTTTCGTGTTCCTAAATGATTCGGGCGATATTTTCGAGGGCTTCGAGGAATTTCTTATATGTCAGCTGTGCCTTATGCGATTTTCGAAGTAGCCGGGCTTGCTTTCTGTCACTGAGTACCACATCGCATTGGAATTCCACCCAGGGTGTCTGGGTTTCCTATTTTGAGGTGCGATTATAAGAACTGTATCAACAAGAGAACATTCCAATTGTTCGAGGTCTAGTGATGAAAGAGAGGAGATTTGTTTTAATAATTCTGTTTGAAGTACTTTAAGTTTCTCGCTGTCAGATCGAAAGTTTCGTTGAGGCCGGTTTTTCCGTGTGTATCTAATGATGAACTTGATCTTTACTTTGGAGAGGTAATGGTCAGAGTCAAGGTTAACGCCTGGAAGGACCTTGACATTATGAATTTCTTTGGAGGTCCCTGCAAATGGCGGCGTAGTCAAGTAGGAATTCTCCGAGTAATGGGTTTGGAGATGTTCAGGTCTTCTGCCTCCGTAGAAGGTGTTTAAAAACGTGGATTTCAGTAGAAACTTGTTTCTCCAGCAGATATCACTTAAACGCTCTCCATTTTGGTTCGTTGTCAGATGTGCTGGGTAATCACCAACTATGTTCCGATACTTGCCGTTCTTTTCAAATTTGGGCGTTGAAATCACCCAAGAGAATTGTAGTGTGAGCCTTTGGAATTTTGGTTATGACATAATCTAATTTGTTCCAGAAAATGCCAGCAAATTCTGGATTGTACTTATTGTCAGCATTGAATGATTACCACGACTATAACATTTTCGTTTTTTCAAATATATGTATCCTCGTAAAAATAATTTAGCTAATTTTTCAATTCTTTCACGCCCCACTCAGTGTTCTTTCCCAAAACAAAAGAATAATTGTTTCTTTATTTTTAAAGGAGATTCCAAATACTACTTTTCACGTCTGCAACATTATAAGTTCTTGAGATGTAATTATCCTCATTTATAAAGAACCGAACTATGTTTTCAATTCTTTCACAGACCCCTTCAATGGATTTTCCGAAAACAAAAAATACGAATTTCTTTCCTTTTAGAGGGGGCTCCAAATACTATTTTCACGTTTGTAACATCTTCAGCTTTGAGATATCAGTATACTAATAAAAATAATTCAACCCGATTTTCTGTGTTTTTACCTCCTTAAGTGTTTTTGAAAACAAAATTAGTACGTGGTTCTTTATTTTTTAAAGATTAAAAGCATCAATTTTCACGCCTGTAACATATTAAGTTTTTGAGATATATTGTAGATATGTTCGTTTATAAAACTCCTTTCCCTCAGTTCATCTAAATTGGATTTTCGGAAAACAAATTATCTACGTTTCTTTTACTTTAAAGGAGATTCCAAATACCCATTTTCACTTCTGTAACATGTTAACGTTTCTGAGATGTACTGTAGATATAGTTTTTTTAATTCACCCCCTTTGTCACTCCTATTCAGCCCCCATTATTTGGATTTTTCAAACACATAAAGCACGTGTTTCTTTATTTTTAAATGAGATTCAAAATACCAATTTTCATGTCTGTAACATCTTCAGTGTTTCAGATATAAGTATCCCTATAAAATATATTTAACCCACTTTTCGCCTTTATTCAGCCCCCTTTATGGCTTTTTCCGAAAATAAAATGTACGCTTTTCATTATCTCTAAAGGAGATTCGAAAGACCAAATTTTACGCCTGTAAACTGTTAAGTTTTTAGACATATATATATCCTAGCTGTATTATCCGGCGCTGCCCGGCCACTTTATTCATCGTTTACTTTTAGGTATTTTATTACCTGTTAATTATGTGTGAAGAGAATTTTTGTAGATTTCGTTATTGTGACGTTGACTGATACCTCACCCCCTTTCCACTCCCGGCCAGAGGCGTGCACACACACATAAATTCATAATCTGTGCCATTTTGGACTTTTTTCACCCCTTCTCAACCCCCATGCCGATGGGGCCTAAACTTGGACTTAAACGGCATGCGGAGTGTCACTGTTCATCTCAGCGACCCCGAAACCTATGGATTCGACAAAACGAATATTCGATTATTCTTATGTGCCACCCCTCCCCACTTTTACCCATAGGAGTCGCTTACCCCCACCGTGCATATTTTTAGACAGTCATATGTGTTACAGAATCTCTCCTTCGTCTAGCCTACATTTACGCACTAACCCCAGGCCTGCATTCTACTGAAGAATCCTTGAGCTGACGTTGCCATCGTTACAGCTCGTCATTTCTTCATCCGATTCCTAGAGCGGCGAATTGTGATGGCAATATATCCTTAACGGTCAGTAGGCTCTTAAAACTTGATTTTCGGAGTCCGTAAGGCCTTACCGAGTTATCTTCTTCCGCGTTGTGGGGCTTGAATGTTTTTTGTTTCCTTCTTGTGCGATAAATTCGATACTTCGCCTATATTGGCCTACAGTGACTTTTATAGGCAAATGTTTGATACCTTGGGTCATATTATTTCAATTTTTGTAAGAATATTTAATTTTATTGAAAATGAAATACAGCCCAATGTTACTCACTGGTAGGCTAATGCAGCTTTCTATAGGTGAAAGAAATTGGTTCAGTAGTTTTCGATTTTATTCATAACAAACAAATATACAAACATTAAAAAAATTCTCTTTATAATCTACCACTTTTAACGTCTGGTATTCAGTTTCTGAGATATATGAACCTCATATAAAGAATTCAACTCCTTCCTCACTTGTTTTCAACACCCCCCCCCCTACAAACAACACCTAACCGCTTAAGTGGATTTTCTGAAAACAAAAATGTGTGTTTTATTTTTAAAGGGGATTCAAAATACCAGTTTTCATGTCTGTAACATGTTAGGTTTTGTGATATGTTGTAGCTGTAAGAATACTGGATCTGACGTTTACATGGTTACGGCTGTTCATTTCTGCATCCGATTCATGTGGTGCCAATATCTCCATGACGGTGGGTTTTAGGGCCTTAAAACATGGTTTTCGGGCCCGTAGGGCTTACCGAGTTTTGTTCTTTGCGTCAAGAGGCTTAAAATGAGCTTTGTCTCGTCCTTGTACGACAAATTCGATTTCACCTCTATTAGCCTGTTATTTTTATAACTTCCCCCCGCCGCCCGCCCCTCGAATTGTTTTGAAAATAAAATACAGCCTATGTTACTCACTGGAAACGTAGCTTTCTCTAAGTGAAGTAATTTTTTTTAAATCGGTTTAGTAGTTTTTGAGTCTACCCGTTACAAACAAATATACAAATTTTTCCTCTTTATAATATTAGTATAGATACTCATTTAAACAATTCAATCCTATTTTCACACCCATTAGCGAAGGAATATCCAAAATTCCTCCCTTATTTAGCCCCTATACTATCGAAAATGTTATTCCTTTATGTCCAGTAGTTTTGGCTAGGCTATGATACATCTGTTAGTCAGTCAGTCAGCCAGGACGTGTTATTTTATATAGATAGATGTTATTAACAGACAGGTTTAAACCGATTCTTGTAAATGTGGTAATAATCAAACTTCTAATGGGATGATTATAAAGTAACTTCACGATCAAGATCTTCTTGTGACGTTTTGTAGTAACACGGACTCCATTAAAAAGTATTACAGATGAATGAAAGCAGATTATGGCCCATTAAACTTGACAAACCATTGGAATGATTTTCACGATCAGGTAAGAGAACTTATACGTGACGGCAAACAATCAATCATTAACCTCACTAATGGTTACTATTTACATAAAACAGTTTAATTATAGCAAGAACATATCTGTAATGGGACTGTGACTTTAATAGGCCATTCCATATTTTAAAGCTACGAATAGGAAATAATGGACCGGCTATGGAGTATTGCTTGTTCGATATGCTTCTAATGTTGTTGTTCGAGTCATCAGGGCATAGACTGGTTTGGATGCGGCGCGTGGAGAGCTCTAATCTGCTTGTCATATTCATACGTCGGTCTACCCCTAGTACTTTGCAGCCCACACTTCCCTCAGAAACCAACTGAGCAAGTCCTGGGTGCCTTAAGATGCGTCCTATCGTTTTATTCCTTCTTTTGGTCAAATTGAGCCAAATCGATCTCCTCTCACCAATTCAATTCAGCATTCTTCTGTAAGACCACATTTCAAAACCTTCTGTTCTCTTTCTTTCTAAGCTAGTTATCGTCAATATTTCACTTTCATACAATGCCACGTTCCAGGCAAAAGTCTTGAAAAACATTTTTATAATTCCTATATCAAAATTCGAAATGAGAAAATTTATTTTCTTAAGAAAGGCCTTCCTTGTTTGAGCAAGTATGGATTTCATGTACTCCCTACGCCTGCCAGGGTTAGTTTTTTTCCTATCCAAGTAGCAATATTAATCTACTTGCTTTAAGACTTCATTTCCTAATCTAATATTTCCTACATCACCTGACTTCGTTCGACTGCACTCATTACTTTCGTTTCGGACTCATTTATTTTCACCTTGTACTCCTTACCCAAGAATATGTCCATACCACTTAGTGGTTTCACCAGATCTTCTGCAGTCTCAGATAAACTAACCTGCAAATCTCAGGGTTTTGAATTCCTCTGCTTGGATTGCGATTCCCTTCCAGTAATCTTCGATTTATTTTACAATCTGTTCAATATAAACATTGGAAAAAGGGGGAGCAAACTGCAAACTTGCCTCACTCCTTTCAGGATTACTTCTTCGTTTTCTAAGCCCTCAATTCTTATCACTGCAGAGTGATTTTTTATATAGATTGCAGATAATTCATTGTTCTCGGTATCTGATCCCGATCATCATCAAAATCTGAAATAGCTTCGTCCAATCAACATTATCAGATGTCTTTTCTAGGTCTACGAACGTCATATATGGACTTATCCTGCTTAATTCAATCCTCTAAGATCAGACGTAAAGTCAGTATTACTTCACGTGTTCCTACATTTCTTCTGAAGCAAAATTGATCTTCTCCCAACTCAGTTTCAACTTTCCTTTCCATTCTTTTGTAAACAATACGTTTTAAAATGTTGCAGGTGTGAGATACTAAACTAATGGTGCGGTAGTTTTCATACTTGTCAGCACCGGCTTCCTTGAGAATAGGTATAACAACATTCTGCCAAAAATCGGACGGCACTTCTCCTGTCTCATACATCTTAAACACTGAACAAAGTAATTTAATACAACTATTTTCACTGGATCGGTCGGAACTAGGTGAGAAAATTGCCAAAAGCGGAATGTGAGCCTCCTAGACTTAGAGACAGAGTGAAAGAGGCATGTCCCAAAAATAATAACAAAATAACAAAACAAAATAACAAAATAACGCAGATATGGAAGACGTTTATTAACAAAAGTTGCGAAGAAATTAGTCCAAGACTGGCATAAAAGGACAAATAAATATAAAGGGAGTGTTACGCAATCTCATAATTATTCTCTATACCTCTAGAAAGCACGGTAGAAGAATCTGATTTGGGATATGATATTTTTCTCGCCATGCAGTGAGCACAGTGCTTAAGATTAGATTCCAAAGTATTTCTTTCCCGAAATAGGAAAATTAATAATCCCGAGACAGGTAAAAATCGTTTTACTTCATCAGAATCTCTACTCTCTACAATGCCCACGGAGCTTAAATCCCCAATAAAATCAAAGATGCCAGAGAAATCAAGACCGGCTGAAAAGAACAAACATGGAACACGAAAGAGTAGAGAAAAAGGTTGCCATGGCAACAAGAAATAAACATGCGGCAGAAAGTCGTAAAAATGAGGTTAAAGTATAAAAGAAACAGATACATTGGCTAGGAAGGCCATAAATGAAAGTAAGACAAAATGGCAACTAATATAATAATAAATAATAACTTGGTACCGAAAAGTAGCATAGGCCCGGTAATCACACCACACGCATTCACACACTCAGAGACCAGCATACGATATATAAAGTTCTACAGTACAATGGCACGACACACAATGACAAGAATCGTGCAGCATAATATACTTCGATCAATGGCTCATGAGTTCGATGAGAAAGCACAGATAATAAACCTGGATTGCCGCAAAAGGTGTATGGCACACCTAGTCCAAACACACAACATAAACAACTTACTGGCTGCCTAACACGTATTCATATCGTACAGAAAGATGAACATGAATCATACAGTATCAGCGATAAAGCACAAACTCGAACCAAAAAGCCGAAGATAAAGAAAAATTAAAGGTCTCCAACCAAACAAACAGGAAACCTACCACGTACATGAACAATCGGGCCGATGACATTTTTCGCTCTTAGCCGAAATGAGCACACATGAGCAGACATGTAAAGGAAAGGAGGTAACGGAAAATGAGTCTGCAACAAGATATAAAAGAAATAACGCACCAAACGAGAGACCTCCTTATAAACAGGCTTATATAACTATGGCAAACCTAGAAATGATAGGAACAAATATTACCTCGAGAAGAAGTAGTCATAGTTCCAACTCCAAACTCTAAGAGTCGTGCAGAATAACGTTTTGAAACGTTTATAATACCTTCTGTAAGAGACGAAGGCCACGTCACAAAACACCGTCTCCAAATTATATTTTCTTTCTCACCGTCCGACTGTGAAAGATCACGCAACATGCAAATAAAATAGAAAGAAATGCTTTGACGCTCCTCATGGCATGAGCTGCCATCTGTCCAAAGAGGGATAAATTACACATCGGGTACAGGATACATGATGTCAAGCAGCCACGAGAAGCTGACATAAGATATCGCATAAAATGTGGTATTTGAAGAATATGAAAGCAAGACAAGCATGTTACGAGCTGTGGCTCAACACTAAATGGAATAACCTCGCCACGCTGGCTAGTTTAATTCGGTCAGTAATTAATTCGGTACTTAAGTCAGTAATTCAGAGGGAATGTCAACAATTCCAGGTGCCTTGTTTGTATCCAGGTCTTCCAAAGCTCTGTCAAATTCTGACCTCAAAATCGGGTCTCACATTTCATCAGCATCAACAACCTCTTCTTGTTCCAGAACCATACTATGCACGGCTTTAGCTTGATGCGACTGTTAGATATGTTCCTGCCATCTTTCTGCCTTGCCTTCTTTCACTAGAAGTGGTTTTCCATCTGAGCTCTTAATATTCATGCACCTAGATTTCCTTTCTCCAAAGGTTTCCTTGATTTTCTTGTATTCAGTATCTACCTTTCCTACGACCACACAACCTTCAACATCCTTGCACTTCTCCCTCAGCAATTTTTCCTTAGCTGTCATGCACTTCCTACCCACTTCATTCTTTAATCGCCTGTATTCTTTTTTGCCCTCTTGATTTTTGCATTCTTGTACTTTCATCGTTCGTCAATCAGGTCTAGTACCTCCTGAGTTATCCATTGCGTCTTAGTTGATCTTTCCTATCTTCCTAACATTTCTTCAGCAGCCCTAGAGACCTCATTCTTCACGACTGTCCATTCTTCGTCTATTGTGTTTCCTTCAGCCTTTTCATTTAGTTTTCGTGCAACATCTTCCTTGAAACAGTCCCTCACACTCTTTTCCTTCAACTTGTCTCTATCCCATCTCCTTGCATTCCTTTCTTTCTTCGATTTTTTCAACTTCAGATGGCATTTCATGACCGGCAAGTTTACAATATTTAAAAACAATGAGGCACCTTAGTGGAATAACTGTTATACATGTCATGCTCTTTTAAAATTTCGTCCGTTCTTCTGCAGAGTGATGAACCATCAGTTCGCTCAACGGTTTAACGTGACCATAGTACCTGAACATCGGCTTGGTATTAAACATACATCAATTTAAGCAATGGGTTATTTTCATATTCCACTTCAGTGACACTTTATACAGCATTTTTCCCATGTGTGGAGCGCGATAAAAATTAATTATTTGATGTTGTCATTAATGCTTTCACGGCCCGTACTTAAAGACATGATACTGTATAGGCTTTTGGGCGTATGCCGTGTCAAGAAAATAAGGTGAAATTCTTAACGTTTCGCAGGGAACTGTGCCCTGCGTCCTCAGAAGAATTCTCGACTGTCCACGAGAAATGCGAAACGTTAAGAACTTCACCTTATTTTCTTGACACGGCATAAGCCCAAAAGCCTATACAGTATCATGTCTTTAATTATTTGATGTTGATGTTTTATTTCTCCCAAAATCTCCTCATCCGGCACTGAAAAATTTCCTCCATTCTTCAGACCATGATTTATTGGTCCTGGCATATATTTTCTCAGAAAAATTATGGTTGTTGACTGATTTTTTGAACTGAAGACGATCTTGAATATTTTCCTGTGAGATGCCAGTTTCCTGAATGCCTTTTTCTATTCCACTAAACCAGTTGTTCTTGACTTTCATTGAGAGAGCAAGGTTGAGAATCCTTTTGGTGAGCCCGTCATGGTTCATTCTGAGAATATGGCCTTGGAAGTATAATTACCTTTTCCTAATGGTGTCGGTGATCTCTTCAGAACGCTGATAAATCACCCGAGACATCCGTCTCGTCCAGATTCCCTCTGAGCATTGTGGATCAAAGATTTCCCTCAATATTTTCCTCTCCTGTTTCTCTTTGTCTTTAATAAGTGATCTGCTTCCAATGATTAATGGTTCCGAGAGGTATACTGCTTCAGGTTTGATAATTGAGTTATAATGTCTTAATTTTGTGTTCTTGGTTATTGATTTGATCTTACATCTGTTCCTTCTGTAGTGTTGGGATCCTCTCAATATTTGCTTTCACGATTCAAGCCTGATGCCTGAATTACTATTCCTAAGTGCTTGAAAATTTTCACTTGATTAACTTTTCCGAATTTAGTCTTTGGAGGTTATCCATCCAGGTAACTAGGGGATCCCTCCATGTACTGAGATTTTTCATGCTATATTTGGAGCCCAGTCTTAGCTGCAATTTCATAAAGTGTTTCAAGGTTCGGAACTGCTTTTTGTCTATTGTTGGAAAGAAAAGCTTGATCATCTGCGAAGGCCAAATACTGCAGATGAATTTTATTTTTGTGTAGTCGACCAATAGTTATTCCCTTTGTGTCATTTTCCCATGTACTGATAACTTTTTAAGCACAAGATTGAACAATGAAATTTAACTTTTCAGTTTGTGTCAGTCAGCGTCTTACGAATTAAGTCTCTCGTTTTTTTGCCAACTTTGAATTAATATAAAGTTTAACAAGGTTAATTAAGCAATATTTTATTAGTTACTGGTTGCCAAAAATATCTTTCATAAATTTAAACTTACGTTTATTTCTTACATACGTAACTATACCAATATTCGTGGCACGAAATACGAGTAACCTTTATAAATACCATTATATGTACCATGATTTGTTAGACATGATAGGTTTATTTATGTAAATAATTAATTGATTTATCTTGCAACTTTACTGATATTATGTTTAATTCGAAGTCTGACTTAGTCCCCTCGGCCAAAACTGATTTCGTTCCTAGAGGAATAAAAACATTAGAAATACCGTACGTCATAGATTTTAGTTAATTTACAGAGGCCTGCATATGGAACGCTGAAATGTATAGCGACCAGTAATGGGAGTGAGTGCCCAGGTAGCTATTACAGCATTGTGTTAGTAAGAAGTACTGTAATTTGTAATAAAGAACGAAGAAAGTGTTCGTTCTACCTCTGTACGCACTTTTACTACATAATCCTGCAACCACAATTAAGGCGACACTACGGAGATAAAAATATATTCAAAATATATTTTTATCTAATGCATGGATTTTCACCATTGTGGGAATGTCATCTACATAAAGGTAGATATATCATAAACATTTCTTTCATATACAATTAATAGTTTTTCCAAAATATTTTTTGGAAATTTGTAATTCCATTTTCCATGGAATTTAATTAACATGTTCATGTAAATACGTAATTAGGTAGATAATACTCCTTTCAAAAGCACTACGTATCGATTTTTCTGTACATAATATATATAAGGATATATATCATACTAACCTCTGTGTAAATTTTATGTAATAAAATGGTGGCCTTAAAAATCCCTACCACTTGAAAAAATTCTGCAATCGAAAATCCCATACGCAAATTTCTTAATATAGCTGTGATACATAAACCATACAAATTTTGTTACGTAAGTGGGATTTAATGTAAAATTACAATTCGCAAACAAAGCAGTATTACAGTGATAAATCGTTTGAATTCAGCGGAATAACTTCGTGACAAGGAAAAAGAAACTCAATCCTTTCAATTTCAGTCATAAAATGTTTTTCAATAAAATGGCCAAAATATCGGTTTCTATTTCCGGAGTGTCACCTTAATATGAGGGGACCCGTTAAAAATATTATCAGAACATAAGTATACGTTGATCGTATTGGGAAGATTTATTACATTCTAAATGATTCACGGGGACGCACTAGCCTCCCCACTGCGGGAAGGTCACATGGTGCACATAGCAGGATGTTTGTACTAACTTTCTGTCATTTCGTCTCGCAGTATACCAGTATTATACATGCATGAGTCCATAAGAGTCACTGGTATCATGATCGCTGTTCGAGGGACCATTCCCCGGGTACTCCCGGACTTTTTAAACCAATTTGATCCCACTGTTCCCAAATGGGAACATGATTTCTTAATCTTGTAAGGAAACAATAAGATAAGTTAAGGCTGTTCTATTGTTACTCACGCCTAGTATTGAAAACCGTTTGAGAGTTCCAACTGCGTTCCAGGCTTTATACAGTACCGACGTCAGTGATTTTGTTGTTGTATCTTCATGCTGCAGCCGAATACCTTCAGACTTCGTTCTTGCTTACGTTTGAAGTAAGTTTTAATTTTTTTAAATATAAGTAACAAATACATGTTTTTGAATCTCTGGAGTATACATTATACCAAAATAAATATTAAGAACACGGTATATGGAGGGATGGTAAATGATTCATTTTTGTTGTTCCCAAATGGGAACAGTGGGACCTTGCATATAGTGTATTTCCTATATGACACAATAACATTTCCACTCATAACCTAAACATTTATCAAATTTGAATATATTTATTATAAATAATAATTTCGTGTGGCTATTTCTAGCCGAGTGCAGCCCTTGTAAGGCAGACCCTCCGATGAGGGTGGGCGGCATCTGCCATGCGTAGGTAACTGTGTGTCGTAGTGGTGGAGGATAGTGTTATGTGTGGCGTGTGAGTTGCAGGGATGTTGCAGGGATGTTGCGGACAGCACAAACACCCGGCCGGGAATCGAACCCGGGACCCTCTGACCCGAAGTCCAGTACGCTGTACATTCAGCCAACGAGTCGGACAACATATTTATTAGAAGGATTAGTGAAAAATTCAAACGCGTTATCAATGCTCATTTTCTGTGGATCAATAATCAGTAAATCTTCTATGGCTTTTTCGTACATGTAACCGTTTAGATATAACATCCGCTTCACTTCACGTTTTTCATGTAAGTTCATTTCTCTCTTATTTTAGATCTCTTTCAGAAAAGTCCTCACACTTGAAGAGATTTTATAAGAATTAGAAAATTATAATCTACAGGGTGAAGTAGATGTTGTTATAATGCCCCCTGAAGGAGGAGATGGGAACTTAACAGATGATGAAGCTGGTGACGATGACTTAACATGCACCGATGAGCAAGATATGTCTGCAGAAGTGTAAGCAGTAATGGCAAGAGAGAAAGAATCACACCGTAATGGAAGAAATCGGAAGAATATACAGTCAATCTACAATAAACTCCTATTGACAGTTTGGAACAAAGTCATCCTCACCTTGTAGGACTGGAGCCGTTTTCCCTATTCCGTTATTTTTTCAATAATCGTATTTTGGACATGTTTGTAAAGGAAATGCAAATATACGCAGATCAAAAAATGACTAATATTTACCGTGTTGAAACAGATGTGCTGGCACCTGGAGATAAAATGGCAAAAGTGAGACCTCTCATTCAGGCAGTGAATGAATCTTTACAACAGTTCGGGATTTTTGAATCAGAATTGAGAGTGGAAGAATAAATTGTACCTTACTATGGACGCCATAGTTGCAAAATGTTCCTGCGTGGTAAACCGATCAGATTCGGATTCAGACTTTGGATGTTATGTTCTGCCCATGAATATCCATTCAACATTGATCCACATTGTAGTAGAGACATCAATAATCAGAAATCTGGTATTGCTTTGGGCACTCAAGTGGTGAAAAAAAATGTTGAGCTGTATTCTTAACCCGTTATGTCGTATTGTGTTCATGGATAACTTTTTCACGTCATATGATCTCCTGGTTGAATTACGTCTTCATGGATTCAGAGCTACGGGAACAGTGCGCGAGGTGAAACTCAAGAACTTCCCTCTCCAGAATATTACCTCAACAGACAAGTCCATTCGAGAGACATAAGACTTTAGAAGTGATGGAAGTGCCCTCGTAGCAAAGAGGAAAGGCAATAAATTTATTTGTGTTGCAAAAAATGTTGACAAAGTGCATCCTACCCAGCAGGTGTAACGGTCTAGCCAAAGTCAGAAAAAGCATTTACAACTTACCCAGCCTCTTTTGATAAAACATTACAACAAGTATATGGGAGGAGTGGATTTGCTTGACCGTTTCACTTCGCAGTATAGGCCGGTAATAAAAAAAGGTTACTGGCCTATGCTTATAAACTGCATCAATATGCTGAGAATTGCTGCTTGGCGGGTCCACGCACTACTCTCTCCAGAGTCA
Organism: Anabrus simplex; assembly: GCF_040414725.1. Taxonomy (NCBI): domain Eukaryota; kingdom Metazoa; phylum Arthropoda; class Insecta; order Orthoptera; family Tettigoniidae; genus Anabrus; species Anabrus simplex. The sequence continues at coordinate 778,693,637 of NC_090265.1, forward strand.
AAGCTGGACCACCTCGCTTTCACCAGAATGCTAGTCAGTGGTATGTTTACATCCACTCCACCATCTCCCAGAACTGGACCTTCAGGATCACTTTCTTTTGTACAGAGAACCGTTGGAGCACACCGTCTCGTACCAGCAAAGAAACAAGGAAGATGCCGGTGCTGCAAAAAGAACACCCGTCTAATGTGTTCAACTTGCAGTACACTGATTCCAGTCCTGTTGCACCTTCACTCGTCACCATTGTTCCACAGTGCAAGAGAAGAAGATTCGACTGAATAGTGAAATAACTGAATATAGTTATTGTGTGGGAAAATTGTTCCCAAATATGAACATCCATTTTTGAAGATATTAGTGTATGTAATTTACTTTTAAATGTGTTTTGCAGTCTAAAATGATGTCAGTAAATAAAAAATAAAGATAAACTGTAAAAACAAAATTTTAATAGGGTTGGGTCCAAATTGGTTAAAAGATTTCGACTGAGTACTGGCCTTACTGTGAGAGCCGCAGGTCGATAGCCTTCCTCAGAAACCACAGTTACGAACGATAACATCCACCTTGAAGCTGCACTGTTTTCATTTAAGTTTGAGAAACCTTTGTGAAATAATATCTATTGGTTAAGATACACTTCGTCTTCGTCCTTGTGGAGCCTGCAAGTGTTGTAAGAAAATATCTCAACCACAGTCGTCAATAGTTCGCACACAGCTACAGTTGTGCGGTTCTATGGACCGTGTTTGGAAGGTGGGTAAAATATGTAAAAATCGCCTTCCATCACAATTTTTTGTGTTTTTGCTACATATTTATTCTTTAATAAACCATAAAATGCATCCGGTTTTTAAAATATTACTGTAGTTTTATCGTTGTGAAAATAATGTTTTCATGTTACACTCAAAATTTGCCTCAAAATTTGCACACAGCTGACACAAATAATAATAACTGAACGCATTTCCTTCCTGAAACCTTGAACATTGTAATTTAATGTTATACGGGACTATGGGTCAATGACCTCGGGTGCGAAAGTGCTGACGCTAGGATTTGGGACCCTTATTGCTCCCCTGCTCAATCATCTCTAGAATTTACTCACCGTATAATTCCATAGCGATTCATCATAACAGGAAGTATGATGTTTACGAGTGTTAAAAGAATAAATGTTTAGCAATGGCTGCTAACTCGCATTCATAAATGAGGTTATGACATCAATTGCTTCAATTTTAACGTTGTTAAGTTCCTTCTCGTGTAATATCATCATTGAATTATGGTTAAGGTAATTAGTGCTAGTCCTAAAAATAGGAGGGGATTGTCATATTGATGAAACCATTTAATTATTCCTATAGTTGTTGCTATGGCTCCAATAGCACCTGTTAACTATACCGACAAAAAATATCACGGATGTTCTTCGTGTTATATTAGGAACGATGGTGCAGTAGGATTTGCGGAGAAAATGTTTTGTATACGAGAAAAAGATGTTACTTTCTCACTTCAGGGTGCGCTGTTCAAATTGACGAATTTGTCGTATTTGCTGTTCCAGGGAGCCAGGCGCTGGTGTTGCTATGCGTCAGAGGAAGGAAGACAGGGGTGGAGAAGTAAGAATGGGAGACAGAGGCAATGCTCGATGTGAATGCACAAGTAGGCAGTGCACAGTTTGTTCTGCACAAATTGACTACTATGCGAACACTGTACAAAAGAAGATGAACTTGTACCAAGAATCGTTCGCGACACACCACACATCCTCAACAGAGTCCGAAGGTCATTACTACACCGTTTTGATCTGTGCCTCGAAGTACGAGGAGAGCATATTGAACACCTACTGTAATCAAACCACTGGGCGTATTGTTTCCTTCGTTCAGTGTTTCTTTCTATTTACAATGTTGTGAGTGAACGAATTGTGGGGCAGCAGCGTTTCATCTTCGGGCATGTTAGATAATGTAGAAAGTTACTGCGAACAAAGGCGAGAAAAGAAACGATCTGGTGCATTCCTCGACTGATAAGTTAGTGTGTTTTAATTACAGTTATTATTGTACTGTCTGTGAAGTTACGAGTGTTTAATAAACGAACTGTGGATATTGCGTGTAAGAGATAAGGACAATCATGTGCGAGTCGAACGAGGCAACTTGTGCATACACGTGGAGCATTATCTCTGTCTCCTCATACACCCCAATTCTCCTCCCTCCCTTTCTCTTCCCTGAAGCACGGCAGCGGCTTGTGCTCCGGCATAGTAAATACGGCGAATTCGTCAGTTTGAATCGTGTGCCTGGAGGTAAGCTTGCAACCTCATGTTCTCGAAAAGAAATGTTCTTTCAGCCATTTTAATTGCACCATTGGTCTTAACATTTCACGAACAGCATCCCTGATATCTTGCCGGTATATTTCTAATACAATCTTATATATACGATGCACTAATTTCAAATTCGGTATATTGACTTGGAGCCTATATTTGACACTAAATTTGAATCAGGACATTGAATAGGAAAGACAATTTTCACCACATTAGTAAGGTCTAATTGTGTCAGACACATAGTACGTTGTTATGGTTACAAGGTGGATGTGTAACTTTTGATGAACATTCTCATGGAATTAAATTTACAAGTTCTTAACAATGGAGTTGGCTTCACGTTTTTCTTTAAGAGTGAAGAATTATATGTGCACATCCTTTCACGTCATCATTAATATAATAATTAGATCGTACACCCTTAGAAAGCGTTTGCCTTCCTTCTGAGTAGCCATGGTCTGGTATCTGATTACTCTACGGAGAGCCCACAACTTAGTGGGGGAGGCTCGTAATGCAATAACAGGCCGGCAGTGGGAATGGAAGACTTACTCAAAGGAGTCACGCACCGCAAGAACCTTCCTTCATTGGTCCAAAACGTTATATCATGCTTCTCATCTCAGCGCGTGTACTTTCTACAGAGCTGGAATCCGCACAATGCAAGGATTAGAATTACAGCAGAAGGCACTTGTTACCTCTTCATCATCATCATCATCTACTAAAGGCAATGCCTTTCTGCTGCAGCCGCACCTGACGATCATCTGCTAGCCCCTTCATGTTGCTATATGAGCCACATGCCAGTTCATTCTGGTGTATGACATCCTTGGCTGTCCCCTGGGTCTCTTTCTCAGTATACTTTACCTACAATGATGGTTTATAGAAGAGAGTCCTGTCTCAGTACGTGTCCAAGGAACCTTGTTTTCCTCTTCTTCATCGTATTCAATACAAATGGATCCTCCTTTACGTTCTTTAAAATAATCATGTGCTTTATATCCATCGAACTGTTTTCTGTAATTCTTCGCCAAAACCACATTTCTGTAGCCTCAAGTTTCGTTTCTTCCCGTTTCCCTAATGTCCACGGTTCGCATCCATACAGTAGCACACTCCTAACAAAGGTCGTGAGAAATTATTTTCTGGTCTCCAGTCTGAGATGATTGTTCAGCACTCTCCAAACTAAAACAGACAAAGCCACTGGTGTGGATGCCATTCATGCAGAACTCTTGAAACGCTGTGATGATACCATGAAAAATCATGATTGTTTTTCTTATTTCGGAAGGCTTGTGTTCCTATCACTATTATTTTCCGGATATCTGAAAGGATCCTGCCAACCAAATCAATAAATGTTACATAAGTTTTCCTGTCGACTTCTATCCTTCTTTCCAAAATTTTACGTAGGTAATGCTAATATTGCCTCCTTAGTTCCTTTCTGTGTTCTAAAGCCATATTGATCGTTATCTAATTGTTGTTCTATTTTCCTTCTAAGCCTCTCTTTAATGATGATAGGTAAAATCATATAAACGTGAGGAAGGTTCGCTAATGTTCTATAATTCGAACAATCGCATGAATTTCCAATTTTTGGGGAGTATAATTGTTCTACTTTTAACAAAATACCTTGTTCGTAGCATTCAATAATCATTTCAAACAAACAGTTTTTCATGGTATCATCACAGCGTTTCAAGAGTTCTGCATGAATGGCATCCACACCAGTGGCTTTGTCTGTTTTAGTTTGGAGAGTGCTGCATCGAACTCTGCTGTAGTGATGGGCGGTTTTCTGTCAACTTCTTGAACTGATTCCACATCTTCCAAATATTCTTCAATATGGACATTATCTTCTCCATGCATATAAATGCAACCAAATATTTGTCATGCCATAAAAGAGTAAATTTCATGCCGTGATAATGATATCGCTTGTTCTGTACTCCATGTCACGGTAACCCCAAGCACGAAAGCTACCTCTTTCGGAAATAACCAGACATCTTCTATAAAATGTGATTATGGCCGAAGCGAACTAGAGTTGATATGGTTATCAATTTGTAATTCGACTTAAATAAAGATATAACTATTAAAGTGATGTAGGGTAGTTTAGGTAATCTAGACAATTTAAGGCAGAAACCCTGCAAGCATTTTATGTATTAACGAATATGAGGGTGAAATTATTCACAAATAATTGAGGCGTCGACATGGGAAAGGTAGTAAGTTAAAATAAACGAAATTTAATTTTTTCATGGAGGACGTAGTAAATGCTCATGCCAGTGGCATAGATGGTACAGTAGATAAGTTTATATGATTGGCAAAAGACTGAAGCTGTATTAAGTCCACGAGGTTTGGCATGGAGAAGGTAGTAAGTCAGTCAATGCGTCTGGAGGAATTAGGTATAGCCTTTGCCATTTGTTGAAAATCAACTGCGTATAAACCTTGTATATAGCTACTATAGATCGTCATAGTGATACTTTAGTTACCAGAATGCCTCCGAAATATATTCTATTCAAAATGGTAAGTAGTTATTGACAGCATATTGACATGACGTTCGTACTAGTTCTTTCTTTTCAAAAATAGGTACTACGTGTGACCAACAAAAGTTTCAGGAGGATATACGGAAATATTCAGAGAGGCTAAACATTTTCAAACATTTCATGTGATCATGATGACGACCGGAGATTTTCCTGACTTCTCCATGGAAATCGAGAGATATTAAAATATTCAACTCCTTAATAATAGCACTGTGAGCTGGATAAGGATTTCAAGAGCCGAACTTCCTTCACTCAAGACAAGGAAATCATTCAACGAGTTAGAAACGTGGAAGGAACAACATATCCTCTAAGGAGGACGGTGCTATCACACGATCAACACCAACAACCTGTTGGAAGGAGACTAACAATCAGCGAACCGTAAAAAGGACTTATTGGCTACGCTGGATTCCTTGGTTCAAAATGTCATTTGTTTTATCGTGAAATTTCCAATTGAAATATACACGTTAGCTGACAAATAGATTATACAGTGTTTTTGCACAACGTATTTTATCGCACAATTTGTTCTTGAATCATAATTAGCATGAATGTATGTGATAAGTGATAAATTGATTACTCTTTGATTTTAGATGATTCATTTTCAGTAACATCTGCTCAGAAGGTTGGTGAAACTTTATTTTATTTTCCTGTAAAATTCACATTTCATGACTCAGAACGTTTCCCACGTCAATGTCTCAATTATTCAAAAATATAACTTGAAGTAACGTCAGAGGAAACAAATTGGCGACACAGTAAAAGTTCCAAAAGCAATTTCTAACTTAATTACTTGCTTTAGTTGGTATTTGATCGTATCATTCAATAGATATACGTATGATTCAACTAATGAAGGGCTTACCACCCTTGAATTATTTGCGCCGTATGGGTGGTATGGGTATAGTCAAACATTGTTTGCTTGGTAGCGACGTGAGTCAATGTGGGAGTTAATATGTGTTATAGCACCAGCTCGTAACGATATGGAGGTTTCGTAAGAGAAACCGCATGGTATTTACATTTTTGGTCTGAATAAGGTCTTCGACAACCTAACGTACATCCCATAGTGAGAACTGCAAGCCACTGGATCCGCCCAGCGTGCCATATATGGCACGGTAAACTACACCGTTTTTGGACTCTTATTATTGAAACCGCGCGCAGTGTATTCTTCACTACGATATTGTCGTGTTCAGATAAGTCCCGCCTAACATCTTACCCGGTTTGTTTTACTATATTTTTCTCATTGGTGCGGTATAGCTACATGAAAAGAAGTCTTGTTTTCACGAGTGCCAGTAATGGCTGCACGTTCGAAATTAGTAATTCCTGCTTTACTTCTATAGTTATTTATTTGGACTCAGTTGTGCTATATTATTTTCTAAGGTGCTTATATGTATGGGGATTAGCTAAGATATGTATTGGTGATGACTGGTGTCCTTTGATTTGAAGTAGAAGTTTGGTGGTACTTATCTGGCACGCTAGGCGGAAGTGATGTCTTTCTACCTGGCAGAACTCAGCCTATAATTGCTATAGTTCTAATGTTTATTTCCGTTCATTTCATTCTTCTTTATCAACCTGGCTACGAATAATAGTGTAGGCTGTAAGTGATATGTTTTAATTTAACCATTTTTAATCACACCGAGTAAAATGTTCACATAAAATTGACACCACATTGCGGTTTTCTTGTTAAAACGTACCTCTTATGCAGTTATTCATCCTGTATTTTCATGTGCTTCACATTTATGGGTTTATAAATTTTTCTACTGCCTGCTGTCATTTCTTTATGGATACAGTACTTTTGCATCCATCTCTTGGCACAGGCCAGAGTAAAGTGTAGCTTTCACTGAAGTCCCAGTCAACATCCATGGCTGTGACAATATGGAAGTTGCTGGGGTATGGGTAGTCCTGAGTAATGACATTCAGAGCATGACTAGTGCATCTGAGTGTTATGAAAGGTGCTGCTCATAGGGTCAGTCATGCTGCAATAGTACTTTCTGACCCAGTGAGGAAAGCAATGACAAACTACCTCACTCCTCATTTTGCCTAGTACGCCTCATTTTGATGCTGCCATTGGTTTTTGAGGTTTCCTTATAACCTTTTGTGGTGCTATTTGAGGATCCAACCAGCCTCTGGGCTGATGACCTAACAGACAGACAGACATTTTTCTAAGAGAATTTCATTACGAGAAGTACTCGACGTGTTGGTAAATGATGAACTTTTCGTAAAAAAGGTATGCATCCAGCCTCCAGACGCTGCAGTTTTGTCGGATGATGACAGCGGAGATGAAGATGGAGGTGGCTTCGCCGACAATTTACGTGGTAGCCGGCTTCGAGCGAACACAGAAAGAAGTGTTGATGGGCAATATTTGCCTGGCCCGTCGATGATAATGCATGGCAGCTGAAACCCATGTCTCGAGAAGGCATTTCTCAACTTTATTTTCGACGAGCAATTGTTCAGACTTATCTCCCACGCTACAAAGCTACTCCCATGACCAGCAGATCTCATTGTTTTGGACATAATTCAGTGCAGGAACTTCGGTACATCGGAATGCATCACTGGCCTACAATTCCAGGAGCAAAGAGAAAATTGCCTTGCTAGGCCTAGAACCCAGTGTACCAAGTGTAATGTAGGTTTATGTGTAGAATGTTTTACTGATTATCATACGCTCGAAGGTAATAAATAGTGTGTATAGTACGCGAACATTTTTTTGATCCCTGAGCTCCATAGTGCTGAATGGGAACTTGGGATCAAGAAAAGGTTCGCGTACTATACTTGCCTTTCAGAACATCACCGTTAGATCAGTAATCACATGAACAAGCATCTTATCTCTGTATATACCGCTCCTATAATTCCTCATACAGAATGTCTGATACCGAGGTCGATAGCTGCAGTCGCTTAAGTGCCGCCAGTATCCAGTAATCCGGAGATAGTGGGTTCGGGCCCCACTGTCGGCAGCCCTGAAGGTGGTTTTCTGTGGTTTCCCATTTTCACACCAGAAAAATGCCGGGGCTGTACCTTAATTAAGGCCATGGCTGCTTCCTTCCACTTCCTTAGCCTTTCCTATCCTATCGTCGCCGTATGACCTATCTGTGTCGATGCGACATAAAACAAATAAAAATAAATTAAAAAGACTGTCTGATTGCCTCAAGATGTAATAAGTGATCTGGGTAGCTTGTGAGATTTGAGCATTATTATTTAAAGTATAAATTCAATTCCTCACACAAGTAACAACTCAGGCCATTTACAACCCCTATAAAATCATCCCTAGCACCAAAATAAAACTTCTAGGCATTTTTAATAGTTCTGGAACAACATTACTTTTGTAATATATGCAAATATTGAAGAACTTGTATACTGATGATTTACAGAAGAAAGTATTGCACAGAGGCAAATCTGTACGCCAAATGCGGAATAACATCCAAATTCCCACATGTGAAACAAACACAGCACTACCACCCAGCGTGCCATATCTGGCACGGGCCTTTTCTCGGAAGTTACATGTCGAATAAATAAAATTAACCCTTTTCCGGAATCTTTATATGTACATTATCCAACGCTAAAAGTTACAAGATGATACTCAAAAAATAAAATCTTGGGCGGATCCAGGTTAAGGCTTACACAAGATTTTGCCCGTTGCGCCTGACCTCCTGAGCAAGTCGACTTGGGCTGGATCTATGCAGCTTTGAGCTACTCAACAAACATCAACGGGGCTGACTAAGCCATGTAGTACTCAGAACTAAGGAAAACTCGCTTTGACTTAGCCCACACTATCACGAGCAGTACCGGTACCTCGCTGATACTTTAGCGATGGTCAGACTTCGCTTGTTTCTTAACCATTTACTCACATAGGACAGCTGTGCATGGACCTGTTTGCATAGCTCGGCCGCGCGGCATGCAGCCGACTTCTAGTCAACATGCACCTGCTTGCTGGACAGGTACCTCTTATCCTTCTTTAGTTTTAAAGGCTAAAACGATTGTAAGCAGTCTTCAGATTAAGCTCAAATTTTGTATACGATCAAGGTAACATTTCAATCTCAATATCATGGTCACTTGTGACTCCCATTCTCTTTTATGCAGCTTCGGTACATTTTTGCTGAGTCTTAATTTATTTAAGAGGGTGTGCCTATAATTTGGGGCTATTGTACTTCCTTTGGGCAGTGCCCCATTTTATATTCTTAATAACTTTTATTAAATATGGTTATATCGGGGCTGGTAACTTATGGTTTATGCCTGAAGCTGTTTAAATGTTGTTTAATTGCCTTTTATGACAGTTTTGCAATATGTAATCGCAGTCTCATCTGAATTTCATATTCAGTACTTAGTCCTTCTATTTAATTGTTATTTAATCGCCTTTTATGACGTCGTATAAAATTTACCTGCAGTTGTACTGCTTTTGTCATGTCAATATTTTATGATCATTTCTCAAGACCTTTATAAAATTGATACTGATACTCACTACATTCGTACTTTTTACAAGTTTCAAATTTAAAAAAGCATACTTTTGTAAATTTGTGGTTCGAAACCTTTATTTCCTAATTTCATGAACCTTCACTCTTTCCCCAATGGTAGGGATTTGTATCCTTATCCTCGATTATCCCTCCAACTGTAATAGGTGTACTTTTCTTTCTTTTACCGTAAAAGGTGCGTAGCATTTCATTTACAGTTAGAATACATTTTTTCATAAAGTAGTTCAGAAGTTTTGCAATTTGAAATACGTCGTGACGACACAGATAGGTCTTGCAGTGACGGTGGAATAGGAAAGGGCTAGGAGTGGGAAAGAAGCGGCTGTGGCCCCAGAATTTCCCTGGTGTGAAAATGGGAAACAACGGACAACCATCTTCAGGGCTGCCGAGTGTGGAGTTCGAACCTACTATCTCCCGAATGAAAGCCCACAGCTGCGCGGCCCTAAACGCGCGGCAAACTAACTCGGCTGTTCAGAAGTTTGAGAATATTGCATTTTAGGTACTAAATCATCAATAATGTGGCGTCAGATCGTCAGTTCGATACATCAAATCATCCACTTAAAAATATGTTTTGTTAATATAGAACGTTGTCCTGATGAATGTCTTGGATCACCTCTTCAAGTGACATTTCCTTCACGTAAATGCAAGTAGCGTCGTTCCATTTTCATCAGTTGAGTCATCTGTAGAGAATGTTAGGGGTATACGCTCAGATATTTCTTGTAGCAGTAGAGAACGATGTGACGAACCACTGTATATCAAACTTTTAGTAACCCTCGGAAGTTATTTTTGAGAGCAAAGGGATGCGATGTTTTTAGAATAGGTAGTATGCCTTGTTCTTTTGAATGAATAGCTTTCCTTTGATAACAGGCAAGTTACGTGCCATTCGTGTCAAACTGGTTTCTGTTTATGTTTAAGATCAAATGTACTACTGTAACAGCTGAATGCTACCTATGCAATACCACGAGGCAAACTGGTTTTATATTTAAGAGCAACTGAACTACGATAACAGCTTAAGGCTGCTACTAGTGTATGCCATGTTACGTTACATTCTCGCCAGATGGGTTTTCTTGTTGTTAATATTTAGTTTAATACTTAGGGGCTTCAGACAACCCTGATCATCGGTTTCGGACACTGGACATGTATCGAATTGTCAGCGATAATACTGGTTCATTTGCTGTTACGTCCTTTAGGGGATTGGGATATCTGTGGTCATCAGCTCCGTGGTCCAGTGAGTATGGAAATGACCTGAAAACCTGTGTCGGTGCGGGACCTGTACGAGCGTGTGATATAATTATTGGTTTGCATAGGCGCGCCGGGACCTGAAATACGGTACGATCCCCGTTGTGCATTGTGTAAAGGTAGAAGAAAGAAGGCAGTTCCTTACACCAACGAAAGCATGCGTGGGATATGATGTCCAAATGAGTAGCATCGGAATTGAATTATCGAAGCACATCGAACGTTTTTTCAAACGAATAATGGACATGTTATAAAACTAAATAAATTAAACGTACCTACATTTCGTGCTTCCTGCTGGGCTGAGTGGCTCAGACGGTTGAGGTGCCGGTACTTTGACTCCTGGCCCAGTCCGGTGGTATTTGAAGGTGCTCAGATAATCTACGTCAGCCTCGTGTCGGTAGATTTACTGGTACATAAAATGAACTCCTGCGGGACTAAATTCGGGCACCCCAGCGTCTCCGAAAACCGTAAAAGTAGTTAGTGGGACGTAAAGCAATTAACATGATCATGTTTATTATTATTATTATTATTATTATTATTATTATTATTATTATTATTATTATTATTATTATTATTACAAAGTGCTATCATGGATATTACTGAACAATGTGGAAAGCCAATGTGATCGAACGATTGGTGAATATCAGGGAGGATTTCGGCGTGAACGGACCTGTACCGAGCAGGCCTTCAACCTAAAAACTATTCTCCAACTAAAACAAGTAAGGAGTATGAACATCTCTGTGGTTTTCGTCAACCTTAAAAAAGCATATGATTCCATCTTCCGCCAGACACTCTTCTCCTTACTACAAGAAAGAGGTGTCGATTACAACACACGCACCCTCATCCAACAGACTCTTGCGGATACAACATCTAAGGTGAAGTACAGGGGAGAACTATCTCGGAGTTTCAAGATAAAAACTGGAGTGTGACAGGGTGATGGCCTCTCACCCATTCTGTTTAATCTAGTGCTTGATAAAGTCATCAGGAATTGAGGATGTACACTGAGGAGTCTAGAAATCAAACCAGTTGCCATTGGAGCCGGGACCCGAAAGATTGAGATCAGCTGCCTAGAATTCGCAGATTACATTGCTATTCTAACCAACAACTCTAAGGTTGCCGTCATTGCTATCGAAACCCTGCGCGAGATTGCGGTGACAGCAGGATTACAGATTACGTACGACAAAACCAAGTACTTTGAGACCCGGCAACTCGGAAAACCCCTTTGACGACCATACATGGAACGATTAGGAGAGTCCATCGCTTCCGCCATCTTGGTGATTGGGTCCACCCCAATAGTAGAGACGGTACATCCATCTTAGAAAGATGTAACAAACTCAATGCAGTGTACCAACTATCCCACAACCATTATAATAAGTGGTGAATTTCGAAAAAATGCTAAGATCTCTCATTCAATCAATCAATCAATCAATCAATCAGTACTGATCTGCATTTAGGGCAGTCGCCCAGGTGGCAGATTCCCTATTTGTTGTTTTCCTAGCCTTTTCCTAAATGATTTCAAAGAAATTGGAAATTTATTGAACATCCCTCTTGGTAAGTTATTCCAATCCCTAACTCCCCTTCCTATAAATGAATATTTGCCCCAGTTTGTCCTCTTGAATTCCAACTTTATCTTCATATTGTGATCTTTCCTACTTTTATAAACGCCATTCAAACTTATTCGTCTACTAATGTCATTCCACGCCATCTCTCCGCTGACAGCCCGGAACATACCACTTAGTCGAGCAGCTCTTCTTCTTTCTCTCAATTCTTCCCAACCCAAACATTGCAACATTTTTGTAACGCTACTCTTTTGTCGGAAATCGCCCAGAACAAATCGAGCTGCTTTTCTTTGGATTTTTTCCAGTTCTTGAATCAGGTAATCCTGGTGAGGGTCCCATACACTGGAACCATACTCTAGTTGGGGTCTTACCAGAGACTTATATGCCCTCTCCTTTACATCCTTACTACAACCCCTAAACACCCTCATAACCATGTGCAGAGATCTGTACCCTTTATTTACAATCCCATTTATGTGATTACCCCAATGAAGATCTTTCCTTATATTAACACCTAGAAACTTACAATGATCCCCAAAAGGAACTTTCACCCCATCAACGCAGTCATTAAAACTGAGAGGACTTTCCCTACTTGTAAAACCCACAACCTGACTTTTAACCCCGTTTATCAACATACCATTGCCTGCTGTCCATCTCACAACATTTTCGAGGTCACGTTGCAGTTGCTCACAATCTTGTAACTTATTTATCACTCTATAGAGAATAACATCATCTGCAAAAAGCCTTACCTCCGATTGTACTCCTTTACTCATATCATTTATATATATATAATAAAACATAAAGGTCCGATAATACTGCCTTGAGGAATTCCCCTCTTAATTATTACAGGGTCAGATAAAGCTTCACCTACTCTAATTCTCTGAGATCTATTTTCTAGAAATATAGCAACCCATTCAGTCACTCTTTGGTCTAGTCCAATTGCACTCATTTTTGCCAGTAGTCTCCCATGATCCACCCTATCAAATGCTTTAGACAGGTCAATCGCGATACAGTCCATTTGACCTCCTGAATCCAAGATATCTGCTATATCTTGCTGGAATCCTACAAGTTGAGCTTCAGTGGAATAACCTTTCCTAAAACCGAATTGCCTTCTATCGAACCAGTTATTAATTTCACAAACATGTCTAATATAATCAGAAAGAATGCCTTCCCAAAGCTTACATACAATGCATGTCAAACTTACTGGCCTGTAATTTTCAGCTTTATGTCTATCACCCTTTCCTTTATACACAGGGGCAACTATAGCAACTCTCCATTCATCTGGTATAGCTCCTCCGACCAAACAATAATCAAATAAGTACTTCAGATATGGTACTATATCCCAACCCATTGTCTTTAGTATATCCCCAGAAATCTGATCAATTCCAGTCGCTTTTCTAGTTTTTAACTTTTGTATCTTATTGTAAATGTCATTGTTATCATATGTAAATTTTATTTCTTCTTTGGCCTTAGTCTCCTCCTCTATCTCGACATTATCCTTGTAACCAACAATCTTTACATACTGCTGACTGAATACTTCTGCCTTTTGAAGATCCTCACATACACACTCCCCTTGTTCATTAATTATTCCTGGAATGTCCTTCTTGGAACCTGTTTCTGCCTTAAAATACCTATACATACCCTTCCATTTTTCACTAAAATTCGTATGACTGCCAATTATGCTTGCCATCATATTATCCTTAGCTGCCTTCTTTGCTTGATTCAATTTTCTAGTAAGTTCCTTCAATTTCTCCTTACTTCTACAGCCATTTCTAACTCTATTTCTTTCCAGTCTGCACCTCCTTCTTAGTCTCTTTACTTCTCTATTATAATAAGGTGGGTCTTTACGATTCCTTACCACCCTTAATGGTACAAACCTGTTTTCGCATTCCTCAACAATTTCTTTAAACCCATCCCAGAGTCTGTTTACGTTTATATTTACCGTTTTCCACCGATCATAGCTACTTTTTAGAAACTGCCTCATGCCTGCTTTATCAGCCATGTGGTACTGCCTAACAGTCCTACTTTTAAGACCTTCCTTTCTATCACATTTATTTTTAACTACCACAAAAACAGCTTCATGATCACTAATACCATCTATTACTTCAGTTTCCCTATAGAGCTCATCTGGTTTTATTAGCACGACATCAAGGGTATTTTTCCCTCTGGTTGGTTCCATCACTTTCTGAATCAGCTGTCCTTCCCATATTAACTTATTTGCCATTTGTTGGTCATGCTTTCTGTCGTTCGCATTTCCTTCCCAATTGACATCTGGCAAATTCAGATCTCCCGCTACAATCACATTTCTTTCCATGTCGTTTCCCACATAGCTGACTATCCTATCAAATAATTCTGAATCCGCGTCAGTGCTACCCTTTCCCGATCTGTACACTCCAAATATATCAAGTTGCCTATTATCTTTAGAAATGAGCCTTACACCTAGAATTTCATGTGTCTCATCTTTAACTTTTTCGTAGCTTACAAATTCTTCTTTCACCAGAATGAACACTCCGCCTCCCACCCTTCCTATCCTATCTCTACGATACACACTCCAGTGCCGTGGGAAAATTTTTGCATCCATTATATCATTTCTCAGCCATGATTCAACACCTATTACAATATCTGGTGAATATATATCTATTAAATTACTTAATTCTATTCCTTTCCTTACAATACTTCTACAGTTCAACACTAACAATTTTATGTCATCCCTACTTGATTTCCAGTTCCCTGTTCCCTTATCACCGCTCCCTAGGCCATCCCGTTTCCCTGAATGTACCTCCCTATTACCCTTCCAAACAAATTTCCTAACTTATACGTACCACTGCGGTTTAAATGAAGGCCATCTGAGCGCAGATCCCTATCTCCTACCCACCCATTTGGATCTAGAAATTTCACTCCCAGTTTCCCACATACCCACTCCATAGTCTCATTTAAATCCCCAATCACCCTCCAGTCAGTATCCCTTCTACACAGGATTCCACTAATAACAATCTCCGCTTTCTTAAACTTCACCCGTGCTGCATTTACCAGATCCCACACATCTCCAACTATGTTGGTACTTATATCAGCTTGCCTTACGTTGTTGGTACCAACGTGAAACACTACCACCTTCTCCTTCCCCTCCTCCCTCTCTTCTACTTTCCTCAACATCTGCCTCAACCTAATTCCTGGATAACACTCTACCCTGGTACCCTTTCCTCCACACACTTTCCCCACGTGTCTAACGATGGAATCTCCCATGACCAGAGCCTCAACCCTACCCACCTCGTTTGATCCCCTCCCCTCCTGATCAGCCCTATCTTTCCTGATAACTGCAGAAGCTATTTCCTCCTCCCTTTTCTCCTTCCCATGACCCTGTTCCACCTGTCTTTTCCTATCATCTACTCTACATTTTCCTTTCCTACCTTTTCCCTTCCTCCTACTCCCAAACATCTCAGCAACAGTTCCCTGTCCCTCATCTTCCCTCTGTTGTTCTACCTGTAGTGACTCGTACCGATTTTGCACAGACACCTGTCCTGAATTCTGATCCTGAATAGAGCTCTTAGCCTGCAATCTCCTTCCCCTTAGAACATTAGACCACCTGTCTTCTACAACTCCTCCCTTTTCTTCCCCTCCCTCTTGTACACCTACTGTAACCTGTACGTTGTTTGAGGGAGTCCTATCTTCCCTCCTGTCTTCTGTGAGAATCCTAATTATCTCCCTCAAACTTTCCAACTCCTCCCTCATACCCCTCAATGCCTCGCCACACCCACAGAAACTACACAACAAAACTGTTGTCAGACCACAGTTTTCTACGCCTCAGATACCCTCCTGATGAACAAAAGCATCATGGATAATCTAAAGAAAACCGAAAGACGTATCCTCAGGAAAATTCATGGACCGAGATTGATCCCAGATGGAACATACAGACTTAAAGCGAACTCTGACCTGTATGGACAGTAGGAATCAGCCAATAACGGCATGTGACGTAAGAGAATTAAGTTCTACGGACACCTACAACAAATGGACAGCAACAGGCTTACCGAGATCTGTTCTTTTGGTTAAAATCTACAAGACTGAAAGCTTGTGGCTTAAATGAGTACAGAAGGACTTGGATTTGGCTGGGAATTCAGTCATTGATATAGAAGATCGCTCCAAATTTTGTGCTATGGTACAGTCTTGGACCCCACCACCTAGAGTCCCTAGAAGTCGGAAGCCCCTTTCTCAGGAGAGAAAGGAGAAATTATCAGCAGGGCTCAAGAGATATTGGGAACGAAGAAGAGCATCGAGGAAGAACTAGTCATCAGCGCTCCTTAGTGTGCTTAAAGCAATAACAATAATTATTACTATTTTATTACTATTCCTGCTAGAGGTTTTACGTCGCACCGATACAGATAGGTCTTATGGCGACGATGGGATAGGAAATGTCTAGGAGTTGGAAGCAAGCGGCCGTAGTCTTAATTAAGGTACAGCCCCAGCATTTGCCTGGTGTGAAAATGGGAAACCATGGTAAACCATATTCAGGGTTGCCGACAGTGGGAGTCGATCCCATTATCTGCTGGATGCAAGCTCACAACCGCACGCATTATTATTATTATTATTATTATCAGATCATTAAGAGCTCAAATACGTAGAAGAAAATAGTAAAATATGCGTGGTTTAGGAGGAAACAAGATGAAATATACTGTACGTCACGTGAGGGAACATTGGTCGCAGTAGTTAACTACAAACTACTATTCGTAAGTCGAGAACCAGATAAAGCTCTTGGGGGTAGGTTAGCTGTAACCTCGTATTGTGTATAAACATCATACATACACATCAACAAATCTGAGAAACATAAACAAGGTTGCACGTGAGAGACATGTAGCTATTAACCTTAACGCCACGCCGACGGTCACTTCCATGAGTACAAGATGAGTTAACAGTTTATACACTATTCACAAATGTCGAAAGTATCTAAGAAGATTCCGCCACAACTACATCCTACATTTCACTATGACGGTGCTAATAACAAATCGCAGCAGATTACCCTACAGCGTGTTAAGAAGTTGTCGGTAGAATGCATCTGTTAAGAAACAAGGTTCCAGTATAAGAAGAAGAAGGTAACGAGAGCTGCATAGTCAAGAAGGACAGAGCCGAACAAGGTTCGCGTTAGTGACACAGACATAAGAGTGGCGTGGTCGTAGGAACTACAGTCGTAATAGTAACACTCTGTTGGAGAAAATAATGAATAACATACAGTAGGGGCTCCGTAATTCCATGTGGAAGGTAACAAGACGATCTCGAATAGAAAAGCTCGGATTTACGAACGTACACGAAAACGCCTGTGTACACGAAAAATTTACCCATGTTAAACATCAGAGTACAACAGTTTAGAAAACAAAAACATACAGATTGCCTTACATTAAAATAATTTTAAACTGTCTTTTGTAAACACGCTAGACAACCTTCTTTAGTTAAATGTTAACATACAGTTCCTATTTCAGTAGTGATGAGTATAAAACAAGCATTTCATTGAATTTTTATATGTGATAATGATGAATATGGTGGTTGCTATTTTAAGGTCATCGGTCCTTAAAAACGCAAAATGTCCTCTGTTTTAACTCAAAGTGAATAAGAAAAACAATATGAACTGCTCAAACACACGTAATGAACCCAAACCACGTGCAGGGTAGAATTAAGAAACTGCCGAAGTACGTTATAGGTAAATGTGTAGCGTTTTAACAAGCCACGTCTTCCGTGTGCTGTGTTAAGCATGTGCCACGTACAAGGTACTCGCGCACTGAAACTCTCGATTAATGATTTTTTCTTACCGGTAAATCAATTTCTCTGCTCGGATTTATAGAATATCGAACTATCGGGACTCAAAATACTATATCGAATGTGTACTGTACTCCCAAGTCAATACGCTGTAGAAATTTGATAACATCTGACTTACGGAAGTAAAACTCATGGCAAATGTTCAACGTAAACCCTGGGCTTCTCTGCAATCTTTACTTATCCGAATCCAGTTGCAACGCATTCGAGCCAAGACACCAGGGTTGTTCAGAATATCCTCTGCTTCTTAAAATATACGTTCACGGAGGTCATCCGAAGTGGTTTCTTCAGTTCGATATACTTTGTTTTTCATGTCCTCTAGACATAAAAGTCCATTGGAATAAGGTCTGGAGATCTGGCCGGCCAATTGATAGTTCCACGCTGTCCTGTCCTACGTTGAGGAAATGTCTGCACCATCGTGTAAAATCCACGTGGTTCTGTATAGTCGAAGCGACACGCCATCTGAAAGCTCCAGTAACGTACTCTATCTGCAGGAGCAAGGTAACATTAATAAAAAGATGATTAGTCTACGTAACCGACCTCCTACTACACCCATCCAGGTATTAATTCAGAACGGGTGCTGGAAATTGCCTTGTCCTATTGAATGCGGATGTTCCACAGCCCATGCGTGGGGTACAATGGGTTCGAACCCCTCTGTCGGCAGCCCTAAGAATGGTTTTCTGTGGTTTGACATGCTTACACCGGGCAAATGCTGGGACTGTACCTTTATTAAGGCCACGGTTGCTTCTTCCCGATCCTAGCCCTTTTCTGTCCCGTCGTCGCCGTAAGACCTCTCTGTGTCGTGGCGACCTAAATCAACTTGTAAGAAATGTTAATCAGCTGGTGAAAGACACTGCACCCATGAATGTGGTCGGGATGCATTCGCTCTTCATGCAGTGTCCTACGTATTGTCCAAGTTGGTATACCGACGACACGTGTTAACTACGCGTATGGAGCCCGGGACCATTGTTTACTATTGTCAGGATGTCGTCTACCGCGTCTTGGATTGCACGTGGCCGTTCAGGCCCTGGCTTTTCATATCGTGGTGTAACACAACCTGTATCGCGAATAGGCTGTAGTACAGTAAGTAACGTTGCTAGATCCGGCACCCGTCTGTTGGAAAACATTTCCCGATAGATTCATGGAGCGCGACCCTTATTCTGTTCTCCTTCACGATACACTAGCAGTATATTATGGTATTCGTAGTTTTCATACGCTGACATTATTCAAATTCTACTACTACGACGTAACGTGCGTACGACTTTTGCAGACCACAATTCGCCTCTATGGCAGCTGTTACTCAGGTGAAGGGTAGGCAGGCAGCATATACCTCTAGTCCGGTTTCACGTAGGGGGCAGGAATCCGTCTTACCACATCCCCGTCGCTGGGTACAGCAGACAACCGAATAGGCACGTGACGCGTCTAGTTCTTTTGTCGAACTGCTTACGTTGAATATTCTTCCATAGTGTGATTTCATTATGATGGATTTTTGCGAGACCAACTCGCCGTATGCAGAAATATCCCGGACTTCATTTCCTCATATTGTTATAATGCACAGCATAGCTCAAACAAAAATCTATAGGATGTCCGGTTAGTCTGCTAGGCAAGAGCGTGTTGATGTGTACGTAAATAAAGTTTCTTACGTCAACGAATGAATGCATGGGATAGGATGTCCACATATGTAGTATCTTACTTGAAATGTCAAAGCACATCGGTGTTACTTCATACCAATAAGGGGCATGTTATAAAAGTAAATAAATTAAACGTACCTTCCTTTCGTGCTTCTAAACGAAAAGAGCATATTTTATGGTAAATTAAAGCATTCTAGCTTACTGCTGCTCTTGTAGTGCCTATTAAATGTATCAAAATAAACGTTGCAAGCTGAGTGGCTCAGGCGGTTCAAGCACCGGTTTCACGAACTTAGCAGGTTCGATTCTGGCTCCGTCCGGTGGTATTTGAAGGGGCTCAAATACGTCCGCTTCTGATCGGTAGATTTACAGGCTGAAACATGCTCGTTTAGCATGTTCATAATATGTAACCTTTCCCATAATTTCTAAGAGTTTGTATTAGCTCTAGATTGACTGACTTAAGTATTTCCCAAACTGTGCCGCAGACGACAGCACCCTGCTCTGAACACGGATGGTCCTTCTTTCGTCGAGTCTTTGACTTTATCTCCTTGACTTGCTATATTTGTTGTGGTGGTGAAGTGAGGAATACAAAGGTGGAGTCATCTCTGATCGGTGTGGCATTTCTCAATTACCGATGGGTTTTCATTAGGTTTAAACTCTCTCTGTACTCCCGTTCGGGCTTTTAATTTATCAGCTTATACTGCAGGTACTGTGAGATGTGTTTTCACTTTTATTTTATGTTTATCTCGTGGCTATTTCTTGTGCCCTAAATCGTAACTGATTGGTATACGCCTTTTTGCTCCGTGATATGAATGGACTGTGTGCTTGATGACATTATTGTGATGGTGGCGATGTGGTAACTGGGTCTCTGCGAAAAATTCTGATAATGTGCACGGTATTGTGATGTATTTTGCCACCAAATGCAAGTATGCTCTGGGTGTCGACACGGAGTTCCATTCGAGTCGTACCCAATGCGTAAGTTTGTGGACTTACACGTGAACCATGGGTCCATATCAACCCGTTTATGAAATATTTGCGTTGTGCTCGTCACTCCGTCGTATATGAGAACTTTACTTATGACCAGGTGAGTCATATTACATGTGTTTGGGATCTGTTTTTGAATGATTTTATTGACCCTATTGTTGCCCGATACCGGTAATGGCTGAATGTTTGTGCGTGTGAGCGCGAGCGAGGAGTACAAACATGTCGTACTGGTCAGTTAATTAATATTTCTTTTCTATAACACTTCCGTACTTGGTTTTCGCTTCGAGTACGGTGTTTATTAATTTCCCTTGGTCTGTATATTGACCGTTTTTGCTTGTTCTCGTGGCCGCCATTATTGTTTATTTTAAATACGGGTGATGCGCACACCTGATTCTCTTTGCCTTACGTATTATTCTTTGGTGCAGAGATGTTCCATTCTCGGCCATCCCGATACCTGCATACATCTTTATATCTGGATTTGCTCTACTCCATGATACTTTGTAACCTTTCATTTTAGTAATGGCTATTGTTGTCGTGACGATGGTGGAGTCTTGATTAATGCTTGGAAATAAAAATGTAATTTACCTCATAGAAAGAAACGACCGAACAATATCCGTGTGGTTGGTTTTCTTTTCAAGATATTTAAATATATTGTGAAACTATCATTCAAATGGTGAGCCCGTCGTAAGGTATTATTTATATTGATATTTTGGAAATGCTGTGCTCGCAGACTTGCATTACTACCTTTCACAAACCTGAAGGACAAAAGTATGTATGCTTTTATTGTTTAATTTTCATTGGTGGCTTCGTTTCATTTTTTTCCTCTGATATGTTTATATAAATAAACCCTCATTCAATTTTATTCGTATTTCATTGCTATTAGTTAGTTACTTCTTTGTCATGCATTATTAATGAGGACATCTCCAGTTCGGGGCCGTTATCTGCCTTTCCTGGTCGGGATCCAGGCCCTCGAATCTCCCGTCGTGTATTATGTTTTCCGTCGTATATCTTTAGCGAGGGAGGGATATGGTTCAAGGCACGTTGAAGAATACCTGTGGGCAAAATTACGACACCGTGCGTCTCCATTGGGACGTAAACATTATTATTGTACCGAGAGGTACACCTCAACTCCGCTCATTCAAACGAAGCGCCTTAATGAACTCTATCTAGCCAACAAAACGTGAAACTGCTATGGCATGAAATTGGGACAATAATCAGAAGATGTCACTACAGAATAATTAAGAAATTTAGCATTTCTAAGTATCCTAAACTAATTATATTTAGTTTGTTTTGTTTTGTTTTGTTTTGCGGTCCATCAAGAAGTTTAGATATTTCTCAAGAGATGTCATTACCAAAACTGATGTCATGCACTGCCAGGTGCTAGGTAAAAGAATTTGTTATTGAAAGAAATTTTGTGTTTATGAGTTTTCTCAAGTAAATTAACTTTCATTTATTATATATATATCAAGGCTTACAACACTTCCTTCTCATTCCGCCAGTTTTGAATTTGGCCAATAGGAATTTTCTGTAATTATTTTTCAGCCTATCACAGGCTTCTTCCTAGTTTTTTGGTTGTAACTTTTTATTCTGCCAATGAAAACGAGAGTTTGTATCCGGATTAGTCCAGAACCCTCTAGAACCGTCCCCTTGCGTATATATGCTGCGGCCTTCCCGGCTACCTTGTCTCTTAATCGCTGTATTTCTGAGAGTGTGTGGGTGTGTTAAGACAGGAGGCGGGACCCCTCATTCTTTGCCAGGCAGACTTGCAGCCAAGGTAGTGACCACAAGACTTATTTGTCTGTAGCTACCTCCGCAGATTTATACGAGGGGAAGGTTCATATAACTAATTATGTAACCTTCTGTTCTCTAAAATGTAAACGTCATTTCGGCTAATGTAAAATTTCATAATTTCTTAAAACTGTAAATCGGGGATGGATAGTGCTTTACCCTCTCAAGTTCCCCTTCAACTTGGTTTGAGGTCACTCCGACCTTGTCATTTGTTTTTCTTTTCTGTAACGCATTAAATTAACTTTCATTCGAGTCACCTCAGTAGCTTGTGATTAGCCTCTGAATCATCGGGCCGAGAGCCCAATTAGGGTTTTAAAAGGTTCTAGGAGTGCAAGTGTACGACTCCATTCATTTTGTGTTCGGGCCAGTAATCTAACCTGTTCTTTTTCCACTAAAACCCAGTAGTTTGGGTGATAGATACCCCTGTGTAAAAGTAATTTCAATTGTAAATTGTGCCTAGAGAGGCCAGGGATTGTAAGATTTTTGATTTTATGTTGCTTTGAGTAGGCTGTAAGAAATTTGTTAATGTTGGAGAGCATGTGAGCACTTTTCTAAGTTTTCTGCAATATTGAGGGGTGCCTTTAGAAGGCCGTACTTGTAATACTTGGAGCAGAGTGCTCTTAAATTGGGATATTCCTGTCCTTGTCTAAACATTGAGATTTTGCAGAGATTTGTAAATTGGATCTTGTAGCTCAAAAACTTGTAAATCGGGGGCTTGAAGCCCAAAATTGTTGAAGTCCCTATTCTGGGGCTCTCTAGTTTTATCCCCATTTTGTCATTGTTATTTAACTAAGTTAAAGTTGTTAAGTTTGTTTTTTGAAAATAAATATAACCATTATTTAAAGTTTTAAATTAATTTTTCATATTGTAGTTAGACCCATTTTACCCAGCACCTTCTTTCACCTCTGCGTTCCACAGACACCCCGGAACAATTATTATTATTATTATTATTATTATTATTATTATTATTATTATTATTATTATTATTATTATTATAACTGTGTTAGTCGATTATTACGAACTATAATGAAAATAAAAGTTAATCGCCCCACTCAAACTTCGTAGCTCGTAATCCGTCAGAAAACACTTAGGAAAATAGTGAACTGTCAACAAGTCCGAATTATTATTAATCTTAAAATTGTGAACATGTCTCATAAATTACTGAAACATGTACTTATAAATTGTTTTGCGTCGCACCGACACAAATATATCTTACGGCGACGATGGGAGAGAAAACGCATATAAGTTGGAAGGAAGCGTTCGAAACATTAATAAAGGTACAATCCCTGTATTTTCCTGGTGTGAAAATGTGAAACCATGAAAAACCATCTTCACGGCTGCCGACAATGGAGTTCGAACCCACTATTTCCAGAATGCAACCTCACAGCTGCACAGATGCGGCACGACCAACTTACTCTATGCTCTAATGCCGGGCTGAGTAGCTAGGACGATAGAGCGCTGGTCTTCTGATCCCACCTTGGCAGGTTCGATGGCGGCTCAGTTCAGTGGTATTTGAAAGTGCTCAAATACCCCAGTCTCGTGTCTGTAGATTTACTTGCATTAAAAATACTACGGTACAAAATTCTGGCACCTTAACGTCTCTGAAAACCGTGAAAATTAGTTAGTGGAAAGTAAAGACTTTATTATTATTATTATTATTATTATTATTGTTATTATTATTATTATTATTATTATTATTATTATTATTATTATTATTATTATTATTATTATTATTATTAGTATCATTATTATTAGGGAAGTTCTAATTAAACGGGTCACATACAGTCATAATTTTACCTATCGACTCTTACTGTCCAGTAATAAGCCTTCTAGGACAAATACCCGCCGGCAATTCCCCAGTACCTCTTTTTCCTTCGAGCAATGTTCAGGCACGGATGGAACTACGGTTTTTGACATTTATCCCATTAATGACAATTTCACTGAATACTTAAAGACTTTTCTTTCAGTGTCCACCGTCCTTTCATTGACCTGAAAATGTTATGAATAAGCATAGACAACTCGCATTGTCTATTGTCAGAAATTCATCGTATACTATCGCAATAACAGCACGGAAATGTTGTGCCCATTTTTTATTTACTCATTAACTATTTCCTTACATTTCTGTCAGCTTGGATCACTGAGTAATGCCACTGACGTTTCATAAATCACACACAACTTCACAACACTTGATTCGCATATATGTTCTGGTACGGATCTTCACTGTAAGGATTCTGTGTACTTTTCACACAGAGCACCCTAGACCGGTTTTCGAGTACAGCAAGTGGTCTGGCACGTGAGTCAACCTCCCCTACTTGACAAGCCTTTAGGGGAAGTGCACAGCAACATGTGTTGGACTGCGATAAGAAACAGGTTCAACAATCCCCATACTCTGCTACTGTACTTCCACTACAAGAGGACAGAATGACATAACTGGCTTATCCTGCTGCGGCCTTTCAAAACACATTAGTTCCTGAAATATTTGGCTCAGTTTTGGGAAGACTAGTAGGACAAGGTAAAAAGTACATAGCATATATTTTGAGATGTATTTTTCTTTGCCGACTGGCAAAATATCTGCACTTATACCCCTAATAAATAACCCATTCCGTGTGTCATTCACATCGATTATGAAATTCTAGACAGTTTCAACAGCTTGTTACGATCTCTCCACTACGTATTCTGTATTATTCGTACCTTCGGCTGCCCCATTTTTATCGACCGCTCTGCTGCGGCGCATGCCTGTTGAACACCTATGGACACGTGATTGTGACGTCGTGTTTCTGGAACATGCTGGGTTTCTTTTTCCGTATACAACTAGGCTTACCCATTTTGCTTTATATTCTCGTTCTCCACCTCTCACCAATGAGTCTGTCTTCGTATCGGAGCGGTGGAGTCCTGGACATCTGTGCTAATACCTGCCGACTGCTACGTGTGCAAGAACTACGAACTTGTTATTTGGTCTTCAAAATTTCCATTAGGCCTCTTCCCACTTTTGCGCTTGCCAGCTCATACCGGCGTTTAAAATTATGCTTGCAAACTCCATTCTTCACTTCTTAATACGGACTTTGCTTTGGACAACGGGAACTGTTATCTAAATAACTTACATGGCCTATTTGCGACGTGTATTACTAATTTCGCACTTGTGAGACTTCTTTTGTAAATACTACCCGGCGAACTGAATCTTTCCTATATTTTCGATTCTTATTTCCTTTTCCTTTCCCTTTTTTGTATTTTTCTTCATACTTACCCTGCGTTCTTTCACTGGAGTTATTTCATGTTTAACTATACTTTATTCTTCTTGCATCTGGTTTTCACCGTTCGTAATTCTTTTCTTGATATTCTTTAAACTTTTAGATATTGTAATGTGGCATATTTCGATCGCTTTCTGAGCTTTGCTGTTTGGTATTGTTAGGCAAAATTCTTATCTGATGTTTCCTATCTTATGCCAGATGTTTATTTATTCTACTTGTTGATTGTTAAATATATTTATTTATCTTTATATTTGCTTTTCTCTTGTCCCTTGACACTTCTTCTGTGTGCTCTTTACCTTCTCGCAGCGCGTTTTGTTACTATTATTTCGTTCGAACGCTGCTTTTCTACTTTGTCACTATTAATATTCACTTACCCTAATATTGCTTATTGCAAGTCTGCTATCAAAGCGTCCATTACTGCCCATAGTTCATTACAAGCTGAAATTCGCACCAGATATGTGCTGTTGCCTCTCCAGTTTCTCCATCAGACCTCTTCGGTTCAATGAAAGACACTCCATGGCATACAGTGAAATACAACGAATCTCTCACAACCAGGAATTTGGTAATTTTTTAAGGGAAATTACGTTTCTGAAGCTTCGCTGTAGGTAATTTCCAACGAGCACAGAATAACATAGAGATGGCGACTCATACCGCAATACATTCGCTTGCTGAGGCTAAGATTTGTGCCCGACACCATATTAGCAACATCGTGTCTGTTAGCCAACGAGCATAGAATAAGATACGGTAGAGCACCTCACTGATTTTCAGCTCGAATTGTAGCCACGGGCATGCGTGGCCGCCAGATAGTTTGGGCTACGATATTATAGACCGGCTCTTGTCTGTTATACATCAAGTTACTACACTTAAGGTAAGTACAAGGATTCAGTATTATTATTTTTCTTGGTTTGAATGGACATACTTTGGACCAGGCTTGTTCAACTTTGGGCTTCGAGATTTACCCAGTATTGGGGCATTTTATGCCGGTGTAACTCCTTTCGTTCATCATTCCAGGGGATACCGTTCTTCCGGGGTTTGCCCTGAAATCCATGTACTTCCTTCATGGTACGTCTTCCTAAGAATTCTGCTCTCCGTGACTTCCAGTTTCTCCATCAGACATTTTCGGTTCAGTGAAAGACACTCCATGGCCTATGGTGAAGGTCTGATATTTCCAGTTCTTTAACGTCCTTCTTGTTCTGCCAGAAAATGAACAGGAGATTGGTCAGTCTTTACGAAGGCAATCTTAGTATATGGCCATAGAAGGCTACTCTCCTCTTCCTTGCACAATCGGAGAGCGTATGTGTTCGTTGAGCTCGGAATTGCTCCGTGTACGAAATTCTTCATCATCCTTTATCGGACATAAGATCTTCCGGAGAATTCTCCTCTCTGTGACTTCCAGTTCCTCCATCAGATCTCTTCGGTTCAATGAAAGACACCACAAGGCATACGGAGCTTCTGGTCGTCTGACTAACGTGTAGTGCTTCAGTTTCAGATTGCGTGATAGGCATTTTTGTTGTGAGTGTTCTTTGTCAGTCGACAGGTCAGTTCCAACTGTTCCCGATAAGGTGGGTTCAATCCTTTCGCCGAAATACCGGTACTTAAATTTATCAGTCCTCATGATTTTTAACCGTTCTAGTAGTATCACTCGCTAGCTTCTTTGATGTTGGTAAAACACTGTTTTCTCCAACGACACTTGACGTCCAACTTTGGCTGCCTGTCTTCTGAGGCAATTGATTTGTATTGGAGCTGTATCCAGTAAATCGGCAATCAGCGCCATGTCGTCAGCAAAGGCTAGGCAATCTACAACCAGCCCTTCCTTCTTTTGACACAGGTATATCCCACTCTGGATACTCAAGTTGGTCAGTTCTCTGCGCCATTCTCTCAGAAACTTCTCAAGTACACGGTTGAAGAGAAGTGGAGAAATTCCAACCCCTTGCCTCAAACCTGTTTTGATCTCGAAGTTTTCCGAAACCAGCCTCAAATGTAACCTTGGAATGGGTGATAGTAAAGGTTTCTAGAATGAGTCTGCCTGTTTTGTTTATTATTATTGTTTTTTTATTATTATTATTATTATTATTATTATTATTATTATTATTATTATTATTATTATTATTATTATTATTATTATTATTATTATTTTAGTTTATTGAAATTTTGAAAAGAGATGCAAAAAATCTGAAGGTACGGACTTAGGGAGTATATCATAAATCTACATATAAATGGCGGGACTTGTTGGACTGTGGTAAAGCTAGACAAAAACATTTTTCATGCAGGAATTCTGATAGGCTGAGCTTCAGGAAGAACGTGTTTTATGCCAAGAATAGATTTGGAAATGTTGACTTAACATTAAGCATAGGTAATTTTCTCTGAATTGAACCTTCTCTGTCACAGGCAAGAAGGCACAGGGGCAAACGTTACATAGAATTGGGATGAATATCTCTACTCCAGTGTTTACCCATGGGTAACTATTGGCCTGTGGAGTAACTCAATAATTCGCAGATCCATTAATGTCAAAGTACAGCTCGCATCTACAACTACACTCAATATGGTTCATGAGGAAATGTCATAATTCCTGGTACGATTCTACACAGTTGACATGTATGTAGCATGGGAAGTATAACATTTGTCCATTTCAAACTTACATTCTACATACTAATTGTTACTGCTGAAGACAGGTGTACACAGTAGTTATGGAGATCGTTCTGGCAACGTAATAAAAGCGTTTTATACCCTATATTTGGCTTTCTTTTATACCGAAAGGAACAGCTCAAATGAAGTCCAGTAACAATGGGAAAAAATGAAAGTGCAAAAGAACACGGAAAGCAAGGAAGAACGTACGTCGCTACAAACCACCGTCAGCGAGATGCATGCTCACTTATGAGCCACAGAATCCTGAGGAACAAAGTGAAGGGTGATCATGCACACCCTAAGTGATTGTCTAGGGTATTACAGTTAGTCTCTATATACAACGTCATCAGTCACTTGTTTTGTTCCATTCTGTTACTTAAACTTCATATTATTTAGCGTATGACATAAAAACTACATTTATACATTTGAATATATTACAAGAACAAGAAAACTATTTCATATCAGGATATCCAGAGCTTCCACCCACTCTAATATTGCCTCTGGTCGAATCAAGAAATCACCCCAGCACGAAGCTTGCAGCTGCCGACGATGTGAGCGATGGTTTGCCGTGGGGCACCGCATTCGCATTCCGGTGAAGATATGCAGCTCCCCTGGTATAGTGAGTCCCTGCATCTTCCATGGCCTATTCGAACTCTATTAAGAGTAACCCACTGCCTGGTTGGTAGAAGAAATCCACTACCAATTTAAGCACCAGGAGGATTCCGAGTGATTTTTCCAAACTCTATTGCGAGCCATGTCAGTAATATCACGCAAAGGTGAATAGCATGACTTCAACCTTTAACGACTGAGTGCAAGGATGCCTTCTTGTACCGGTAGTTGGGAGTTTTTGCAGATTTTACGGCACTCTCTTAAGAGGGTGTTCGATCCGCGAAGATCAGTTGGCATTATTCCCGTGAGCCAGTAGAGAGGCGTCGATCTGATTGCGCCCGTAATAAGGCGTATGCTGTTGTTCAGCTGTGTATCAACTTATCGTGCATATGGGCTATTAAGCCATACAGGGGAACAATACTCTGCACTGGCATTAACAAGACTCAGAACAGAATGTCGTATAGTGCTTGCAGTAGACCTCCAAGTTGTCCCGCACAGTTTCTGCAGAATATAGTTTCGAGTTTCCAGTTTCATAGATAACTTCAATAGATGGTGCTTGAATTATAAAGTGCGATCCAAAGTTACACTAGATGTTCAGGAAACCAGTTATGACGTTATATTAAATTTTGTGTTAGCCAGTCGGTAATGTAAATGAAAGAATGGCACTTCTGTTTTACTTGAATTAGTGCTAAGTCCTCATTTGTTGAAGTACACCTCTAGAGTGGACAGGCCCCTTGTCGTGATTTCCTCAGTGTTCTTGAGATCTCTTCGTTGTATGATTAGTGCAATGTCATTAGCATAACAGAATTTCCTGCAATTTGACTCAGGAAGATGAGAGCTGTTATAAACTGCACAGCAGAAGGGACAGAACTGATCATTGGGGTAAGCCATTCTTCAGTTTTCTCTCTGTACTCTTACTGATGCCAGAGCACACCCTGAAACTCGTGTCGGTGAGCATGTTGTTATTAACTTGAAATATGGTTCTGCAGGGTATGACTTTGAGGAGTTTCTAAATCACACCTCTCCAGACAGTATCGAAGGCAGTAGTGAGGTCTAAAAAGCAGTAGATATTTTAAGCTGATTTCAGAATCCTGCCTCAATGTATGATGTGAGCGATAGTACCTGATCACAACAGCTGCGACTTGGTCTAAAACCTGCCTAATCTGCAGGAGTGTGAGTTAAGCCAGCAACAATATTCTGGCAACCAGTCTATCTGAAAATATCTCCTGGCTATCACATGACGTCAAGAAAACCTAATGGAAATATCTCTTTTCAGAGTTCCTTATATTAAAATTTGGACCTACCATCAGTATTTTAATTTTGTACAGTAGCAGCTGGCTTTATATGGTCACAAGTATTCTGAATTCTACAGAAACGCTAGTAGACGTAATGTTACACTTTGAGTAGTAGGACAGTGGGGCTCCCAAGACGCTGAGTCAGTACTTCTTTTGCTCCGTCAGCACCAGGGAACATTGACCCCTAGTAGTGTACCTAGGCGGGTCTTGACTCCAAGGTCATTGACCCCCTAGTATAGTAGAAGGGCTAGACCGACTTGCGGATTTTACGTAAGAGAGCGAGCCTAACCTCACAGTCGCCATGTTGAGTGGCGTAACCTCACTTTAACGGCTAGTTGCCCTTCCCGACGCCTAAGAGAGCGAACCTAACCTCACTATCCGCCATCTTGAAGGCGGATATCCATAGTTTTACGGCAAGTTGTTCTTCCCAACTCTAATTGCACAAGATGGCGGCTATACATAGGCTCTTATGAGACGGCCTAGGGCCATTTTCGAAAGATGGCGGCTATACATAGGCTCTTATGAGACGGCCTAGGGCCACTTGCGGAAGATGGCGGCTATACGTAGGCTCTTATGAGACGGCGTAGGGGTATTTGCGCAAGATGGCTGCTATACATAGGCTCTCATGAGACGGGCTGGGGAAGCTTGCGCAAGATAGCGGCTGCTCTTATGAAGAAAGCTGGCTGAGGGGGCTGCTGCACAAGATGGCACGTGGTAGCGGGCAATTTAAAAAATGCTACGTGCTTTTTGACAGCTGTCAACGACTATCTTTACACAAGAGAGCATTTGACGGGGCTAAATATTTATGAATGCTACCTTAGGCATGTGCTGGCATCTTGGCGGGGCTAAAACTTTATAGCTGCAGGACAATTCTACGTGTTTTTTTTCGAACAGCTGTCATCTTTTAAACATAGCTAACTTCTGTGCTGACGGGGCTAAAACTTTATGCCTGCAACCGGTAGCGGGCAATTTCAAATTCTGCTCTTAGGTCGAGGGAAAAATCTCTCTGACTAGACGAGGAATCGAACTCGCAGTCAAAGCACGCACTCTACACGACGGGGGAGGCAAGCAGAGAAAATGAACCTCTACAGCCTTGGTGTACGATGCGGCTGCTTCTCAGCGCGACTGTTATTCTAGGCTGCTTGTATACTCGATTTTGAAATCGAGGTGCCTGGGCGTGAAGCAAACAACAAGTAGACATGCTTCAACTTGAAATATTCATTGCTTCTTGAGCTGCTAAACCTTTTGGTCTGTAAGAACGCATTTGCGGTCTGCGAAATCTGTGACCTCGTGAGGATTCGAACTCAGAGTCAAAGCACGCATACTACACTACGGAGGAGGCAAGCAGAAAAAATAAACCTCTACATCTTTGGTGTACGATGCGGCTGCTGCTCAGCACGACTGTTATTCTAGGCTACTTCTATCTTTGACCTTACGAGGAATCGAACTCGAGGTGTCTGGGCGAGAAGCAAACAACAAGTAGATACGTTTCATCTTGAAATATTCCTTGCTTCTTGTGCGGCTAAAAACTTTTGATCTGTAAGAACGCTTTTCCCGTCTGCGACACACACACTCACTCACACATAGCAAGGCAGGAAAACGTCGCCGAGACTTTAAGATAAAATTACTACTGCACATTCTGTTAGTACTGACCTAGCTGGGAATCGAGCTTGGAGAACTCTAGGTAAGAGGCAGGGGCTAGCAGAAAAATAAATTCGCTGGGAAATATATCTTGGAGTATCCCTTGCTAGGTATGTCGCGAATACTAACAGTTGCTTAGGTACGATTTTTTAGTCGATCTCGAACTAGCCTTATCTCCTAAGATGTAATAGTATGAATCAAAGCGCGACCTCCGGTTGAAGGTCGGATAGGTTAGATAAAAATAAAGAGCTTGCTAGAAGCAATAGCAGGACCCAGCTCAGAACTCAAGGGTCGCTTGTGGGCTCCCTGTTACAGCAGGCAGGGTGTGATCTCTTACCTGGTTCTACAAAAAACGTTCTTTTATTTTTACTGTTCGATGCATTATATCAGGCCCATTCACTGGGAGACGAAGTTAGAGAATATTTTTTTAGACAGAGCTTCCAGCGTGTTGGACTTGTGTGCTCTGGCGAGAGTACATCCGCTTATCTTTGGTACGTCGCAATCAGCACATTTCGCCCGGTAGAGAACACAGTACATTGCAACTGTACCATAAGAAAATACACATGTATTCCGACAGCTCATTCGCATTAGCTCAATAAGTTGTAACAAGTTTAGCCTTGCCGTTGCCAACTCACACTCTCGAGTTTAGAGCCTCTCTTAGTAGCCCTCTTACGTCACGCAGGGAATACTGTTAGTGTTATTCTACTTATTCGTAGTCGTCAACTCACACTCTCGAGTTCATAAACAGCACGTTTGTTTCAACACACTAACTCACACACCACAGCAAGTTTGTTTCGACTCATTTTTAAAGCAATGCTAGGACTCAGCTAAGGGTCCCGTAGTTGCTAACTCACACTCTCGAGTTCAGAGCCTTGGGAACTCTAGGCAGGGGATACTCTCAGTGTTATTCTACCACCCTTATCTATAGGGAGATATATCGTACAAGTAGATTTTTGACAAGGCATAGTACAGACCGCTTCCTCTTTAAAAGTAGCCTGTACGTGCTAGCTGACCTGCACACTTTTCTGCTCTGCTCGTAGCAACAAACTCAGTCGACAGGAAGTAGTCTATTTGAAACGCACGGCAGTCGCAGTGTCTGTGTGTGTTAAGTGCTGATCATATAAAATTGTATGTGCATAAAAACGAATGGGCAGTTTACTGTATTCTCTCACTTTAAATGAAGCTGACCATCGTGATTGATATCTGCTATCTACTAAAAAGGGTAAGTTTAATTCTTTGAATATTATCATTAATATTATTATTATAATTATTATTATCGACTTTGTGTATATTTATGATTTCTTTTCCTTTTGTTGTAGAAAATCATCATCATGGTCGTCATCGTCTACTTCATCCGACTACTATCTGCTACAAAGTAAGTTTATTGATCTGTCTCTGTTTCATACTTGGGTTTAAGTAACAAACGTGCTTATAGCGGAGCTCTTGAGGATCTGACTAACTTTCAAGCTAAGTGTAATGCATGCGGGTACAATATTCTAGCTCAGTACGCTTCTTTAGTGATACCTAGGCTAGCTGTTGAGGATCCGACTAACTTTCGAGCTGAAGTAATGCTTATAGGGTTGCATGCATTTTAGCCTCGATAAGAAAACTGCCTCAATTGTACGCCTAGGTTATCTCAAACTACAGATATACAATAATATTTTCTTGCTTTATAGGTACATCAAGAAATATCGTCGTCATTCATATTTACTGTTTTCTTCGTCCGAGTTGCAGTTACTGTCCTCATCTACATTGAACGTGCACACCCTAAGGTACGTTTCAATATTTTTATCGATCTCATATTTTTAATTATTTTTAAAAAACAATCTAAAATAGTATTTCGCTTGTTTGTTGAAAAATAGAGAAGATTAACCACCTAGGTCATATTTCAGCTCCTGCTACCAGATCGTCGACGAGTCTTCCGTTAAATGAGCGATTAAAATTGATTTCGCTTCGAAAAGTGAAAACAAGATTTGGTGAAAGAATTATGTGTGTCTGTGAGGACTTCCAAATATTTCTACCCTGTGTGCTTACCGATTTAGAAATATAACAACTAAATCAACGTTGTATTTGACAAGTCGTGTGCTATTAGTTTTGTTGATGTGTAATTATGACAACAAATTGGGAAACTATACATACATATTTTTCATCGCGTATTCTAAGCGGTATTGTACGAAATTTATCAAATGTATTAGATACAAATTCTTTCTTACTCTCTTGCTATAATATTTTCGAATAAAAGTTACCTCTTTGCTGACTATGCATACAACGCTTAAACTAAACGCTAGTCTTGCTTGTTCTTTTCAAAGATAATCAGGATATGCAAGAAACATTTTACATTTCTTCTAAAACTACGAAACTCTTATGTTCAGACAATATTTCGGAATGGTTTCGTAAACACATTGTCGACACATTGCTGGCTAAATTTCTAAAGTTTGAAAAAGGAGCGAGAAATAAGGCACTTAAAAGTATTTTGCATCTTTAAATTAATGTGTGCAAATTCGACCCCTTGAATTCAGGTTGGCGATACATTCAACTTCCTCAAGCGATTGTAAATGAGAGAGCAGTGATCAATATTAAGAATAACGATGACTATTACTTTCTATGGTTCATCGCAATGGCGTTGAAACCAGCAACAACAGATGGACCATCGAGAACATTTCAATAAAAGCATATGCTTATTCAGTTGCAACAGTCATTTTAATTTTGCTATGGATTTTTCAAACATTTCTACGTTTGAATTTTTCTTTTCCTGTATACGGTGTTAACGGAAACCGTATTGAAGAACCACTTTACACCGCTTCAACTCTGAAACTACACCATCTTCATCTTTTATATGTTTGCAATAAAAACAGAATCCAGTACTGCCATATAACTAGCCTTTCGCGTTCGCTAAACTCTCAACTTACATCAAACGAAAACAAGTATATATGCGACAGATGTTTGCAATACTTTTTTACAGAAAGCTTGTTAGGTACACATGTAAATGATTGTGCAACACATCCAGCCGTAAAACTTGTTCTGCCAACCACAGAAAATGCAGAAATGAAGTTTGTACATTATTATCGTCAGGAACCTGTTCCCTTCAACGTTTATGCAGTTTTTGAATGTTTTACTGTACGTTTTAATCGTTGCCAACCAGACTTGAGCGAACTCTACATGGATTACGTGCAAAAGCACACTCCGCTTTCAGTAACTTACAAAGTCGTTTGTTCGTACGATGTATCTCTATCTTTTTTAGGATGTATCGCGGAGAAGACTATACGGCATGGCCGTTAAAAGAATTACAACAGTTAGCACAACGCGTTCATACGCTTATTTCACAACCAGTGCCCATTCAAATGACATTAGATGAAATGATTTTGCATGATGAGGCTGATGAATGTCACATCTGTAAACAGTCCATTATTTTCCCCCGATTAAGGTTAGAGATCACTGTCACTTTACCGGGAAATATCGCGGACCTGCACATGACTCGTGCAATCTTTCATATCGTGTACCTAAATTTATTACATGCTTTTTTCCACAAATTTTCAGGCTGCGAGAGCCACTTCATCGTTCGTCAATTTGCACAATTAAATTCTACAAAGTTCACTGTGATTACGCAAAATCAGGAACGCTTTATTTCATTCAGTTATCGTGTAGGCGATATTAGCATTCTCTCTCTAGATTCATATACATTTATGAACTTTTCACTTGCTACACTTGTAAATGGGCTTTCCAGCAACGACCTGAAATATATTCGAGAGTATTTTCCAGATTTTGAGCAATTAAAACTTTGTATAGAGAAAGGTATTCTGCCCTATGACTATATTCAGAGCTTTCAAACATTAGAAGAAACAAAATTACCTCCTCAGTCTGCATTTACAAGTGTGTTAAGTGAATGTAACACACCGTCACTAAGCTCATCTTCATACGATAAGCAAACGGTAACCATTTCTGATGAAGACTATTTACATGGCTGCCAGGTGTGGTCAACGTTTCATCTACATTCATTAGGTGAATATGCAGATATGTTTTTGAAGGTAGATCACTTTCACTCAGTGATATGTTTGAAATGTTTCTTAAAATGTGTTTGTCTATTTACAGATTGGACCCTTGCTATTACTACAAAACACCAGAGCTATCATGGGATGTGATGTTCAAGTGCACCGGTGTTCAAATTTATCTTCTAACGGATGTCGACATGATTTTGTTTTTGAACGCGGCATTCGCGGCGGACTAGTTTCGTTTGTCAAAAGGCATGTGATCGCGAATAATCCCTACCTCGACAACTATAATTCAGAGAAAGAAGTTTCTTATCTGATGTATTTCGATATCAATAATCTGTATGGTTGGGCCATATCAAAGCCATTACCATGTAAAGATTGTGTATGGCTAACAGAAAACAAAATTCAACATTTTTATGTTTTTGAGGCTGCTAAAGATCCTCATCGCTGCTACGTGCTAGAGACGTTTCTTGCATACCCTTCTCATCTGCACGATTCACATTCCGATCTTCCTTTTTGTGTTGAAAAATGATTCCACCTAATGACATATCAAAACATACTAAACTGCTTGCTACTCTTTTTCCGAAAAAGCGCTATGTTATCCACATATGTCTTGTTTAATGTCTCGAATACGGCTTGCAGTTAGAGTGCATTCATCGTATCGTTGCGTTTAAGCAGGAAGCATGGCGTAAACCGTACATGGATTTGAGTACTGAACATAGACAACGTGCTACAACAACATTTGAAAGTACGTTTTTCAAACTGATGAATAACTCGATCTATGGCAAAAGCATGGAATACGTACGCAAACATCGTAACAATCATTTAATTAATCAATGGGATGGCCGGTATGGGGCGCGCAAGTACATCTTAAAAACAAATTTCAAAGCCTCTCATGTTATTGACCGTGACCTTATTTCTGTTGAAATGAAAAAGGAAGATCGTCTATGCCAAGCCAATTTATTTAGGAATGGCTATACTTGTGTTTTCAAAATTAAAAATGTACGATTTTCATTATGGATTTGCAAAGCAACAATTTTCTGACCTTTCACTTTTGTTTATGGATACAAACATTTCCATTTATCATATTCGGAAGACGGACGTCTACGATGTGATGCAAAACCATTCGCAATACTTTGACACTTCATCCTTTTCACCTAGTAATCCATTCAACATTCGGCCAGAGAACAAGAAAGTGATAGGGCTTATGAAAGATGAATGTGGCATAAATATCATGATTGAGTTTATTGGTTTAGCACCAAAAATATATGCCTATGACACTCAAAATTCACAGTCTGTTAAAAAAGCAAAAGCGTACTTTCAGGCGTCGTTAGCCGTTTACAACCTTCAACACTATCGCGATGTACTCACCTTTGGAAATGCTGCTTTCTGTACGCAAAAATGGATTCAATCACGTAAATATCATGTATATACGACCGAACAAAATAAGTGTTCATTGCTTCCTTTCGATGACAAACGTGTATGGGATAGTGATTCTCTTACCAGTGTTCCATGGGGTACAGCAACAAATTGGGGAATTGCATAATTATTTAAAAAGGGAGAGGTACATCAACATTGTATTCAAGATAAATCTAGTATTCCATGGGTGTACAGCAACAACTTGTAAGAAGGGGGAAATTGCATAATCATTTAAGAAGGGAGAAGTACACCAACATTGTATTCAAGATGAAACTTCTACATACAAAAATTAGCACCATTAACTTGTAAGAATTGCATTATCAATTAAGAAGGGAAAGGTACACGTTCATTGTAAGATGTACATATATCAAGCGAAATTGACTAATGGTTAAGTACAGCAAATGATTCAATATAGCACTTGTACATACAAGATGCAATGACAATAAATAATATAGAATTGTCACATTCTTTTATTTTAGATTATGTTTGCTTAAATACTACATCACTCGAGGAGGAGGGGGAAGAAGTGGCTGTTACATTTTAAAGTAAGTATGTCAAGAAAGAAGGTGTTCGGAAGAGCAGCTTCGTAGGTATGTCAAGGTCTCAGAGTACTCAGCTTGCTTTAAAAACTAAGAGAATAGTAGGTTCAGAAGAGCAGCTCAGTAAGTATGTTGGGAAGGCAAATTTTAACCTATCTTCTTAGGCAAAAGGTATCTCTAAACATGTTCTGAACAGTGTTCTGAACACCTGTTGCTCCATTCAAGTCTTGTTTTTTAATCCATCTACACATGTATCTGTTACAAAGCAGTAAAAATGTTTTAACCGGTGTTCTGAACACATGTTTTAGGTAACGACATCGACTATATTATGCGATTCTAGTATTGATATTTTTAATCACTTAGTTAGTGTTTTGAACACTTGTAGGTAACGACATCAATTACAGTATGTGATTCTAGTCTTGATATGTTTTAATCACTTATTTAGTGTTCTGAACACAACAATCGATGTCTTAACACTTGTTGTAGGTAACGACATCGACTATAGTATGCGATTCTAGTCTTGATACGTTTTAATCACTTATTTAGTGTTCTGAACACAGCAATCGATGTTTTTAACAGCAGCTCTGTAAGTATGTTGAGAAGGGCAGCTTGCTATAAAATGGCGGTATGTCGGCAAGTACCAGCAGCTTGCTTGTCCCGTTGAAATCCGCGCTATAAAGTTTACTTCTGTCAAGATAGCAGCACTCAAGTAAGCCATATGCACGTAGTTAAAGAGAGCGGCTGACAGATGTCAGCTGTTACCTTAGCAGCTGTCAAAGAAAGCACGTCGAAATTTTCAAAATGCCCACTACCACGTGCCTAACGTTACAAGCATAAAGTTTTACCCCTGTCAAAATGCCAGCAGTGAAGTTTGCGATCGTCTGTTTTTTAAATACGGCTGCTGACAGCTGTCAAAAAAGCACGTGGATTTGTTTACAAACAAGAGCACGTGGATAAGGTACCAGTTATAACTTTTAGCGCCATAAAGATAGCAGCACGAGGCTGTCTTGTTTAAAGATGGCCGCTGTCAGCTGTGGAAAAGCACGTGGATTTGTTTACAAACAAGAGCACGTAGCTAGGTTAGTAGCTATAAAGTTTAGTGCCGTATAGCAGCACGATGCTGTCTTGTTTAAAGAGGGCCGCTGACAGATGTCAAATAATCACGTAGCTTTGTTTGCAGACAAGAGCACGTGGAATTACAAATTTCGCGCGTCCACGTGCCTAAGGTAGCATCCATGAGGATTTATCCCCGTCAAGATATTCTCTTGTTTAAAGATGGCCGCTGACAGTTGTCAAAAAAGCATATGGAATTTCAAATAGCTTGCCACCACGTGCCGAATGTGGCACT
The DNA here is from genome assembly GCF_040414725.1 of Anabrus simplex. Lineage (NCBI taxonomy): Eukaryota > Metazoa > Arthropoda > Insecta > Orthoptera > Tettigoniidae > Anabrus > Anabrus simplex. Next base: position 778,732,562 of record NC_090265.1, read on the forward strand.
CATGAAGTTTAGTGCCGTAAAGATGGCAGCACTGGAGTTAGGGATGCGTTCTTGTTTAAAGATGTCCGCTGACAGCTGTCAAAGAAGCACGTAGCTGTCAGCTTGACAACTGTCAAAAAAGCACGTGGCTTTGTTTACAAAGATGAGCACGTGGTCATGACGTCACGGGGTCGATGACCTTTGACCGGGGTCAGTGACCTCGGGTGCTGATGCAGCAGAAGAAGTGCTGACTCATTTCCAGCCGTGGGACCGGCTTTTCCCTCCTACTACTTGGTAAAAGTGAATTATTCGGTATGCACAAATATAGAACTGCTTCGCAGAAGGAAAATGCAACAGTTTCGTAGGGTGACTATCACAGTGTGGGCTAGGTTGACGATCATCATGAAATATAAACGTGGTTGTGCGGAATACTAAACGAGTCTTTCTTAATTCCTGTTATGATATTGTTGGGTATATTTCAGGGGATATCTAAAACTTTCCAGTTATTCCAGGTTTACTTTTTGGTACCTCTCATGTAACCTAATAAGAATCATTTGATGGCACAGATCGAATTGCCAATATTTAAGCACAATATTAAAAGCGTGTTTGGAACCGGTACTAACATTCACAGTTTAGGTAAAACCAAGGATAGATTGTCCCCATTACACCCTGGAGTGTACAAAATTTCATGTACTTGCGGTAAGATATATATTGGAAATTCATGCCGGTTCATTGGTGCTCGTATCAAGAATAATGAACGAAACATTCATGTAAACCAGTCAGACAAATCAGCCATAGCTTGCCACGCCCTATCGTCGGGTCATGATGACCTGTTCTGAAATTTCCGAGCTCTTACCCACACTAAAAACTACAGGTCTAGCACTATACGGGAAGCTGTATAAATACGTTGAAATCCTACCGATTTCAACACTGGCTATCAATTAACTATGCCGTGGTTGCCAGACACTAAGGATTTACGCAGGTAGCACTCTTCCCTGTCCTTTGACTATTGTTATTTCGTTTCGGTGTTTTCCTATTTCGTACGTTTCTCATCACCAGATGTTCGATTCCATTCCACTTTCATAACGTATGTACACCTGTTACGCACCCCTCCGAGACCTAATCTAGATCGTGCCGCCACCTGTCACTTGAAATGCTAGTGCTGTGCCAAGGTCCACATACACAGGCCTGGTCACGCTCCCAGGATTTGTGCGGCAGCGGCCATATTGGGACCAAAGGCCTCCACTGTATGTTATACAGTGGAGTGAGATTAAGTTGTCGTGGGTTATTGTGTCGCTCCAAATTGTAGAAGTCATTCATGTAAAGGGAGTAGGTTATTTAGATTCCCGAAACATAAGAACAGGAGGGAAAAATGGGTTCAAAATTGCCGACGAGATAAATGACAGCCCATAGAATAATTCTTAGCGGTGTGAGGTTAGTACAACTTCGGCTAGATAAAAATAAATGATCACCAAGTTTAATTATATTTACTTTTGTGGTGTAGTGGTTAGTGTGATTAGCTGTCACACCTGGAGGCCCGGGTTCGACTCTGGCTCTGTCATGAAATTTGTAAAATGGTACGAGGACTGGAACGCGGTCCATTCAGCCTCGGCAGATCAACTGAGTAAAAAGAGTGTTCGATTCCCGCCTCAACCATTCTGGAAGTGGTTTTCTACTTCTCTTCCAGGCAAATGCCGAGTTGGTACCTAACTTTGCATCACGGCCGCTTCTTTCCTCTTCCCTGTCTACCCCTTCCAATCTTCCCATCCCACAGCAGATGAGGTGCCTGGGCGAGGTACTGGTCAGCCTCCCCAGGTTTATCCCCCGCCTAAAGTCTTACGTTCGAGGATACTAACTTTGAGGCGGTTGAGGTGGGATCCTTTACTGAGTCCGAGGAAAAAAACAACCCCGGATGGCAAACGGATTAAGAAAAAAAAGAAAGAAATAAAGAAAGAAAGAAATAAAGAAAGAAAGAAAGAAAGAATAAGGTAAATTTTGCATAACTTATTCAACTTATTATTATTATTATTATTATTATTATTATTATTATTATTATTATTATTATTATTATTATTATTATTATTATTATAAATGTATAAAATATATATCACCGAGCAAGTGTCTGCGGGTCTTGGGTCACGTGATTATCAGTTTGCATTCGGGAGATAGTGGGTTCGAATCACACTGTCAGCAGCCCTGAGGATTGTTTTCCGTGGATTCCCTTTTCCACACCAGATAAACGCTGGGAATGTACCTTAATTAAGGCCACGTTCGTTTCCTTCCCTGTCCCATCGTCGCCATAAGACCTATCTGTGTCGGTGCGACGTAAAGTAAATTGTAATAAAATGCATTATAACAGTAAACTTTTGTCGTCATCCCGTAGCGGTGAGACTCTTTATTTTTCCAGGCACACCCTCAATAGCTCTGAGCTGAATGTACCATTTCGACCAATACCATTCTCAAATTTCCCGTAGTACCGGGAATCGAACCCGGACACCGAGGACGACAATTAATTACATAATCCGTTACACTACGAAGGCAGTTCTCTAATATACACGTTTATTCCTGTTACTAAAAATGTAGCCTAAATTGCTGGCATTAATATTTATTACAATAGGGCTAATGTTGTGTTAGGTCTTAGCCTATATGTAATTATTTAATTTTCACCGTTCACACTTCTTTGATCATTATATTACTTTGTTCATGCTTAGGTATCCTAAATTAGGCCTACTGGCTGAAAAATTGAAGATAATTTTGTCATATAGTCTGTTCTTAATGCCACTGCATCTGCTCACAATATATGAAAACTGAGTGCTTATAGATGATAAAATATATTTCAAAATACGCAGGTTATGGTAAAACTATTAATTATATGTAATCAAAGGTAAAAATCTAAATTTTAATAACTTTTTCGTTCTTAAGTCCATTTTTAATCCGAAATTCGGCTGTATCCAACACGGAAATGCTGTGGGGAACGCCCTGGCGTAGTTCCAATAATGCGGCTACTTGTGCATGTCCTGACCTGTGTATATAGACATTGTGCTTTGCCAGCGCACGGGGAGCCATCTGGTGAAGAATGAACTTGCCACTTCCTATTACTAACGGCTAAAATCGGACCTTCATTATTGAAGAAGTCTTCCTCGTGAACAGTCGAGGTTTTCTTTTGACGGCGCTAAGCAATAATCTCTGCGAAACGTAAAAAAATTCACCTTATTTCCTTGACACGGCAAAAGCCCAATATTCAGTTCGGATGTTGTAATATTCGCTATATCGTGGAATGAATGATTCACTTATCAGCACAATATGCACGGTCACTTGATCCTGAAAGCTATTGTTATATCTAAAAATGAGAAACAGTTTTCGGACTCACTTGTCATCATTAGAATTGTAATTACAAGTCACCACCATAAGTACAACTCCTTTGCTGAATGGTCAGCGTTCTTGCTTGCGGTTAAGAGGGCCCCATTATCGATTCTCGCTCTGACAGGGATTTTAACTGTATGTAGTTAATTCATCCAGCTCTGGGTCACGGTGTTTATATAGAACACCCCACGCTACGAACCACCTCAGCGAACACAACTCTCCGTGTAGGGTTGCCGGCCGGTAGTAAAACTGGGCCAAGACCACATAAACTATTGACCGATTTATATTGAATAAATGTCCGGCTCCATGGCTAAATGGTTAGGGTGCTGGCCTTTGGTCACAGGTGTCCCGTGTCCGATTCCCGGGAGGGTCGGGAATTTTAACCATAATTGGTTGATTTCGTTGGCACGGGGCTGGGTGTTTGTGACGTCTCCATCATCATTTCACCCTCATCACGACGCGCAGGTCGCCTAGAGGAGTCAAATCAAAAGACCTGCATTTGGCGAGCCGAACTTGTCCCCGGACATTCCCGGCACTAAAAGCCATACGCTATTTCATTTCATTGAATAAATGATCAATAATAGGAACATAATCTAGCGAGTGGCAGCACGGTCTGGATCACGTAGCTGTCAGTTTTCACTCACGAGATAGTCGGTTCGAACCCCACTGTCGGCAACCTTGAAGATGGTTTTCAGTGTTTTGCCATTTATACACCGGTTTAATGCTGGGGATATCAATATAATGCCACACCCGCTTCCTTCCAACTACTAGTACCCTCCTATCCCATCGTCGCCATAAAAGCTATGTGCGTAAAGCAAATTGAAATATTAGGAAGAAGAAGAAGAAGAAGAAGATATACACTGATCAGCCAGAACATTATGACCACCTACCTAATAGCCGGTATGCCCAACTTTGTCAGGGATAACAACGGCTATGCGTCTTAGCATGGAAGCAATGAGGCCTTGGTAGAACGCTGGATGGAATTGGCACCACATCTGCACACACAAGTTACCTAATTCACTTAAATTCCGGGGAGGGGGCAACGAGCTCTGATACAACGTTCATCACATCCCTGATGTGTTCGATCGCTTTACAAAAGAAAATATTTTCTTTTGTAAAGTGATAACCGTCAATACGGAATAAGATTCATAACTTGCAATGTGTTCGATCGGGTTAAGATCTGGAGGGTAGGTGGGCCAGCACATCAATTGCAACTCGCCACTGTGTTCCTCGAACCACACCATCACACTCCTAGCTTTATAATATGGCATATTATCTCGTTGAAAATGCCACTGTCGTTGGAAACATCATCGCCATGAACAGGTGTACGTGGTCTGCAACCAGCGTACTATACTTCTCGGCTGTCATGGCGCCTTGTACGAGCTCCACAGGACCCATGGGTGCCCACGTGAATGTTCCCCAGAGCATAGCTGAGCCGCCACCAGCTTGTCTCCGTCCCGCAGTACAGGTGCAAAGGAGCTGTTATCCTGGAAGACGAAGGATTCGCAAACTCCCATCGGAATGATGAAGAAGGTAACAGGATTCATCAGACCATGCAACACTCTGCCACTGCGCCAACGTTCAATGACGATGGTCACGTGCCCATTTTAGTCGTAGATGCCAATGTCGTGGTATTAACATTGGCACACGCATGGGTCGTCGGCTGCAGAGGTTCATCTTTAGGAATGCTTGGTGTCCTGTGTGTTAAGACACACTTGTACTCTGTCCAGTATTAAAGTGTGATGTTAGTTCCGCCAAAGTTCGCCGCCTGTCCTCTTTTACCAATCTACCCAGCCTATGACGTCCGACATCACTAATGAGGGGTGGCCGCCCAACCACTTGGATTCGACACTTGTTGAATACACTAACATCAGCACTCTTCGAACACCCGATCAGTCGTGCAATTTCCGAAATGCTCGTGCCAGCCTCCGGGCTATCACAATCTGACCTCAGTCAAACTCAGTTAACACATTCAATTAACTCGGGCAACTGTGGTCGGTTATATTGTAACGCGGGTTTCGCAATATTCTTGATAGTTTTTGAGACTTCTTCTGATATGTAAATTGAGATGGTTTTAACACGAAATGAATGCCTGAGTTTACAAGATCTGCACCTCTCCATTCCAGAGGGAACCAGGAGAGAACCGCTTGCGTAACACTTAATAAGTTAGTTAATTTCAGTAAGAATGACTCCTCTTCTCGAAGCCGTGCATATCTCAGGCTGCACGATAGATCGTGTGACAACGTGAGAAATGAGAACACACTTTATTGAGCCTGTAGCATAATAGAAATCCTAGAACCTGCCGCACCGCCCGTTCCGCTTGGGGACCCTGGTACCCAGTGTCCGATCTCGGAGAAGGAGGCCATGCCCACTGAGGCGGGGAGCTTCTGCATGATTGTGGCACATGGCGCTTGGCCTCCTTCGTCTCCGCCCAGGCAGTGGTCCTATAAACTGGGCAACTGCGATGAGAGGCCGGATGGCCCCCCACGCAGTTAGCGCACACCAACGCCTCCACCCTAGGTGCCGTGCGAGCTGTGTGGTAGTGATCACCAGAGCAGCGATTGCAGCGTACCTGGAGCTCACAGCTACTCTGTCGGTCACCCTACTTCATACAGCGGGAATAGTGCAAGAGCAAGGACGTTTGGATCATACCATACTGCCGCTTCCCGTCCAGGTTCTCTCCTGATTGGTTCCTCGTTCGATTGCCTTCTTTGGAGCGGCTGGGTGGCTTTGCACTGGTAGGGTTCGTCCTCTCCTTCCTGGTGCAGGGAAGGCGTCTGTTTCCTGTCGGCTGATTTTTCTCAGCGGAGGAAGGGGCTTCATCCTGGTGGTGACCACGTTGCGTAAACAATGTTAGAAAACAGCGTCGCCACAGTTGACTAATTGGGTGAGGACGCCTCACTTTCCGCTGTAGTAATGGCGACCGTCGATTGGTCGGAGTACAGTGATAACAACGGCTCTTTTCTATCGGTCACGGAAAAGCAAGGGTCCTCTAATACAGGGCCTCTCAGGGTGCATGCGCGTGGTGCATACACTGTGCACGGTGCAAAAGACGACTTCGCTTGGTTGACCAGAGTGCAGACCCCCACTCCTCGATTTGGAGCAATAGCGCTAACTCTCTCTTTCCCCACGCCTGTCTTGCTCGCTCCGCCTGTCTCCCCCTCCCCCACTTGCGCCGTAGCGCTCCAAATCCGGGCTGAGTTGAGCCGAGTATAGCCGAGTAGAGCCGAGCATAGCCGAGTAGCCCAGAAACGAAGCGTTGATCCGAGCCATACCGAGCGGCACCGAGCGGCACCGATGCACAGTGCACGGAGCTCTTGCGCCTCGCTCTGCACGCGTGAGATTTTGGGCGTTTGAGAGGCCCTGCTCTAATACTTCACGAATGTTGAAATCTTTACGTGTAAAATTGAAACACCTTTTTTTAACAGAAATTCACACGACTTGAATGCATCAAGGTACAGTCTTAGGTTCCGATTTTTTGTTATTTGCATCAACTGCATTGATTTACGTTCTACTTCAGTACTACTGATAATGTAAACATTACGTTATTCGCATGATAGAGTAGACAGAAATAGTTACAATGCAATATAAGGACAGTCAATCCTTTCCTGAGGTGGTGCCTATAACAGAATTCCGGAGAAACATCGGGTAGTTCAATTCCCCATTAAGCATTTATGTTGGATAAATATGTACCTACTTTTTGTATGAATATTAGACTGTATTGGAAAGCAATGCTCCTTGGAAACAAATCTAGCTACCTACTAAACTATATCCTTCATGGCTGTTATATGATACTCTCCAAAACCGTCGAAAGCGATTTGGTAGTATTTTCAGGAGCCAAATGATAAATCATCCTTTTTCATGGAACAGACAATGTCGTTATTAAAAACATATTTTAAAAACTGAAATTCGTCTATTTAACATGATGTTCCTTCGTGATGTTTGCCATTAGTAAGTAAGAACTAATATTAAATTTTCTTAAATTTGAAGTATTTGGAGTATATGATACACTTCTCATCAAACTGAATTTAATTTTATGTAATAACGTATTATTTGCATTCACTACATTGTTAGAATATATTGGGTGCAATTAATATTTACGTAATTCTATTTACTAAATGAGCCCCAGCAATTGCTTTCACGATTATACATACTGTATTAACAATCCTCTATTTATTTGGTTAAACTTCATACAGTGATAACACTACCTCATATGTGAGTACTATTCTACTACTAATAATAATCATTATAATAACAATAATAATAATAATAATAATAATAATAATAATAATAATAATAATAATAAAAACAAGAATTCGTATAGCACCTACCCGCGATTTTAGCGATTATAGATGTAACTACAGGTTTTCTTTCAACCTGGTATCAATAAAATGGGATAAAGTCACGCGCTAATTCTCACAAAGTTCGCATTGAACTGTTCAAGTAATCCGGAAAGAAATTTACACAAAAATCATTCCTCCGATAAAATATTATCAACATGATTATCTAGAAATATCATCAAGGACCTTGACCTCGTATACAAGTGACCTTCAAATAAATCATACTACTGAATTTGGGTTCAATTTTGTATTTTTTACAAATACATCACTTTTATTGTCAACTGTATACAAAGATGTTAGCCAATATGGAGCATTATCATGAAAAATAGTTCATTTTACACGAATGTTTATCAACTGCGAAGGAGAATTCTCACAATTTATAAACACTATTGATAATTATCACAATATCGTCGCTGGAAAGGTAAAAGGTTGTATTCCACAAAGCTCTTCCTATCAATTATTCTCCTTAAGGCTGGTCACGCCTCCCAGCCACATATGGATACGCAGTCCATCAGAACAATGTCCGTTGTGTTCGTTTTCCTATGTCGACGATTAAACGAAAATGAACCTTACATGCATTGTACACTAGGAGTGCGTAAATACGTAATGCAAACGTACATTCCTACAGTCCGGTACTGTAAGGTTCATTTTCCTTTACACATGGGCATAGGAAAAGGAACACAACAAAATTTGTTCTGATGGGCTGCATATCCATACGTGGCTGGGAGGCGTGACCAGTCTTAAGGAGAATAATTGATAGGAAGAGCTTTGTGGAATACAACCTTTTACCTTTCCAGCGACGATATTATGATATTCCATTGTTTACGTAGGGCTAGTTGCTCCCTCTTCATTACATTATCTAACGTTGGTTTAAGATCAATAAGCCATGAATAATGATTATACAAAGTTGTACAGTGATTGACGAGGAGGCATCTTTGGGTACTTGGAACACGTAGAATCAATTTCCTCTCAAGAAGTCGAGAAATGTTCGGTCAAGCGTACTTTACTACAGAGCCGGTTTCCTTAAGTCCCCGTCGATACACGCACACACAATTTTATGATCGCCACATTGAATCGTGAAGAAAACGGAGCTGAGTACAACAATGACTTATCATTCTCATTTAGTGCCGGAGATAATAGAAATATCTGGACTATGATGAACTCTTTATAGATGACTCTCAGAAGATTGTTACTAGGGAGCAATTTAGTTGTAGAATCTTCGTACGAGTACTGATTCTTGTGTGAGTGTCTCTCTCTGTGTGTGTGTGTGTGTGTGTATGTGTGTGTGTGTGTGTGTGTGTGTATAACACTCCTTATAATACTGACAAGGGAAGGGCGCGTATCGAAGAATCACGGATATTACGTAAATTATTCACACGCGTTAAATGAGCCAAGAATAGCACCCCGGCTAAAATATTTCGTTAAAAAATTAACTTACGCGACCTACAGAAAACGCTACAGTTCGTGCACTTGAATCGGTGCGCTAGGGTATGCAGGAGTGCGGCGCGTGCTGGGTTCAATCCTCGTGGAACCGCGGCACTAATCTTTTCTGTTCCGTTAGAATACATCGCGAAAATGATGTAGAGACATTAAGAGTATTAATTAAATTCCTGCGTTGATTGTGGATCAATAAACACAGTAGAAAAAATTGTTACGGTAAAAATAATGGTTCATCAGTTTGAGAAGCCACGTTTCACACGAAAGCAAGTTACTTCTGCAACAGTGATGCTCGTGGCAGAAATGTTGAAAGCACAAAGTAGTACTACAACAACCACACCTAACGATATGAGGATAAGGGCTTAATATCACAGGTTCCATATTTTCCTTCCTACGCAAAAATAACGTTTCCATTGTTAATTACTATTATACAAACAACCACTTGTCCCATACAACAACTATAAGCGTATGTCAGGGTGATCTCAAATCAGCTGTTGGACAGTGCGGGTTGAGTTGCGGGTACCGTATGGAGCAGCGACCTACGTAGCCGAGCGCACTGATTCAAACATAGGAACTTTAACGCTTTATATAGGTCGCACGAGCTCATTTCCGAAAGTAGTATTTTGGCCATGGTGTTATTCTTGGCTCATTTAACGTCTGTGCAAAATTTACGTAAGATCGGCGATTCCCCGGTTCGCGCCCTTCCCTTGCAAGAATTGTTTTAATCATAACTTTGAAGTTATAATTTTGGGTAAAGGATAGAATATTGTAAAGAGACTTACTATAAATTACATGCTATTCATAGACAAAAATAATATTGTTTCCATTGATGCTTTCACGGCCTGTAGCTATAGACGCAGGGAGCTAGGCAGACGATTATACTGGAATGATTCCAATTTCCTACTTTCAGCAATATAAGAAATAAAGCCATCATCCATCATTATGCAGGCTTTCATTTTTATTAGCAGTAAAATACAAAGTCTTCCTAAATATAATATATGTAAGGTCGATAGTACTATCCTAATAAATAAAATCGTATTAAATAGCAATGATATTTGCGGCTAGATTCCAGCTATCCATAAGTTACAACCGACCAGAAAACCAACTAACCGCTGCCGTTGTTTTACACCCACTAACTTAACATTACAAACCTCCAGATCTAGCAGGAAAACCTTTGAAATGGCAACGCTGCTAAGCGACTCTCTGCAATGCGCTACATACTGGAACGGCTGGCCAGGAAGACGTTCAACTGCGCATGCGTGCTTGCTTCCTTTCACCTCCCCTCTCGTATGCCACGGCACTCAGCGCTCCCACAGTCCAGGTGGCCTTGAAGTACTGGCGGGCGCTTTGGCCAATCAGAATGCTACATTTTACTTTAATAATTTTAAAATATACGGCAAGAAGTCCCTGAAGACACTCTGCAAATCTACGGGCCAAGAGCTTTCGTTTTGTCTAAATAGAATATTCTCTTACGCACTACATTAGCGTGAATGTATACTGTGTACTAAAATATATATGTATCTTATTAAAAGATTAACTTTGCTTAGTAAGTAAACCAATATTGGTGGTTGTAAAATGGATTGTGATGTCCATGTCTAATGGGATGACCGTGGTGATTGTTAAATGAAAATGGATATTGAGATTGATATCTCGTCATGCTGTTCTCAGCTCCTTTCCCTTCCTCGGAAGTATCTTTCTTGATATCAGATTCTGGAGGTATTTGTGGCACTAGAAAATGTATCTTATTTTTTGGCTTCACATTTTCATTTTCCTTTTCTTTACCACTTTTTACTTCTATGTGGGGATGTTCTTTATGTGGTTTTGAAAACTGAACACTTTTTCCGGCTGATTTCATATCTGGAGTTCGCATACTTTCTACTTTTGCGTAGGGAATATATTCAAAGTCAACAAATTCCTTCTTGTACGTTTTAAAAGCTGGGTTGGTAAATGGGTACGTATATTGTGATGGATATGATTGTGCATAGTAGGGGTATGAGGAGAAAGGTGCAAACCTTCCATTGTACATGGGAAAAACTTGTCTCCGATATCTATTCCATGCAACAGAATTAATTGTATTCGTAACGGGTGGTGAATATCTACTGTTGTATGCATTATAGAGTTGTCCATATCGCCACGGATGTGCAGGTGTTAAATCATACACACGGGGATTAACCCACGGTACAGGTTGAACAGGATACGTTGGATACTCATAAAGACTTCTAATATCCCACGGTGTGGGTTGATATGAATATAATGCATAATTATTCCAGGAATTTTCAGGGTATATTAAGGTATTTTGGGACGTGCCCAAGAAGGTACTAGGGACTAATCCCATGTTAGAGCCACCCGTGTATGCATCTGACTGGAACACTTGTTGAGGCTCACTCTCGACGTCAATCTGAGTTATATAGCCATCTTTTAGTGTTTGAAATGGAACTTGGCGAATGATGGTGGACTTCATCTGTATTTTGCTAGATTCTTCCTGTTGGCTGACAGGAGGATCTGATGATGCTTCCGGTGTATTAGATGGACTTGGCACTGTCTGCGGTACTTCAGTTGTTGGCGAAGGAGATGCACTACTGACGGCAGGCATCCTTCCCGTTGTACGAGGCACATTTGTGGAGACCTGGACTCCACTGAGCCGGTTAGTCGTACTCCCAATGTTGCTGGCAGTAGTCGCATTGATATGGGAGTTGTTCTTGCGTTGAAATAAATCGAAGGTAAATCCACGAGTTCCTGAAATCACAAGGTTTGAAAGTTAGATTTATATAACCATATTGCATAAGTTAATGTATGCTGACTATCCAGTGTAAGACCAACACAACAAACACACTAATGAGCACGAAGTACACACAAGGTTTAGATACAATTTTTATACAGTCTAGGATGTATGCTATCTTTATTTAACACTAGATATTATACGATACTGACGAGAAACCTAAATATTAAGATAATTTATAAGTAGCGAAAGAATTTTAAGGCTCAGTACCTTTAACAGTGTAGCCATTTTCCTACAGACAGTATGTATTTGGGGACATGAAATTAAGCGAAAAAAAAAATTGTTGCACCTTTTGCAGTTTTCTTGTGAGATTACTGCGTTTTGCCACCTTTCCCCTTATATTTCCGGCTCCATGGCTAAATGATTAACATGCTCGCCTTTGGCCGCAGGGGTCCAGGGTTCGATTCCCGGCAAGGTCGGGAATTTTAACCTTAATTGGTTAATTTCCCTCGCACGGGGACTGGGTGTGTGTGTCGTCTTCATCATCATTTCATTCTCATCACGACGCGCAGGTCGCCTACGGGAGTCAAATCAAAAGACCTGCATCTGGCGAGCCGAACATGTCCTCGGACACTCCCGGCACTAAAAGCCATACGCCATTTCATTTCATTTTTCCCCTTATATTACACGCTTCAGCACCGTTTCTCCTCACTTTTATCTGCGTTTTTAAAGGAATATAGAGAATATTTTTTCTCTTCTTGAACAGGCTTTTAAAATTTTCTTTAATCAGAAGTCAACAGCATTAAATATTAAAATATAACTTATGACAATCACCAGTAATTCATATCTCACCAAGAATGACCACCCTGCAGCTGTGAAATCAAATTACAATTTAAACAATGATGCTGCAACTCTTTAAAGTTAGTTCAATTAGTACTGGCACTGCCTTCCTAATACACAGGCCGTATCGTAGAAAGCGTTCCGAGCCCACTAGCTGATCAATTGAAGCGAGCTACGCGAATGTTACAAATTCGACTTGTGAATGTAAATCATAAGGATTGGAGGCATTCTTTGGGTAATTGTGATCGATGAAAGACATAAATTTATAATTAAGTATATTGCATGTTTGTTCTTTAAATGTATCACATCAGGACTTACGTAAACAGCTGTTATTAAGAAAATGAGACCTCATAGTTTAGGTCAGGTATGGTATCTTCACGTGGTAAGTAATATAAATTCAATGGATGTAATACTTCTCGTAGAATTTATTCATTTAATGATATCATATAACACGTTTTTGTGGAAATGTAATGTGTTGCAAATTTAATTACAGTGTGAGAAAGTTCTCAGTTGCCACAATGCTAAGAATTTGTGTGTTCCACGGCAAAAATACAACTATAGACAATATACATTATGTTTTCATTTTTTCTAATAAGGGCAGGTTACCTTTATGAAAACCAAAAATCCCAACCAATAAAATACCTGTTACGAGGAATAAAGGAATATTTTTCTAGAGCCAATGATGAGTTCTGCTTTTGACTTTCTTGAAGCACAGATTTACGGCAGGGCGCTTTATTGTTGATATAGAACAAGCATAAAAGTGGACAGTAACCAATTGAACCTACATATGTTTATTTCTTGGATTAGTAACGTTGAGTACACGCTGCCCTTTCTCCCCAATATTAATGCGAGTAAAAACAATTCCTCGGCAATTTCCGTGAATGTGAGAAATAACTAACAAATTTTGCTGGTCAGTACATTAGTATTTGGGAAAACATGGGTTATTCCTAAACAATAAATGATACAAATGCTTGTTAGGAAGGAAGGTTCTCAATAAAGTCCGTGAAGGTAGTGCTAGAAGTGTCAAGAAAGAAAACAAGAAAGCTACTCTATTTATGGCCATCTAGAGGCATGGAGGTAACGTCTATTATTATTACATTATTATTACTATTACTGTATGTTTGTTGTATCGATATTTGTATTACTGCATAAAACATATTTATTGGGCACATAGACGAGTAGAACATTCAGGGTTTGACCGCGTAGATCGCACTTCATACCTACATCTCCTAAAATTACATAGATCTGAATTACGAGTTACAGCTGTTAGTGATCTCACCTGTAATATTAATACAAAATTTGTGAACGTATCATAATTACAAGATACAGACGTAAGTAGTGGAGCAACAGTGGTTCTAAAACAATGGGTGCTGAATCAACATTTTCCCACTAGGTCATTGACCCTTGGCAAGGTCGTTGACCCCTAGTGCCACGTGCTATTGTTTACAAACCAGACCGCGTGATTTTGTTTACAAACAAGATCAAGTGCTTTTGTTTGACAGGTGTGAGGCGCGGAATTTGAATAAGAGTGCAAGGCTAACCTCACAGACGCCATCTTGGAGCGGCGTAACCTCACTCCACGTGCTTTTTGTTTACTAACAAGACCACATGCTCTTGTTTCGCGTGAGACGTAGGAATTTTTGAATAAGAGAGCAAGGCTAACCTTAGGGGGCCTGGGTTAGGTTAGTGAACAGAGGTCTTTGGTTTGTTGTTTTCGGGGGGGAAGGTGGAGAGGTGGTCCTCTCCTCCCATGCAAGGGCCTAACCTCACAGGGTGGCCAAATTCCCTTCCGGTCACCATCTTTCCAGATCTCCTACCCGACGCCATCTTGAAGGGGCCTAGTTTTACGGCCAAATGCCCTTTCCGACGTCATCTTGCTAGATGCCCTCCCCGACACCATCTTGCAGGGCCTAACCTTATAGGGCCTAGTTTTACGGTCAGATGCCCTTCCTTGCAAGACGCCCTTTCCGACGCCACCTTGAAGGGACCTAACCTCACAGCACATAGTTTTACAGTAAGGTGCCCTTCAAGACGCCATCTTGCTAGATGTCCTTCCCGACGTCATTTTAATTGCCTGGCGTGAAAATGGGAAACCATGGAACGCCATCTTGCCAGATGCCCTTCCCGACGTCATCTTGCGATATTCCCTTCCCAACGCCACCTTGTAGGCTTTACGTCTACATCCGACGGACACATATCTGTGATCACACCCCCTCTTCCTTCTCCTAAAACGCATCTTCACTTAGTTGTGTACACAGTCGTGAGTGAGACAGTGGAGTGAGCGGATGTGCTAAGTAGAGTGCTGAACATGGGCGATTCACTAGTGCAGTACAGGGCAGCTGTAGGAAGGTGGAATGGAGGAGTGAAATGTGAAAAAGTGAGAGGAGAGATAAAAAAAATGGGCAGCAAATGGGTGTACTGGTAACCTTGTTGGTAGCCGCAGTAATAGCAACCTTATTGGAAATAGGTGGAGTTGAGCTGAATCCGGGGTCTGGACCAGTTGGTGCAATCGGATGGGAAGAATTCGAAATGATTAAGGAACTGATCAAAGAAGCATGTCAGGACGAGCAAACAAGAGACCTAATTAGAGAACAAGCCAAGGAAATAAATAAAGAAATACAAGAGTTAAAACACTGTGTTAAAGAGGAGATGAATGTGATAAAAGAGAGAGTGGCTCATAACAGGGAAGAAGTAGAATGACTGAAGACCAAAGTCAGGGATTTAGAGGAGGAACTGAGGCAAGTAAAGTGGTCTGAAAACAGGACAAACCAAGAGCTCAGGAGGAAAAACATTTTTATTTATGGTGTGCCGGAAGGAGACAACGAAAGCAAGGTGGAAATAGTATTTAAAGTGGTAGAAGTGATACAAAGTAAAATTAAGATAAACTTTAGTGAGGTGGACATAGACGATGCATATGGAGTGGGGAAAGTGAAGGGCAGGAGACCGATCAAGGTTAAGTTAATATCAACCCTGATGGCAGAAATAGTGTTGAGGAATACCAGCAACTTAAAATGTGAGAAAATTTGTGTGAGAAGGGACATGGACAATGGCGTCATCAAGGAACAAACCATTTTACGCAGGCACCTAGGCAAAGCAAAATTTCAAGGCCTAAAGGCCTACACTAAAGGGCAGCGTTTGATCGTTAGAGACGGTCGCTGGTGGCGCACGTGGTCACCAGCTCAGCTGCAGGAAATACACGAAAAACACCAACATCAGCAGAGTGTAACGTGTGAGGAAGGAGCAGAAGTAAGCAAGGTAACGCTGACGGAAGTCAGTGATGACGTAGGTGGGAGCGATATGGCAGAAGGAAGAGGAGCGGAGGGCAATGCACTGGAAGACAGCCCTATCGAGCAACGCCCAGGGGTCAGCAAGGGTATTGAAGAAAGAAGACGAGAGACAATGGTAAAGGGTAAAACCCTAAAAGATTTATGGGCAAAGAGAAATAAGTTACAGACTGATAAGGGGGGGCAAGAGAATGGCAAAACGCCTAAAACTCCAGAAGAGGATACGGTAGAAATAAAACAAATGGAAATATCTAGAATGACCAGAAGTAAATCAGGGTATTTAGACTGTAAAAAGTAAAAAATAACCAGAGTTAAAGGTATCATATGTTAATATCGAAGGAATATGAAAAAAAGCCTCCCCTGCGAACCATGTGACCTTGCCGCGGTGGGGAGGCTTGCGTGTCCCAATGATGCAGATAGCCGAGCCGCAGGTGCAACCATATTGGATGGGTATCTGTTGAGAGACCAGACTAACGAATGGTTCATCGAAAGGGGGGTAGCAGCCTTTCGGTAGTTGCAAGGGCGGCAGTCTAGATGATTGACTGACACGGCCTTGTAATAATACTCAACATGGCTTAGCTGCGTTCATACTGCTACATGGCTGAAAGCAACGGGAAACTACAGCCATAACTACCTCCCGAGGACATGCAGCTCTCTCTGTATGAATTATGTAGTGATGATAGCTTCCTCCCGGGTAAAATATTCCGGAGGTAAACTAGTCCCCCATTCGTATCTCCGGGTGGGGACTACACGAGAGGGGGCGATCATCAGGAAGATGGATACTGACATTCTGCGAGTCGGAGCGTGGAATGTTAGAAGTTTGAATCGTTGTGGTAGGTTAGAGAATCTGAAAAGGGAGATGGATAGGCTAAAGTTAGATGTAGTTGGTATAAGTGAAGTACGTTGGCAGGAAGAACAGGACTTTTGGTCAGGCGACTACCGAATTATCAACACGAAATCAAACAGGGGGAATGCAGGAGTTGGCTTAATAATGAATAAGAAAATAGGGCAGCGGATAAGCTACTACGACCAGCATAGTGAAAGAATTATTGTTGTCAAGATAGACACCAAACCAATGCTCACCACAATAGTGAAGGTCTATATGCCTACTAGTTCAGCGGATGATCAAGAAATTGAAAGAATATATGAGGAGATGGAAGATTTAATTCAATATGTAAAAAGTGACGAGAATCTAATTGTGATGGGAGACTGGAATGAAGTGGTAGGCCAAGGAAGAGACGGTAGTACAGTAGGAGAATTTGGATTGGGACAAACGAACGAAAGAGGAAGTCGGCTGGTTGAATTCTGCGTTGATCATAATTTAGTCCATGCCAATACTTGGTTCAAACACCACAAACGACGGCTGTATACATGGATGAGACCTGGAGACACTGGAAGGTATCAAATAGACTTCATTATTAGGCAGAGATTCAGAAACCAGGTGTTGGATTGCAAAACTTTCCCAGGAGCAGACGTGGACTCTGACCACAACTTGTTGGTCATGAAATGCCATCTGAAGTTGAAGAAATTGAAGAAAGGAAAGAATTCAAAAAGATGGGATCTAAACAAGTTGAAAGAAAAGAGTGTGAGGGATTGTTTCAAGGAACATGTTGCACAAGGACTAAATGAAAAGGCTGAAGGAAACACAATAGAGGAAGTGTGGACAGTCATAAAAAAATGAAGTCAGTAGGGCTGCTGAAGATATGTTAGGAAGGAAGAAAAGATCAACTAAGAATCAGTGGATAACTCAGGAAATACTAGACCTGATTGATGAACGATGAAAATACAAGAATGCTAGAAATGAAGAGGGCAGAAAAGAATACAGGCGATTAAAGAATCAAGTGGATAGAAAGTGCAAGGTAGCTAAGGAAGAATGGCTGAAGGAGAAGTGCAAGGATATCGAAGACTGTATGGTCCTGGGAAAGGTAGATGCTGCATACAGGAAAATCAAGGAAACCTTTGGAGAAAGGAAATCTAGGTGCATGAATATTAAGAGCTCAGATGGAAAGCCACTTCTAGGGAAAGAAGACAAAGCAGAAAGATGGCAGGATCATATCCAACAGTTGTATCAAGGTAACGATGTAGATACTTTGGTTCTGGAACATGAAGAGGCTGTTGATGCTGATGAAATGGGAGACCCAATTTTGAGGTCAGAGTTTGACAGAGCTGTGAGTGACCTAAATAGGAACAAGGCACCTGGAATTGATGATATTCTCTCTGAACTACTGACTGCCTTAGGAGAAACCAGCATGATAAGGTTATTTCATTTAGTGTGCAAGATGTATGAGACAGGAGAAGTCCCATCCGATTTTCGGAAGAATGTTGTTATACCTATTCCCAAGAAAGCCGGTGCTGACAGATGTGAAAACTACAGCAACATTAGTGTAGTATCTCATGCCTGCAAAATTTTAACAAGTATTATTTACAAAGGAATGGAAAAACAAGTTGAAGCTGAGTTGGGAGAAGACCGGTTTGGCTTCAGAAGAAATGTAGGAACACGTGAAGCAATCCTGACTTTACGTCTGATCTTAGAGGATCGAATCAAGAAGGACAAGCCCACGTACATGGCATTCGTAGATCTAGAAAAGGCATTCGATAATGTTGATTGTGACAAGCTATTTATGATTCTGAAGATGATAGGGATCAGATACCGAGAACGAAGAATTATCTACAACCTGTATAAAAATCAGTCTGCAGTGATAAGAATCGAGGGCTTTGAAAAAGAAGCAGCAATCAAGAAAGGAGTGAGGCAAGGCTACAGTTTGTTCCCTCTCCTTTTCAGTGTTTACATAGAACTGGCAGTAAAGGAAATCAAAGAGAAATTTGGAAAGGGAATCACAGTCCAAGTAGAGGAAATCAAAACCTTGAGATTTGCCGATGATATTGTTATTTCATCTGAGACTGCAGAAGATCTCGTGAAGTTGTTGAATGGTATGGATGAAGTCTTGGGTAAGGAGTGCAAGATGAAAAATAAGTCCAAAACAAAAGTAATGGAGTGCAGTCGAACAAAGGCAGGTGATGTAGGAGATATTAGATTAGGAAACGAAGTCTTAAATGAAGTAGATGAATATTGTTACTTGGGTAGTAAAGTAACTAACGATGGCAGAAGTAAGGAGGACATAAAATGCAGACTAGCACAAGCAAGGAAGAGCTTTCTTAAGAAGAGAAATTTGCTCACTTCAAACATTGATATCGGAATTAGAAAGATGTTTTTGAAGACTTTCGTGTGGAGCGTGGCATTGTATGGAAGTGAAACATGGACGCTAACTAGCTCAGAAAGAAAGAGAATAGCATATTTTGAAATGTGATGTTACAGAAGAATGCTGAAGGTGAGATGGATAGATCGAATCACGAATGGTGAGAGGAGATCGATTTGGCTAAATTTGACGAGAAGAAGAGATAGAATGATAGGACACATCTTAAGACACCCAGGACTTGTTCAGTTGGTTTTTGAAAGAAGTGTAGGTGGTAAGAATGGTAGGGGTAGACCAAGGTATGAATATGACAAACAGATTAGAGCAGATGTAGGATGCAATAATTACGTAGAAATAAAAAGGTTAGCACATGATAGGGTGGCATGGAGAGCTGCATAAAACCAGTATATAGACTGATGACTCAAACAACAACAACAACACATGGAAAAAGTAGGTAACGAATACTTTAAACAGCTACTGGAAGAAATGGATATTCTTGGACTTGTAGAATCTTGGGCTGATTACAAGAAAGACTTAAAGATAGAAGGGTGTATTGTATGGAGTCAATATGGATCAAGGAGATCCAATAGAGGAAGGATATCGGGAGGAATTTCGGTGGTAATCAAAAACAACTTAAAAAATAGGATACAGCTCTTAGAATCTGAGTTTAAGGAATTAATCTGGATTAGAATATTATTTAGGGTCAATAGCAGGAATGAAATATGTATAGCTTTTGTATATAATCCACCTTTGAGCTTCCCATTTGAGCAGAATGAGTTTTTTGAGAATTTAGCGACAAAACTTAGACGAATGAGAAGTACGTATGATCAGGCAAGCATTATTATTATTATTATGGGTGATCTTAACGCGAGGATAGGGGACAAGAAGTCAGTTTATAGTCAACATGAGGATGAGATAGTAGTAGTTAATAGAAATAGCCAAGATAAAGAATGTAACAGAAATGGAGAAAAACTACTGGAATTACGCGAGGTGGAAGAGCTTTATATATTGAATGGATGGTGGTTCGGTGATGAGAGAGGAAAAGTAACCTATATAGTAGAAAATGGGGACAGTACAATTGACCTAGTTGTAGGCTGTAGGGATAGCTTGCAAGTTATCAAAGAGATATGCGTTAGGGATTGGACGGAGGCAAACCATATGCCAGTATCTCTAAAATTAATGATTCAAGATATAAGAGTGCAGGAGAGAGTTTACGATAGCGCAAAGGAAAGAAAAATACCAGGTATCGTTGGAGAGAAGAACTAGGGAATGAATTTAGATAGTACTTGAATGGAGAGAATTTTGAGATCTGGCAAATAGGTATTGTAAAACTGATAGAAGAAAATAGAGTTGAAGAAGCCCTGAACCAGGAAAGAAAATGTAATTGGAATGGCTGGAAAATGTATGAGGCAAAAACCAGGTAGAACGCAGATAAAATGTGGATGGTATAATGCAGAATGTACTAAGAAAAAGTCACTGGTTATGAAGGCACTTAGGAGATACAGGGAGGCTGGTGGTCAAGTAGCTAGAACGAATTTTGTAGAAAAAGGAAATAATACAGAGAATTTTTAAGAATGACGAAGTCGGAATGGCTACAAAAGATGGCTGCAGACATAAATAAAATGACAGTAGGAAAGTATGGGATAAAATAAATCAGATGACCAAGAAGAAATCAGGTTCACGGGGGACCAATATAAGTCATAGTACATTTTGAGAAATTATTGAATAAAGAAGACCAATGGAGAGCGCATCATGAGGGGATTATTGTCTCGAAGGGCTTGAGTGTCATCTCTGCCTGAATTAGATGAGGCTATTTCGACTCAGGAAATAACGAACCAGTTGCAAGGAGCTAAGAAGGGGAAATCAGGATCTATTTCGGGTATCACATATGAATTTTGGAAAGAGGTGGGAGAGCGAAACGGCATGTGGGAAATTTTGACAAGGATATTCAATAAAATCTTCGAGAAAGGGGTATTCCAGACAGCTTGGAAATAGGGGATAATATGCCATATATAAAAAATAAAGGGGATAGATCAAATTCTGGAAACTATAGGGGAATTACATTATTGGATACAATGGGGAAAGTATATACTGGTATACTAGCAAATAGACTAAGGAACTGGGCAGAGAGACATTCAATCCTGTAGAGATTTCAAAGTGGATTCCGAAAAGGGAGAAGAACACTAGATAATGATTTTTATAGTGAGAACGCTTATTGATAAATATGTAAAGAAAAAAGGAGGTAAGCTCTATATTACATCAATAGATTTAGAAAAAGCATTTGATACTGTTAACAGGGGGGCAGTCGTTACTAGATTGAGACAGGTTGGAGTGTCATGTAAAATGATAAGAGCTATAGAAATGATGTATGCTGAAGTAAAGTGTACTGTGAGAGTGGAAGAAAGTGTAGTAGTAGGAGAGAGTATCTCCAAAATGGGTCTGAAACAGGGGTGTAAATTGTCACCGATATTATTCTTATTGTTCATTAACGATATACTGGAATTTGAAGTTGAGGAAAGATTTGCATTGCCATGTTTAGAAAATCAGAATATTCCTGGCCTTGTCTCTGCTGACGACATACTCCTGTCCACACTAACGCCAGTTGCAATGCAAAAAAGTATTGATGGTATCGAGAAGTACTGTAAAGAATGGAATATGAAAATTAACGCACAGAAAACTAGAGTAATGGTGTGCAAAACAGGGAACAAATTAGCAAAAAAAAAGAAAAATGGTATTTGGAAGAAGTAAAACTAGAAGTAGTTAACAAGTTAGAATATTTAGGAATTATAATATCAGGAAATAGAAATTGGTCTGAACACATCAAGAGAGCAAAAATGATTGGTGCAACAGCCCTAGGTATCCAAATATTAGATAACAAGATGCCTAATATTGATTTTAGGGTACAAAGAAATGTATTAAATGCTGTGATAAAATGTAAAATGTTATACTCTGCAGAAGTGTGGGGCACAGAAAAGGAAATCGCAATGTTTGATTCAGTCACTAGTAGATTTATAAAAATAATTACAGGTTTATCAATATGTACAGCGAATAGTGGAGTTAGATTACTGTGTACAGACATTAATTTAAAAGTGGATATAATTAAGAGAGTAATAAAATATTAGTTTAGGTTAAAAAGGGGAGTAGGGAGAGAAAATCTAGATTTAGCTTACCTGCACAAAATGAGGTATCAGAATGGGTACTGGGCGGGCAATTTAAAGAAAGTACTAGAAGAAATTGGGATGGGGAACTATTGGGACAAAGATTTAGAAGAAAGAAAAGTCTGTAGGGAAGTAGCACAGAGGGTAGCAGATATAGAAATACAAATGCTAAGAGC
The DNA here is from genome assembly GCF_040414725.1 of Anabrus simplex. Taxonomy (NCBI): domain Eukaryota; kingdom Metazoa; phylum Arthropoda; class Insecta; order Orthoptera; family Tettigoniidae; genus Anabrus; species Anabrus simplex. The sequence continues at coordinate 778,755,052 of NC_090265.1, forward strand.
TGAGGGTAAAAATAGGAAAACTTTGGAGGAATTCATGAATATATATCCAGGTATGAAAATAATACATGATAAATTAACCAAAAGAGAATACAGGGGATTGATATGGTGGATGATGGAAGTTTATAAAAATAAGGCTTTTATTGAAGTGGTAAATACATGTTTATTGTGTGAGAAGGAGTTAAGAAATGCACATTTCTTGAGACAGTGTGAAAGTATAAGAGCATTACGGGTTAAATACTTGGAAGCGGAAGAGATAAATAAGATGGAAAGAAAATCTGAGTATTATACTCTCGTCAAATTTATGAACAGGGAATGGAGAAGGCCAGGGAAACTATCGAAATTATTGACAATTGTAAAAAGACTATGGGAGAAAAAACTAAAAGTGGTGAATGAGGGAAGGGTAAATGCTGATGAAAGTGATGAAAGAGGGATACACAGATATGGAACATTACATAGTTCATGTCAGTAATAGTAAGGGCAACAATAATGATAATTTTAGTATTATGCCCCGTTTATATATATATATATATATATATATATATATATGTGTGTGTGTGTTCAGTTTTGTTCCTTTGCTCCTTACGTATTGTATATTTTATAATTAGTAATATTTAGTTCATTGATAAGTAAGTCGTATTGTATTCCTTCTAATCAAGTTGTTTGTGGTTGTTGGTAAGTCGTTTTGCCTGTCTGTTGGTTAATTTTTCTTCTGTTAGATACGGTAGTGTTTGGCTGGTGACGTAGAGATGAAGAGGGGGAGATAGGCCTGACCTATCTCAAGCTAAGTGCTGATTCAGTACATCTGCACGTGTAGAGTAGAGTAAGGTAGGGAGTAGTATTAGGTTAGAGGAAGTAAGTTGTCAATGAGACAGCGAAAGATGAGCCGAGTCATACCACCGTCTCGGCAGAAGAATACAGACGTGACGACCTACATGTGGACACTTGTGGGCTGTTACATGAAGGGGTGGTGAGGAATAACGTTGACAACTTAAGGGGTCGGTGAGGTTTCGGTTTCCGAGCCTCGTGAGACATGTCTGGTCGTGACATCCCAGGGAAGGGTGGTTTAAGTTCCTCACCAGGGGGGTGTCACGGCCAGACAGATTTAGGATAGAATTAGTATAGATTGAATGTAGTAAGTAGTTAGTTATAGGCTTAATTTAGATGTAGGTGTTGCCCTAGCATGTGAGCTGGTCATCCATCCATGTTAGAGGCGGCTTAGTAGATTCAGTTAGGGGTGAAGCCTTGCATGGTGTCTGGTGTTCCGTCTGTGTGGGGGCCACCAAGTTAGTTGTAAGATTAGAGGGTTGTAGGGTTGGCCATTACATGTGGACTGGTCATCCGCCTGTGTAAGAGGCCACTTAGTAATTTAATTGGTGTATTTTTAGTTATGTCTATAGTTGTTCAGTTTCATTGGGTTTAAGTGTTCTTTGTTTTATGTAATTTAATTGTGAACATATATCTGGGCTAAATGCCTCCATTGTTCAATAAATGTTCATTCATTCACTTAGTTGTGTACCTGTGTTATCGTGAGGTCTGTTCAAGGCTTTACCTCTCCCTCCTCATCGTCTGACCCTAGTTTTACGTATAGATGCCCTTCCCTCCTCCTCCTCCTCCTCCTCCTCCTCCTCCTCCTCCTCCTCCTCCTCCTCCTCCCTATCGTCTGCCCCCAGCTTTACGGATACATGCCTTCCGTTCTCCTCCTCATCGTCTGGCCATTCTCCTCATACGCCTCCTTGTCGTCCAGCCCATTTTACGGTCAGATATCCTTTCCCCCTCCTCCTCATCTGACGCAGTTTCACAGTCAAATGCCCTTATCTCCTCATCTGGCCTAGTTTTACGGTCAGATGTCCTTTCGTCCTCCTCCTCATCTAGCCTAGTTTTACGGTTAGATGCCCTTTCCTCCTCCTCATCCTCCTCCTCATCTGGCCCATTTTTACGGTCAGATGTCCTTCCCTTCTCCTCATCTGGCCTAGTTATACGGATAGATGGTCTCCCCCCTCACAGTCACCATTTTGGAGGTGCCTAACCTCACAGGATTGAAAGCTCTACTCAATAACTTACGTCTCCATCCGACAGACCAATTACAATGAACACACCTTCTCTTCCTCCGAAAACGCATCTCTATACTTAGTTGTGCACATGTGTTAGAGGTTTTAACATGCACGAACACGTCGATATTTTTATGCATGTTTAGAATTGTTCGTTACCAAGGTTACTCTCTACAAAACTCAAGCCTTTATCTGCACTTGGAGGAGTCGAGTAACGAACCCCTTACGTACAAGAGCAATGCTGATCACATAGACCATTTGGAGGTGGTTAATCACCATCCTCATTGGAGGGTCCTCCCTTCCTTACATCAACCTTATTAATGAAGATCAATAAAGTCAAGATCGATTTTTATTAATCGGGTGCCCTTCCTGACGTTAGAGAAGATATCCGGAAATGCATTGTGAGCAATATGGCTGCATGCCTGACAATTGTTTTATCTTTAAAACATACATTGTCTTTCGCAACCGCCGCTATGATCAACTCACTCTTCCTACAATCAACGGCGCAGTCTCCAGAGAAGGAAGACGAGTCTCTGCAGAAGAAGACAGACAAAGTAGCGTCACTTTCAACACTACTGCGATTACCGTCAGCTGAAAAGCGCAATCGCTATCAAAAATTCTGGCAAAACCCTCAGGACTTATTGGACTACTGGTCGAACGATGGAGTGTTCCCTATAGAAGAAGAGATTCAGTGCCTGAAAGATTCATTTGGTACGATTCCTTGCAACCAAGAAGCTCTCCTGAACATTCCGGTGAAGCGCAAACTAAATGTCTAGGGATGTTTGGAACCCTCGAAGAAAACAGAAAAATTAACGCCACTTACAACACCACCGCGATCACCGCCAGCTCCGAAGCGCAACCACCATCAACAATTCTGACAAAACGCCCAGGACTTTTTGGACGACTGGTCGAACGATGGAGTGAGTGTTCTTTACAGAAGGAGAGATTCAGTGTCCGGAAGATGCATCCGATACGATTCCTTGCAACCAGGAATATCTTCCATAAAAGTGTAAGTGTTTTGGATGATTTATTGAATATACAATTTATTTATGATTTTGTCAGAACTCAGTGCTTTTACTTGATGTACTTTGCTTACTTGATAAGACTATACTGAAGAAAAAACTGTTTAGAGATAGTAAGTCTACCAGGTGCTGGTAAGAATAATTTTTTCGTTTCAGTGTGTAACTTTTATATATCATGGGGAACTGTTGAAAATGCTTCACGGCATAATTCATTTCCATTAAATTGCGCATGCAACAAGCGAATTAGAGTGTTTAATGATCTAAATTTCGAGGACAGTTTTTGGAAGAAGCAATGAAACAATTTGGCGGTGATACATTAGCAGTACGAATAAAGTTTTAAAATGATAAGTGTATCAATAGGACGCGTGTATTGTTTAAGTAATGTGTGAAGATTTCCTACAAATGCTGCTTTTATTCAAAGAATGTTTCGATATATATGGGTGTCTGCTCCATTATTGAAAGATAATTATAAGAAAGTTCTCCTATATACAATTTTGTATCTTTGTTTATGAAGTTCAGTATAGTCTTTGAAAAAAATACTAATTTAGTTTAACAAATACCCTTTATTTCTTTTTACAATTCCATATCTGGTGAACAATACAAAAAGAAAAGCCTATGTTGTTGGGAAATTAAAACATTTTTGTTACCACTTACAACAGGCAGGGGGTAACGTGACAAAAGTCTCTAACCTGGCCAGGAATCGGACCCCGCAGCAAACCACCCGGCAGATTCAGGTAAAAATCCCTGACCTGGCCGGGAATTGAACCCGTGAATAGCATTTCCTGCCACAGTAAGGAGGGTAAACGGATTAAGAAAGAAAATTATTATTATATGATTATAAATATGGTAAGTACAATGTGATTAAATACTATAATGAATGTGTAAAGATGATGAGACACTTATGCAGGCTGTGTGTCATTTTTTAAACTAAGCTTATGTTTTATACCCAGCTCGGTTAATTTTTATATACATACTAGCAAAACACTACAGACGTTGTACCGATGAATTTCGTTTCTAAGATCAAAAGGTTTATGCAATTGGCCCTAGTATCAACAAATCTCACACCCACTTTCCCCCATACTCATTCCATAGTCTCGTTTTAATTCCTAATTACCCTCCCGTTAGTATACAGATTTTTATTGCAACTACTTACAGACAGAAAAAGCAAGCAAGATATTGTCTAATAAGAATAGTTATGCTACAATTATAAACTGCAGTTAAACCTATCAAACACTGGATTCTACTTACGGTGCTAATACTACATTCAATTGCTCACACACATCGACCCGTACACAACAAAACGTTCTTCAAGGAGTGCAAGATGTGCACTTGTCATGGCCTCTAGGGACATAGGCCCTACCTAGGTGATTACTCTTACAATGGAGTTTCATAACTGATTTGCGAGCCATTTTTGCGCTCACGTTATTCATCTCAGCGACCGCGAAAACTATGGATGCTACATTAATAATTCACCCCCCCCCCCATTCCAGTCCCACCCCTAGGTGTGCTATTCGGGATGAACTTGACTTGAACAGCAGTTTGAGTGTCATAGCTCATCTCAGTGATCCCTAAAACTATGGATAGGACACTAATATCGGTCTTTTCGATTACTTTTACATTTCAACCTCTCCCCTTGGGTAGGGAGGGGTGTCCTGCCCCCACACTATTTGATACAAGCAGAAATAACTTTTAAGAAACACATCATAATCTTCACATACTGTTGGGTAGGCAACCCGCTGATCGGACTTGTCTTACGATTTGCTTATCTTCCCCTATTTTATTTTTCACCCCTTAGTGCCGAACTACCAATCAGATTTCGTTCAAACCACTTCATAATCCCTCTCCGATGTAATAAGAATTAACTATGAATTATTTAGCGAAACCGGTCCAGTAGTTTTTGGGTCTATTAGCTTCAAACATACCAACATCAAATTATGTATATAGATGTCATGCCGTTAGCCAACTGCAAATGATAGGTGAGAATAGGTAATGGGAATGATATAAGTACAAGTTTTTACTCTCCGTTGGATGGAGACGTATAGCCTTGTGCTGACCTGTTATTGCTTTCGCTATGTGTTGGCTATTATTCGATCCGCCTCTACGAGGCACCCCCATTGTCCGCATCCCTGACGATGATTTTCCATGGTTTCCCATTTTCACACAAGGCATATGTTGGGGCTGTACCTTAATTAAGGCCACGGCCACTTCCTTCCCACTCCTAGATCCTTCCTATCCCTTCGTCGCTATAAGACCTTACTGTGTCGGTGAGACGTAAAGCAATTTCTAAATAGTACTGAGGGGAAGAAGAATGGCATGTGACCTCTGAAGAGGCCTGGAGTATCTGCCATACTAGAGACTGCACATGACGTCGACTTTACAGCTATGGATAGTCAAATAAGTAGAGGTAGGTACGTGATTTTCCGTTTCCCATCCTCCTACATACCCCCTGTTCTGTATAGCAAAGTGCAAAATTGAGGTAAATCCAGAAATAGAGCCAAATTTAACGTATAAGATATAGAGATACGACAAAAGGTCATAGGACCAAAGTTGTAAATCACTACAAATTGAACCCTAGATTGTGCCGCCCGTTTTGTGATACAACTTGCCGTTTAGCCACGAAATAGGCTACATCGAAAGGAAGGTCTGCACCGTCATTAAATTGCCTCCGTATTTCGATATTTTCCGCGGGTAAAATATAACATTTTCAAACTTCTCGTAAATTTTCCGTCGGTCACAGGCTAGAAGCTATAATGTTGACAAATTTCCATTTTCTAACTTGTCTGAGAGATTGTGCTGCCATCCTGATATTGGGAGGGGGTTAAATATTAGGATTTTCTGGAAACTTTTAAGCCCATGAAGCCTATAGGTTATCGTTCTGGATAAATATCACCGACTGTGTTCTTATGCAGATTTGAAACTCCCAGCGTGTACCCCTCAGAATTTTGAGAATTATAGATTTTTCTAGGGATCCTGAAGTCATCAGCTTGTCTGATACCAAGTTTTAAGTTTCTAAGATGCCTAGAATGGTCTCATTAACTTACGCCTGTTTTCATGTTTTGCCCTGTTATATATATACACTAGCAAATGTACCCGTGCTTCACTACGGTATTCTACATTGTATTCGAATATCGAAATAAATACTGTACATGCAGTAAATAAGATTGCTTTCAAATTTCACGTCTCTTAGCGTTATCCGAGAAACAGCATAGGGAGGTCCCCATACGCTCTTTCCAATGTAAAGTGTTTGTTACGGATTTGTGATACAACGGCAGGCTCACTTGCCTACTGCCATTCACAATCGAGTTAGGAAGTTTACATTATAATAGCAGGCCCCATTGCCTACTGCGCGATCACAATCTATTTGGGGAGTTTTCGTTACAATAGCAGCCCCCATATCCTAATTCCAGACGGATGACAGTTGAGGGGTTTCTATTATAATGGCAGACGACTACCCTACTATCAGCCGAAATTGAGTTGTGCAATTATCATTATAATGTCAGGCACCTTTTTATACTGTCAGCCAGCTTACTGCCAGACACACGAAGTTTGTGAGTTTCCATCAAAATAGCAGGCCACTATGCCTAATGCCAGTCAGATTTAGATGATGACATTTGTTTCTAATTGCGTGCACCCTTGCCTACTGCCAAACACAATCGGGTAGGGGAGTTTTAATTAAAACTGCATGCTCCCTTGCCTTCTGCAAGTCAAATCGAGAAGTGAACTATTCATCATTGTAGGCCTTCCTTACTAATGCCAGTTACACAGGAATTGGAGAAGGACCCCATTCCTACTGCCAGTCAAGGTCGGTGTGGGGAGTACTGATTACAATAGCAGACACACCGTTTCTCGGTCGCTAAAATCGATATCAGTGAATATATATAGATCGACATTCGAAAGTAGATGCGTGTTTATAATATTGCAGATCTTCATTTACAGATTAACTGCTGCTAAACGTACGTCATATAACAACTTTTCGGATATATGCGCTGGACTTAACTTGCAAAACTGATCATTCATGATATCTCCTTTATTAATCCTTCTGACGAAAAAATGCACATGAAAAAAGTTTGCGAGATGGAATTCCATCACGTTTGGTCGACTTCCAGTCAGGTTGTTCTTGTACTGTATATATTGTGGAAGAGTAAAATCACCATTTCGGTTCCCTATAAACCACCAGCCCATTCCGGGAGCATGAAATGTTATTGACCTTAAAAGCCTACCTTTGGACAGGTGGATGGTAAATACAAAGTTTGGTTCGAATATCTTCAGTAGTTATCAAGTTGTAAGAAATACGCTTTGCACGCACCCGCTCTTGAGTTAAGTTCCATCGGACTTGTACCGAAAAACGGTCCGTTAATGATATCACCCTTATTAATCCTCGAATCGAAATGATGCATATGAGAAAAAGTTTAGAAATTAATTTCCATCAAGGCAGGTAGATTTCAATTAAGTTTGGTTGTGAATATTTTGTGGGAGTGTAGAATCATGATTTCGGTATCGTATAAACCCCCAGTCAGTTCAGGGATTTAGAAACAATATTTGCCCTAAAACCTACCCAAGGATAGGTGGATTCTAAACATGAAGTTTGGTGGAAATATATCCAGTATATTCTAGCACTCGCGTACATACGGAGTAATTAAGGAAGAAAATAATACAGTTAAGAAAGTTGAAATAAATAGAAAATGGATTATAACTGAAGACAGCTGGATAATGACAAATATGTAAATGCCATGTGAATGTATTGGAAAATCAAATGTCCCTCAATAAATTATGCTGGTGTGAGTTATGGATATAATAAGCGGTAACAGAGGAGAAATTTAGGCACAGTGATTTTTAGGTAACCAGATAAGAAGATGACTAATGGTGTTATTACATAACTTATTCGAGGGCGGTTATAACTTCCAACGATATTCCGCCAATATCCCGCAGATAGGCCGATTGACGCCTCTCTTGCCTTCTACGCAAGGAACAACCACGAATTTAAAGGCATGATGAAGAAAATGGTAATACGTTACTTCCCTGCTGGCATGCAGTCCGAGTCGTTGCCATAGAAACCTGTAGGTTCGTTGTCGGTTTGTCGGTCACTCAATGCAGAGCACGATACCCGCAGAAAATAGTAAATTTCTCCGTCATGTGAAGAGTAAGGTACATTATGAACATAACGAAGGTTGTTTATAATGAAGAGACGTTTCGCATACGGTCCACGAAGTTTACAGAAAATCAATAGGATAAGAGAAAATGGAGGAAAACCGTTCTGGTTTTCCTATAAACCCCCATCTATTCAAAGATTTTAAGATGATATGCATATAGGAACCTTCCTCGGGATGAGTATACTCCAACTATGAAATTTGGTTGAGATCTATCCAGTCGTTTCGACGTGATGGTGGAACAGACAAGCAAACAGACAAACAGACAGACACGATAAGTAAAAACCACCGATTCGGTCTTGAGTTGACCTACAAAGGATAAATATCTGAAAAACTGGCAAGACGAAAGAAATTACAGACAGCGGATCCCCTACAACTTTATTTATATAGATAGATAAATCGTTTCATTCACGCTTAGTTAAATGGGAGTTAAGGGGGAAACCTAAAATTTAATTTTCAAATATTTATGTTATTAGTGGTCCTATCGGTAAATACTACATAAATAAAGTTATATAAAATTAAATTTCCTATCAATGACTGTATATCTTATACATTTTACTGTACCGCCTATGATAACAGATAACATGAATTTTTATTTTTGTTGCTAAATCCATTTCAACGCCGAGCCACGGGTATATGGGTAAACACAATTTAATGAAAATCAGTATTTAGAGTCGGAGAATAAGAAACTACAGTCTAGGCTATAAATAATTATATTTTCCCAGGATGAAATGGTAGTTTAGGGGAAGGTGCATATAATTTAATTTTTAAATACCTACTGTATGTTATTGGTCTTATCGAAAAGTACTACATAACAAAATTATAGAGAATACAATTTCCGATCATTAATGTTTCATTCAGTTTTTCCGTACCAATTCTGATAGGAGTGGTATTTCAGAATCTGAAGAAAACTGGCTGATGTACCCTTGCTTCGCTACGGAATTCTTCATTGTATACAGAATTGTAGGTTAGGTAGAGTACACGTTGTGAGTAAGACTGTATTAAACTGCATAGCTCTTAACGGTACCCCTAGAAACGCTGCGGCGAAATCACCAAACGTATTTTCTCATTTGAAGACTGCGTTAGGGAATTTTCATTGTAATGGTAGGCCCGCTTGTCTACCATCAGTCACAATCAGGTTGGGGAATTGCATTATAATGGCAGACACTCACTCTCCACCTGCCTTTTTACACCCTCAGAAAGACTGTCTTAGTGGTTTTCCCACCTGAAATGAACACGCGTCATTACAATGACGTCAAGAGAAATGGCGCGAGTAAAAGCAATGATTTCACATGAAATACTCGATAAAATGAAAAAAATTACGCATTTTATCACTTTTAACGAACAGTACTACGCTGCCGATCTAACAGTCCAAAGTTCCAGAGCTGACCTGACCAGACCGGAGATAGATAGATTGAAAGTGTACATATTCCCATAAAGAGGGCCGAATGTAATGATTCGCCAAGTTTTTATACCCAAAGAGGGCTTCCCTCAGCTGAAATCCCCCTGTGGGTAGGAGCGGTAGAATAACGCACACGGTATCCCTTGCCTGTCGTAACACGTGACGTCAATTTGGAAGCGTGGGCTGGCAACTACGAGGCCTTAAGCTGAGTTCTAGCATTGCTTACACTTACTTGCCCAAAGCTCCTCACTTTGATTTATCCTATCCGACCTCCCTTGGCCACCTCTTGTTCTTTCCCGACCCTGACGGTATTAGGTTTGTGAATCCTAGGGAGTTTTTCATTTTTATGCCCTTCGTGCCCCTATTATTTGTTTGGCCTATGTATTCATTAATGAAATGACGTCCCCTTGCATTTTCCCTCTGAATAGTGTAAATAGGGAATGGTTGCCTAGTCGTACTTCCTCTTGAAACAATAATCACAACCACCTCCACCTGGAAATATGAATGGCCTCCTGTGAGCTGACATTGCTATGGTTACCGCCGGTCATTTCTTGATCTGATTCCTAGAGCGGGGTTGGTGTGGAGCCTACATCTCTAAAACGGCTGGTTCTAGGGTCTTAAAACGTGATTTCCAGGGTCTCTAGGAACCTACTGAGATTTGGTTCTCGCGTCTTGAAGCAGCTTTTCTCGACCTCGTACGATATATTCGATATTTCCCCTCATTTATCCTACGCTTATTCCAAAACGCGAAAATTTACAGAATGGAGAGAGCTGTTCAAATATCTCGTAGACATTGTTACCCGCAGGATCCTAACATATAAGTATAACAATTTTGGTTCGGATTGGTGAAATGATATAGATTTGTGGAAGGAACAGACACACTAATAGGCAGGATATGAACATGAATGACTTCTAGCTTTATATACAGAAACTAGTAAATGTACCCGTGCTTCGCTGCGGTATTCTACATTGTATACGGATATGGAAGTAAATTACTGTACACGCAGTGAATAAGACCTTTTAAATTATGTGTCTTTTAGCGTTATCCGAGAAACAGCATGGGGAGGTCCCCATACATGGTTTCCAATATAAAGTGCGGGTGGTGGAGTTGTAATGATAACGGCAGGCCCACTTGCCTACTGCCATTCACAATCGAGTTGGAAAGTTTTCATTAAAATAGAAGCCCCCCTTGTCTACCGTGCGGTCACAATCGATTTGAGGAGTATTCGTTACCATGTCATGCCCCTTTTTCTACTTCCACACACAGTCGGGTAGGGGAGTTTTGAAGAAAATTGCATGCCCTCTTTCCTTCTGCCAGTCAAACCGAGAAGAGAAGTATTCATTACAATGGTAGGCCCTCCTTACTAATGTCAGTTACACAGGAATTGGAGAAGGATCCCATTCCTACTGCCAGTCAAAGTCGATGTGAGGAGTATTGATTACAATAGCAGACGCCCTCCTTCTGACAGTCACTATCGATTTGTATAGTATTAATTATAATGGCAGACATTCCCTTTCTAGATCGATAAAAATTAACTTCAATGAATATATATAGATCGACATACGAAAGTATATGCATATTTACTATATTGCAGTCCTTCATTTACAGATTAACTGCTGCTGAACGGTGCGTTATATCGACAAACAGATTGCACCATAAGACGCCTCATTTAGTGTTCTAAATGGTTGATCCTTCATTTTCTCCTGTCTCCTCTATTCATGGCCCTGAGGTTCACTCAGCCTACACCAAAAATAACTACTAGGTTAATTCCTGGGGGCAAAGGCGGCCGGGCGTAGAGCTAACCACTCTACTTCATCAAGTGTCGAGGTTAAGGACAGTGGAAGCCTTTACCTTCCACCTCTCCAAGGGCCTTCATGGCCTGTACGGAGATGACTTTGCTTTGCTTTGCTCCTCTATTTACGGGTTAGATTGAGTTAAAAACTTTGAAGAGGTGAAATTTGGGTAAGGTTTTCAAACCCTTTAATAAATCCTGTTTACAACTCCCCCCCCCCCCAAACCTTAAATATTTATTCTGGAAGCAAGAATGTGCGTAATTCTTAATTTTTAAAAGAGATTAGTAATACCACTTTTCACGTCTGTAACATGTTAAGTTTTTCAAATGTACTGTAGATATACTTACAGTATTTTAAAATTTTACCCACTTCTTCACTTCTCCTTAAGTGGATTTTAAGAAAACAAATTATGCGTGTTTCTTTGCTTTTACAGGCATCCCTGGGTATCCGTATGTTCCACCAGGAGATAGGTGGTTTGCGGCTTGCCGATACCGGTGCGCTGTCGGACTGTTGTGTATTTGCAACTCTTGTGTGTTATATGTTTTTAAAACCCACTTATTGGTTTAGTATTCAGTTTGAATTTTGCGAACAGTAAATATGCGAACGTTTGGCCACCCATCCAGTGGGTGACCACGCCCAATGTTGCTTAACTATGTGGTTGTGTTTTTTCAGTATGTGTGTGTTGAGTGTGTTGTGTACTATTAGTGTGTAAGTGACCAGGGGGTCGAGTTTCGTTTAGAGATGACTGACACAGTAGTAACGTGTGTGTCGGTTGTGGTAGTCCTGGGTGGTCATCCATCCAGGAACTGACCACGCCCGGTTGCGTTTTGAAGTTTGCAGTGACTAAACCGACATCGTTGTGCAGTGACTGACACTTGTAACTAATTGTTAGCTTTAGTGTGAATGTGCGGTGTTTTGATGTACGTAGCATCGTTAATTGGCAGCATTTAGCGGGTGCACCGCCTCGTCTCCGAGTATGAGTGCTTCATCTCATAGGTGTTATTTTTGTTTTAGAAGGCAGTTAAGGAAGTGAAAGCTTGGTTGGTCTTGATTTCTTGGCGGGTTTGAAAGGGGAAGGGGATGGTCAGGGGGTGTCTGTTTAGGTTCAAAGAGAGATTCCAAAAACCAATTTAAACGTCTGTAACATGCGACATTTCTTAGATATACTCTTGATGTAATCATTTTAATAATCATTTTAATAATGCACCCCTTTTTCACACCTGTGTCTAATGTTTCATTAGTATGCTGTTCGTTTTTATTACCCTTTGATGAGTATCTTAGCGAAATTGATGGGTACTTAGTCCGAAAATAATCACAAAACAAGGGTAATTGAATGTATCAAGTTATGACATATGAACTCGTCTAGAACCTCAAGAAGAGAATACAGAATAGATGTGATCAGTAAGATGTAATCAATATGTTTGATGTAAATGGGTATTTGAGACTCTAATTGAGCCTTGAAATTTCATTTACAGTATCCAGTATTCGGGAGATAGTAGGTTCGAACCCCACTGTCGGCAGCCCTGAAAATGGTTTTCCGTGGTTCCCATTTTCACACCAGGCAAATGCTGGGGCTGTACCTTAATTAAGGCCACGGCCGCTTCCTTCCCACTCCTAGCCCTTCCCTGTCCCATCGTCGCCATAAGACCTATCTGTGTCGGTAAGACGTAAAGCAACTAGCAAAAAAAAAAAAAAATCTTTTCGTGGTATATGTGCAGAAGAAATGAAAAATGCATAGCCGAGGTCTATAAAACACAGTGCTAAAGATTACATCGGTGTTTCATTCGCCAAGCAGATTACAGAAAATGTGAGCTGGATTTTCATTTGCTCCCTAGCTGATTTCGCAAATCAGGAATTTCTGTTGTTTGAAATATAAATTCTGTTTCCTTTCTTCGTAAATGCTGTAGACTATCAATATATGCATTTGTTGTTGTATTCTAGATCCCAAAAATGATTAGGTAGATTAATAAACCGAGCGAGTCAGCCGTGCGGTTAGGGGCGCGCATTTGTGAACTTGCATCCGGGAGACAGCGGGTTCTAGCCTCATTGTCAGCAGTCCTGAATATGGTTTCCCGTGGTTTCCCATTTTCACACCAATCAAATGCTGGGGATGTGCCTTAATTAAGGCCACGGCCGGTTCCTTCCCCCTCCTAGGCCTTTCATATCCCATCGTCGCCATAAAACCTATCTGTGCCTGTGCGACGTAAAGCAAATTGTAAAAAATAAGAAAAGAAGTAGATTAATAAAACGAGAGCCTCCATTGATCAGGAGGCAGCGCACTAGGTTCCGTGGTTCAAATCCCGGTAACTCCATTGGAGATTTGTGCTGGACAAAGTGGAGGCGAGATAGGATTTCTCGGGGTACTCCGGTTTTCCCTACCATCTTTCATTCCAGAAACACTCTCCAGTATCATTTTATTTCATCTGTCAGTCATTTTTAATTACCCCAGACGAGTGCGACGGGCTTCCTATCCTCGCCGCTAGATAGGGCTTCAGTCATTCCATCCCGGACCCCATTAAATGACTGGAAACAGGCTGTGAATATTCATTAATAAAAACAATGAAATTTCCAATTACGACCAACGAAAACTTGCTCTGAATATGGATATGTGTCGCTGTAAAAGATAAATACAATGATGCGATGTACTAATTATGATTGAAAATCCTTCTTCTCTGGCCGAAGGGTTATACCGCTTCTCAGCCCGACCATTTTTACCCCGCCAGTGCAAAACCAGTGATTTTTTCCGACTCATCGGCGTTTCTCGAAAACAGATTAGTAAAGGGCCCCTGAGAATCTCAGGTACCCACCCACAATATCAACAAGAACAACACAAAAGGCCTTGTCTAACACCTGTAATTTCCTTGAACCCAAAACTCATTCCACCATCAAATTTCACTGCAGCCAAATTTACTGACAACATAAATGCCTTTGATTGATTTTAATAATTTACCCTTAATCCCATAGTCCCCAAGTACGGTGAACGTCTTTTCCATATGTAATTCCTTATATGCCTTCTCTAGATCTACAAAACATAAACATAAACATAGGCCAGAGGCAGGCTTTTATACAAGTGGAGGCACATGGTTCCCCTAGTGCACTGTCACTGCATTGTCCTACATAGGAGACTTCCAGGGTGTCTTAACGGCGCACTAGCGCCAGCGTCTTGGAAAGGTGTAGCATTCCAACTGATCCCCGGAGTACCCGCACATTGCTAACAGATTTGTGGAATTCAGAGTCGGTTTTGATATAGTCTATTATGGATCTGGTGCCCTTACCGTCCTATTCCTGAAGAATGTATTAGTAACTGTTAATCGCATACTAGCACAGAAATCCGGCTGGCCCCGTGGTGTAGGGGTAAAGTACCTGCCTCTTACCCGGAGGCCCAGGGTTCGATTCCCGGCCAGGTCAGGTATTTATACCTGGACCTGAGGGCTGTTTCGAGGTCCACTCAGCCTACGTGATTAGAATTGAGGAGCTATCTGACAGTGAGATGGTGACCCCGGTCTAGAAAGCCATGAATAACGGCCGAGAGGATTCGTCGTGCTGACCACACGACACCTCGTAATCTGCAGGCCTTCGGGCTGAGCAGCGGTCGCTTGGTAGGCCAAGGACCTTCAAGGGCTGTAGTGTCATGGGGTTTGGTTTTGGTTTTAGCACAGAAGTCCAGTAAAGGCTTCCCATTCCTATTACCGTCCATATCTTCCCCATACTGTATTCAGCGATTACTTTTTCATACCCTTCACTTGTATTTCTAAATAAAATATCCTACAAGAGAAATGTGCAACCCATGTTCTGTACTATAAAATCTAATTGATTTGTATGTCGTCATGTGCATATGAAAGGAGAAACGCTAATCCCAGCTCTATAAACCATACTGCTAAAAGTTGTATCGGTGGATAAGTGGTACGATGTCAGCCTCCGAGCACGAAAATCGTGTTTTCAAAACTAGGTGGGGTTCTGAAGTGCAGACGAAATCCACTTTGCACCCCATTCGTACGATAATTGCGTGTAGAAGATCTCTGGTGACACACTAAGTATTTAACAGTTTTAATTTATTTAAACTCATCCGTCGGTTACCGAACAGATCTCCAGTCACTCTCCCTTCTGAAAGAGATTCGCAGAACGTCGAAAATGACACGAAGGTAGACCAAAATCCCGTCAAATTAAAATACCCGTACAAGGTAGCTGAAACCATTTATTGCTAGTAGGATTGTGGTTATTATTATTGAAAGTAGACAAGAAATAAGTATGGCAACAACATATCAAATAGTTATATCATGCTAAAGAAGTAGATGATAAAGTTCTGGGACAAGAAGAGGGATTGTTAATGATGATGAAATGGGACGGAGTGACCCAGTTTTGCCTTCAGAATTCGACAGAGCTTTAAGAAACCTAAATAGGAACAAGGTACCAGGAATTGATAACCTACTATCAGAACATTAGATTAGGAAATGAAGTATTAAAGGAAGTAGATTAATATTGTTACTTGGGCAGTAAAATAACTAACGATGGTAGAAGTAAGGAAGACATAAAACGCAGACTAGAACATGCAAGGAAGGCTTTCCTTAACGAAAGAAATGTGCTTACTTCGAACATTCATGTAATTAGAAATATATTTTTGTAGACTTTCGCATGGAGCGTGGCAGTGTACGGAAGTGAAACATGGACGATATCTAGCTCTTAAAAACGTAGAAGCTTTTGAAATGTGGTGTTACAGAAGAATACTGATGGGTGGATCAAATCACGAAAGAAGAGATACTGGTGAGATGAGATCGATTTGGTTAAGTTTGACGAGAAGAAAAGATAGAAAGTTAGGACACGTTTTAAAACATCAAGGACTTGTTCAGTTTGTTTCTGAGGGAAGTGTATGCGGTAAGGGGTAGACAAGAGTATGAATATGACAAGCAGATTAAAGCAAATGAAGGATCTAGCACTTACGTAGAAATGAAAAGAGTAGCAGAGGATAGGGTGGCGTTGAGCACTCCATCAAACTAGTGTATGGACTGATAACTCAGCAACAATTACTACCTTCAGGAATAGCATATTTATCATTATTATTAAACTCATATGCATAGCTAAGAACAATGGAGCGAGGGTAATCGCAAAAAGCCGAATCAGGAGATGCGAGTTAGGAATCAACTTGTTCGATGATACTGCGCCTATGGAGTGGATTTGTTGGTTTTCTTCTATTTTTGACACCTTGTTTACATCACACTGACACAGATGGGCCTTGTGGCGACGATGGCATAAGAAAGGCCTAGGAGTAGGAAGGAAGCGGCCGTGGCCTTAATTATGGTAGAGCCCCAGCATTTGCATGGTGTGAAAATAGGAAACCACGGAAAAGCATCTCCAGGGCTGTCGTCAGTGGGTTTCGAACCCACTATCTCTCGGATGCAAGCTTACAGCTGCTCGGCCCTACGCGCACGGCAAACTCTAAGGGGAACGATGAATATGGTTCCTTGAGGATTAAGATAAATTCAGCAGAAGGAGATCATGATGCCTATAGTTAGGCTCAATCTTTAATGATTTCAAGGTATAAGATGTAGAAATAGACGAGATCACAGAAATGATTCCAGATTGAGGAGGGCGGAGGCGTAGAGTTTATTCACAGAGATTTGCAGACTGAACGTCGAAGGACATGATTATCCATTAGTGTAGAGTATATCAGTGAACGTATGTGTGTATGTATGATACAATGAAGAGTTCTTTCCTCAGGAAAGTATCTTTGTATCCAGAGACGGAGAAGTCAAAATTTGCAGACTGTTGTGGTGCTATTCATTCATGTTTTATAGAAAAGGACAAAGTGAGATCCTTGCTTAACAGACATTTAAGTACCTTAAAAATTCAGAATTTGTACTTACCGACTGGAAGCAATATAACACCTGTGATTAAAGACAGGACGCCCAATATACACCACCTGTCCGGAAGCATCTTCTTCGCTGTTTGAGCTATCGAACACTTCTCCAGACGCTCTGCGATTAGATATCTGGAGAAGCAGCTTATCATATTTACTCAGCCATACCCAAAACGCTTGTTCCTTATACAATGAATACGGTCCATTCTTACTCGATATTTCACTTACCTTTGCAATAAAGTAAATCTTCGCATGGAATTTGCGATTGCCTCCCTGGTGATGTAATTTTTCGAACACTTAAATGCACTGCATTGTATATGTGCGAAGGATAATTTTATGATTGTTAAATATCTTCTTGGACACTTGATTTTTGTTATTTCTGCTTCATAAATTTGCCAGATTTTGCTTGCAATTCTTTCTTACATACGAAAACATCAGGAGCCATAATTTTGATCACTTTTTTCTTGTATTTCCAGTTTGTTTACATTGGTTGTCGAGACGGCATTACAGTCGAATATTGTCAATTGTAAAGTTGTACGGAACTGGGTTTATTTTTTGCATCATGAGAAATATATCTACAACATATTAATGCATGCAAAATTTTTGAAATATTCCAAAAACGTTATTTTACACTCAACGAGAAACTTATGTCAAGAAATCAGCACGAGCCTCGCCGCATTGTATGTAGCAGAAACAGAATCTATTCGAGGCAAAAGTCATCGTTTTGTAGATACAAGGAAAGTTCGACTCGAATTGAGAACAGCTTTTACAACTGGAGCAAGAATCCCAGCGGACGAACCAGTCTCACTTAGACATTTGGAAGAGGTTAACAATAGTGAGGCAGGCGCGTGAACTTATCAAAGGGCCTAGCCAAAGTTATAAAAAGGTCCTGATAAATTTGAATAGGACCAGAACGCGAATGGTAGTTGGACTGTTGACAGGCCACAATACCTTACAGAGGCACGTACACATTATGAAAATCAGTCAGGATCCGATGTGTAGAAGGTGCGGTAGGGAGGAAGAGACCTCCGCGCATGTGTTGTGTCAGTGCGAGGCTCTTGCAAGCATCAGGAATGCCAACATCCGGACACTAGTATCCTTTATAGGAGCACTAGGGCTGGACTAGGCAAACCCGTTTAAGGGACACAAAGGGTCTTCACAGACCTACGTATGGAGCCCTGCCAAGGCAGGGCTCACCCATTCCTTATCTATCTATCTATATAGAGCAAGAATGAGCATAAAGGCAAAGGTGTAGTCCTATTTAAACAGTATACTCCAGCGAATGCATGGATTCTTCATCATAAAGGATTATCGGTTTTGCCACAGAGAGTTCGAAACTCTTCCACATGTCCTGAGAGCCTGTCCACGTGGTGAATTACTACGCACCTCACGTCATAATGTAGCCAGATCAATGATAGCTAATGCTTTGAGGGGCAACGGTATGTCTATAAAGAAGTACGGTCTCTCCAACAGGGGAAGCAACCGACCCATATACATTATTGATTTTAAGCCATCCTGTTCTGAAGGCTTCATCATTGATCGAACAATTATATTTGAGACCAACGAAAACCAGCCGGAAGAGGTCGATGCGGAAAAAAGAAGAATTCATGAAGAAACGGTGGACTCCTATAAATCACACCGTTCCACCAATCTATACCAAATTTCGTATACTGTACTTACCTTGCAGGACCCTGAGGGTGACCCCCATCTACAAGAAATTTTTCAGCCCGTCCTCTCCATTCCATAGATTTAGGCCCTTTAACATAGGCTAATGCAGGCGAAATATCGATTTTGTCACGCAAGGACGAGGCAAAGCTCATTTTAAGCTTCACGACGCGAATAATAGAACTCGGCAAGGCCCTGTGGGCCCCTAAAACCATGTTTTAAGGGCCTAAAACCATCCGTTACGGGGATACTGGTATCATACTACCCCGCCATAGGAATCAGATGAAGGAATGACCAGCTGTAACCATGGCAAAGTCAACTCAAAGATTCTACTGCAGAATACAGGCCTGGTGTTTGTAAAGAGCACGTGCGTATCTGTAGGCTGGGCCAAGGAGAAATTCTGCTACTCATATGATTGACTGAAGAAAGCACAGCACTGTGGGGGTAAGCCATCCCTAGGGATCAGGTTGGGGAGGGGTGGCATATAAAAATAATCAAATATAGTGTCGAATCCATAGGTTTCTGGGTCGCTTAGATGAACAGTGACACTCCGCATGCCGTTTAAGTCCAAGTTCAGCCCCCTTCGGCATGGAGGATGAGAAGGGGTGACACAATAAAATATCCGAAATAACCGAGATTACGGATGAATGTGTGTATGTTCCAACATATAAATAATCGAAAACGGCCAAAATTAGAGCCGAATCTATGGTTTTCGGGGACGGTGAAATGAACAGTGACACTCCGCAGTTCGTTTAGGCCTAAGTCCAAATTCAGCACCCGTCGCCATGGTGATTAATAAAGAATGAAAAATAACTAACGCGAAACGAGAAACAAAATACAGTCGAACCTCGATACCTCGAATCTCCATTACTCGAATTTTTAGTATCTGGCCGTTTGTCTTATCCTTCACGTGTATTTATTTCTCTACTACTAGAAATTCGGTTACAGGAATATCTCGATTTCTCGAAGCAAACATTTCCTCCCTCGAAGCAAAAAATACTCTGTAACTCGAATTTTGTGCAACATTAACTCTGCAATACGGCATTTGTGGTTTGTGAGGAACAGTTAACAAGTGAAGGAAAGTTTAAAGTGATGCTGGGAGCTAATATGGCGGGAACCGGTAAACTAAAACCTCTAGTGATCGGAAAATCGGTGAAGCCTCTCTGTTTATCGGTTGTGAATTAACTACCGGTCACTCACGAAAACAACTCCCAAAGTCGCAAATGATAAGTTCCATTTACGAATCTCGGGTGCGTGGCACTGACGAGTAGTTTCAATGTGAAGGGAGTAAAGGTAATCCGTAACAAACAGAAGAGACTAACGGATTTTTTCCCCAA
Source organism: Anabrus simplex (assembly GCF_040414725.1). Classification (NCBI taxonomy): domain Eukaryota; kingdom Metazoa; phylum Arthropoda; class Insecta; order Orthoptera; family Tettigoniidae; genus Anabrus; species Anabrus simplex. Next base: position 778,775,321 of record NC_090265.1, read on the forward strand.
AGGTTATAACGGAGGTATGTTTCTTGTTTCACTACTGTATGTACTGTATCCTGTCTTCTAAAATGTTATATAATGAGTGATGCCTTAAAATAGAGTATGTTTGTATATTTTTAAGTAGCGGTACTGTTAAAAATAATGCATTCAGCATAAGCCCATAGATGCATATGATTCAGTTATGTGCTATACATGCCCTATATATCTCGAAATTTCGATAAATCGAAATAAAATGTAGATCCCGAGGTGATTCGAGATATCGAGGTTCCACTGCGTAATTTAAAACTTGAAATCAAACACAACAATAATCTTAAACTATAAAATAGTTCTTAAAATATCAGTCAACGTCACAATAAAGAAATTACAAAAATCTGCTTCACACGTAATTAACTGGTAATGAAACACCTAAAAGTAAACAATCAATAAAGTACCCGGCGGCGCTGCTGCTACTCAGCAATAAAAGTTCATGAGCATGGCCATTCTCTAAGACTGAAGTGTGGTGGTGGTAGTAGTTTACGTAGCTTCAGTTATAGTCAAAGCATTCAAAACTAAAACTTTGAACTGTCAAGTATTTTAAATATTTCTTCTCGTGATTTTGTTTTATTTTCGTAATGAATAGATATAATTTCAAAGAAATATATTTCTCATCGAAGGTTTAATACTGTATGTAAAATATAAAAATTCGTGTTGGAGTGTTTATGACTCCTTTGAACACCTGTTGGTGGTCACATGAATTCCTTGAAAATGCCAGGTATCCCTTAATCAGTATAAAATTTTAGGAAGTTAATGATATGTTTAACGCCATTAATAAGTAACGAGATTGATAACTTCGCACTAAACCGACCACCGTGGGAAGCTGTTTAGTGGCTGCATACCAAACTCAAGAGTGTTTGAGGCATGTTTCCCCGACGTGGCTTCACTTTTAGCTCTCTTTAAGAGATGGAAGATGTGGGAGGAGGCAGCTCATTCGACGGTAAGATTGCTGTTGGTGCGTGTCGTGAGTCTGTCTGTTATTGCGCCATAAACCATTGTCTAACACGAAGACTAAGATTTCTTATGGAGTGTTGCGATAATTTCATTATAACTGTAGATATGTGAGGAATAGTTCTAGTGATATTAGATTTGATTTGTCACAGTGCGGTCATGAACACTAATTAATCGACTATAAAATTTGCCAATGGCATAGAATTCATTTTACAATCGTGCTACAGGTCAATTTGTAGTATGAGGTTGTTCGGCAGGTGAGCTAGTATAATCAGTGTAGCTCGACGAAACAGGTTGAGAACTCAGATATAAGCAAGCCTTGACGCACCCCAGTGTGTGTTTTATTTCTAACACTACACTAAACGATGTCGTAATTTCAGTACGTTTCAAACTTGCCTAGTGCACACAGGAAACGGCGTCTGTATAGCGAATGGGCCGTGCGAGTTACTAACTAAACATCTCATTCCAGTAAGTGTCGTAACGAGTTCGAGGCTGAGTGCAAGAAATCTTCAAGCTGTCTTCGGGAAGACAACTTCAGAATGGAGCCGCCTACGCTGCTGGGAACAAGAGAATCGACCCAGGATGATATCGTCACCATGATAGGCTGAAAGGGCAGAGCCAAACTCTGAAGGAGGGAGGAGGTCGCCAAACATGAGATAAGTGAACCAACCCTTTAAGCTCGTGTTAGGATTGGCGACAGTTACGCAGAAATTTAGTAATTAAGTACGTAAATATTAGTAGTTGAGCCTTCTTGGCAATTGGAATACGATTTGATCATAGCCCGTCAGGTTATTTATCCAGATGGCTTTAAAATCATTAATGTCTTAATGTACAGAAATTATTATGTAGGGCATAGTAGGGTGCGTTATATTATTTTATGGGTCAAGGGAGCTAGGAGTTACTTAAAGTAGTTTATTTTCGTGTTAGATCAAGTGTATCCCCTAGTATTTCATCTTCAGGTTAAATGTGGTTGTAGGTTAGGATCATTTTGGAAAGCTTGTCACTATCTCTTATCTGGAAGGATAGAAAGATCTGCGTAACGTAGTATTTGCATGTTGCCTGGCTATGATTTACTTGCATGCTTCCATTGGATTAAATTCTGTTGAGAAATTCAAATCACGTTGTAAGCGATGTCATAAAATATGACTAAGTTTCACATGGCCAAAATATGGACTCGAACCATGGGTCTGGAGGGTGTTAGGTTACGCCATATGTACAGAGTGTCGTGATTTATGAGAATCAGTACTGTATAGCCCTGTGAATGAAATGAATTAGACCCCTAGGTGGTCTGTTAAAAGAACCAGATACCGTATGTAGAATGAGAATTGGTTCCTAAATTGTTATAAGACGTTATGTTATGGCTCATAGGTTTGTCGAGAGAAGACGAAGAATGAAAGCCTTTTTGTCGTGCCGAGTCCAGAAACGCAGTGAAACGGGGTCAATGTTAGCCTTGTTTACAATTTTTTGTGCGATGGGGGACCCTCAACGGCTAGACAGCCAGGTCATTGCCCCAAATACTCCACCCCAGGATGCATCGGCCATTTTTTAAAGCCGTGAGCTGTAGTGGATTCTTTCTTTCAGACCGAGAGTTATTTGTGACTACGATTTCTTTTTGTTTCTCTCTTCTTTTTCCATTTGCTTGTCCATATTAGTGTGTATTTATATATGTGATATCTTTGTGTGCTAGTGGATTCGATCTTGATTATTAGGTGGTATGGTAATTAGGTAGTTATCCAGAGGATATGAGTTCACATCCCTGTGACTTTTAAGTGAAATCGGGCAACAAGTAGCTTCAGTATTCGGTTTTATTTTAGTTGTATTTTATGGCGTTCAGTGTTTCTGTTAATATGTAAATATCTCCCAAATATAAGGGAACCTTAATAGTAAATTTATTTCTGCGAAACGTCCCTAATCCTAGAACCATGGTTTTGTTTTGTAGGTCCGATGGTGTTGTTCACCAAAAGACGTTATAAGTGGTTCATTCATCTATTCATCAGTACGGCGACATCATTTTATTTTTATTTCATCGTTGCGAATTATAAATGTAAGCCGTTTTGGCTTTTTTTATCTTTGCACCACGAGTGTGGTATATTATAAAGAAGTATTGTTATATCAGAAATTTATGAATTTACTATGCTTTGTCAATTAAATAACTAAATAATCACCGAGTTCATCATTTAAAATTTAAAATTATTAGAGTAGTATCCCTGTCCAATTATACTCTCGTCACAAAAACCCGAAACACCCATTCGCCGGTTGCAGCTAGGCTGGTGCAGTTTATTTATGGAGAGGTAAGCAGGTAAGTTATGTAACCCACTTTTACTCTATGTGTTTGATCCATTGTTGTATGCCCTATAGGGTACTATCTACGGCTAGATGCCTCTATCCTGTTCTGCAGTGGCTCTTCTTTTACTATACCTCTAACCTTCTTATTTCTCATCTTATCCATTCTTCTCACTCCTATCCTGATACTCAGAATTTTCATTTCACTTGCCTGTATTCTAGTTACGGCTCTCCGCCTCATTACCCAAGTTCCTGCTGTATACGTTAAAGTAAGTAGGGGCCGCAGTTCGCGGTCTCCCACCATATCACGGCAACGTCGCACGGCTTTCACTGTACCGGGCAGCATCTGATCCATATCACTCTACAAATAAGAAACACCTACAAACCGCTATGAAGCAGTGCATTCATTTCGGTATTTCACATCCATACAGCATAACCGTTGGATGTATAAATGTCACAACGTGACCAAGAACCCAGATTTCCTACCACCCGTGCCGAGAACAATGTTCCTTCAAAATTTGATACAGTAAAACTTCCTCCAAACCAGGTTTCTGAAAAACATCAGGAACGGTCCTGCTTCTCTTCCACGCTCGATTATTTACTTATCATTTCTTCCGGTTTCTTCTATTACTTCCCAGGTACTTGAAACTCCCTACATTCTTGAGCTGTTCCCCTCCAAACATTATCTCTCTCCTAGGTCTCTCCTCCTTCCTAGTTGTGATCACTATCTCATTCTTTTTGGCATTGAATTTGATTCTATATTATTTCACCTCCTCTTCCCACTCATCTAACTGTTCCCGGATATCATCTTCCTTTTTCCCCAGATTAACAAGTCATCTGCAAACATCATCACTTTCATTTTTCCTTCCCCCAATTTTCTTGCCACTTTTGTCATTAGCTCGTACATTAGTACAATGAAGAGGAAAGGTGACAGAGCACTTCCCTGTCTTAATCCACTTTATTGCCCAAACGAGTGTGATCTCTCTCCTACTTTTACACAATGGACGCTCCCATGGTACAACTCCCTCATTCTTTCTATGCTCCTTAAACTTATGTCCATCTTAAAACTGTGTACAATACTTCACAACATTAAGCTTTCTTCCACAGATCAAACAAAGAAACGTATATCCTGTTCTTTCTAATCATGTCTTTCTGAATGCAGTCCTGAGATGAGAAGATTATTTCAAGAAGAGTGGAAGAGTTAGACGTGGGTTCAAATTTTGTTTTGATATTCATCTTCTTGCTCGTCTCCTTATTCTTCTATCTTCTGCTCATTATCGGCCTTTCGCACTGCTAGAAGGGCTGATTCGAAAATGTGGTGTGTCGTAAGTTCTTGCTGATGCATTTTCGAGCACTTCATTCGATCCATCATCCGTATTATCATTATCCCCAAACACGTGAGTTAGTTTGTCCAAACACCGGAAATGCACAAATTTTGTACGTAGGACTACATCAGTTCGTGGTACTGTCGGCAGTGTGCAAGTAGATTTTAAATCATTCTTTCATTTTTCGCTTCCGTTTCCGCGTTGAGGAGATTCCGCACTATATAAAAGTAAGAACATTATAGCGATGTAAGCTTCGTCGGAACTGATACAATATTCCATAGTGGACATGTTTCCGCTTTATTCAAGTTCCGTTTTGAATACGTTCCACTGTATTAGTTCATCATATTGCAAACATAAAATACTGTAATTTATAAAAGACGTATAAAACGTTCATTTTCATGTTGTGCTAAAATTTGGATTCGATCAGATAACGTGTTTAGGGGAAACAATTTCTTAAATTTGACGTATGATTGAAACACGTTTATAAACGGGAAGGTTTTGCTTTCCATCTGAGATTAAAATATAAATTTTAAAACTACATGATCCAGTGTAAAATGAAACGAGAAATATGATAGTGTCATTTAATTGCCTTTAGGCGTACTGGTTATTTCATATACAACCTCCTAAACCGAGGCATGGGGCGAAAGTTATTGTAACTACTCTTTTATAGATATGTGAGCTTTTCACAAAGTGCTATGCAGGCATAGTTTGTATTCACAACAACAGATGGCTCTGTGATAGCTGGTATGCGCTGTGAAAACAGTTGTGTGGCGAGCGTCGAGCGAGATGGAAGTAATACGTGCTGAGCAGCTTGCATTGATCGAAATAGCCATTTTCCGGGGAAGAAATGCGAGAGAATGTCACAGTGAATTGAACTGACGGAATTCAACGGTGGATGCGATGTGCAAGATGCTCCGACCACCTAGCGCACTGGAAACAGGACAGCGGCCACATCCTGTCATCAATAATTGCCATCGATGAATTTTGGCACACCCCTTCGCCGTCCAACGGTTTTCATTCACCGCAAGTCAGGTACGAAGAGCATTCCCTATTGAAAACGTGGACTGAACAGGTGGACAACGAAAATCGGGGAGGTTTCACCTCAGGACGAGCCCATCGCCAGGTACTACCACACCACCCAGGGTGACTACATTGTCCTGCCAGACTACTTATACATACCTTAACACTAGGTTTCCATATACTCCTCGCTGTTTGGCTACTACAACGACTACTACTAGTACCGCCATCACGAATCTCAGCTCATCAGCCGCAGTCATCTACCGCTTGGCGGTCATGTGATAGCTCTGTTGAACCCATAATTCTACGGTGAGAAAAATTTTTATTTGTCTCAAATATTTATTTGGCATTCAGAAACTACTGTATGTTTGAGGGCAGCCATTTTGCGCTCCCAAGAGCCCGATGTTGCGTGGGGAGGTTCTTCCTTCCCGGCGAGCTCGTGAATTGCCGGGACACCTCGGCAGGGCTCGAGTGCCCGACAATTCTTTAAATTCATGGAATTGTGCACAACGAGGGATTTTGACAATGTAGTAAATAATGAAACAAATGAGCAAAATTATTCATACACCCTCTGTGAAGACAGAGCCCCCAGGGAAAATATTAAGTGCAGTTAAGCCCAAGTACATGGTAGCGTGAGACCAGCGAACTAGCTACACGTGCCAAGGTCATGGAAGGAAGAAAACGCGCGAAACGCACGGGCAGAAACAATTTATTTCTCCCGTTGTGAGTGTAGAAAAATTATAAAATTAACATCGAACATAAGTGCAAGTCTGTCCGGAGTTCTGGGACAAATCTTATCAAAATTGGTCTATTAGAAGCAAATTTGGCAGATTTCACAACCAAGCCTCATAGAGGGGATAGCGTCCTTCCGGAAATTATAAAAGAAACCCCCCCACCGTAGATTTTTCAGTGTCGATCTGGAACTTGAAGCCGCGGGAGCTTGTGCCCGTCGTCATTAGAAATTCGCGCCAGATTGACCGACAATAATTCAATACATGTTCGTGGCTAAGGTCCATATATTTAGTCAAGAAGAAAAGTGATTGGAGAAGCTGTGAACGTTTGCAGACGAACTGGGAAGGTGTAGGCTGGTTGAAAAATACACAGCAGATTTTATTTTTATCATTTCCTGTACTCTTGTAAGTGAAGAGGGTCTGGGGGAAGCGATTCAAAATAGTTCGACTCCCTTATCGGCCGAACACCTGTTCTTATTGAAACAACGGGGAGAGAAACCACTCTGGGAAACGCATCAGACAGTTATAGTCGACTGCAGAACGAGGGAAGTTCGTGGTGCAAGTTACAAAGAAAGTGCATGATTTATATGGTAATTTTAATCTCGTGTGTGTGAAGGGTAGTGTTTGGATGAGTGAGTTTTTGAAAATGAAAATGTTATCTGTGAAAATGAGTGGCTAAGTACGAGGTTGCTGGAGATGATGTAATCAGAATGCTGAGAATGTCACCAATGTGCAGGTCTGTCTATTTTACATTATGTTGTAGTTAGTTAGTTAGTTACTGTCTGTCCTAAACAAATTTTCCAGATGATTGTCGGGTGATATGCGTAATTATCAGGCGAAAGGCGTTGTAAATTTTGGTCAGCGTGTGAAAATTTCAGTGGGTAGATTTCATGTCAAGAACGGTAAAATGCGACGCTTAAAATTTTGTGTTGAGATGAGATATCATTCAAAGTGCGGATTTGTGAACGTTATAAGTGTAAATTTGTCGTGGCGAATATCGTAATTTCAGGTGTCAGTTGCATTCAGAAATGTTGGTCGATAATAATACTAATAATAATAATAATAATAATGATAATAATAATAATAATAATAATAATAATAATAATAATGTTAATGTTTACCGCGGGATAAGGAAATTCCTCTCTGTTAAATTACATTTAACCAGTTATTTTTACAAGGATCATAGGCATATTTAGATAATGTCAATAAAATTTGTTAGAGTCACAGTCGTTAATGGGAAGGAAATTTTGAGACATCGTGTATACTTGAATTGCGAAAGGTCGATGTGTGCTCTTGGATTCTTGAGGCTCGAGAGTCTTAATAATAGTAAAGTAAGAGATGTGTTTAATAATGGTTGTCGTTTTTACCAGGGGATCGATGTATGTAAAAGGATCTTGAAGGAAAAGGAATTGAGAGCGATGAACTGATATGTATGTGGAGACGAGATAGATGGAAGTAATACCGCTGGAATAAAGCGAGGAGAAAGAGTGTTGAGACAAGCTGTATTTTTGTAGAGGAAGTATTTAGGAACAGGCTGTGTGAGGCAGGCTGTATTGTTTTCCGCAATCAATCCGAATTTGAGATGACCATGATGTGAAGCATTGTGAAATTTATAGAAAGATTCCAAGTGAAAACGACTCTTGTAAAATGTTACAGTCTGGGTAGTACACATCCAGTGATCTATGTTGCGTAAAGCCCGCATGGATGATAAGAGAATGAACGATCTTCAGGATCAAAGAGCACTTTGAACACACGGTGGGGTTATATTTAATTTGTTCACTGGAGAGGTCATGGATAAGATGGTTGGAATTGATGATAGGCGATCTGAGAATTTCGAATGCGATGGTGATGATTATTATTTTGAAGGCATCCACTAAAAGGGTACACGTGTTTGGGAATTTTCATTTGCTTCCCTAACACGTCAGTGCACAGGCTGAGATTGTGTTCGAGGTGGAGAACCGTTCGTCACGTCTATTTATTTTTGAGTTCACATATTATAATGAGGTAGACACTTACTGTATTTTTCGAGAGGTAGACACTTGCTGTATTTCGACTTGCATTCATTTGATAATAGAGACGTGGGTTCCGTCGTGCGTATTTGTTTGACGAAATCTAGTGTTAAATATCAGAGTTGTTTGAGAATTGCATTTCGCCTGATATGTTAAGGGAGGCGTATTACGACCCACTTTGACGCCCGACGATAGATTTAGGACGTCACGTGTTTATTCTTGGAGTCATTGATGATGAGACGTCCTAGGTCACGCCCGACGATAGGATTTGGAAGGCATCATGTATATACTGATTAGGTTTAGGATGTACAGATTTCAAGTGAGCCCGACGATAGGTCTGGGATGGTAGCTGTACACACTCAAGTCTCGGTTAAGATGTTTCTTTTGTTTCTTTTGTGAAGTGGCCTGGAGGAAGGTAGCGGTTACAGTACGATATGATTTATTGTAGAGGGTCTATGCGAAGCTCTCATTGAGATAACGGGACTGCTATCAGACGAGTTGAGGGCTGTCCAAGTGTGGGACATCGACCCGATCTAGATTAAATATTTTTACTGTGTTTCTTCGTGCGTGTTAAGCTGTATGACTTCGAGATGTTAATTTATTTTTACGGACTTTATTGTTTCCTCGTCTTGACGTCCGTTTTCGTTGATAGTGTGCATATTGACACTCAGTGTTTTAGAATGAGACTTGAGTTGCGAATGCGGTTTCGATTCGCCAGCCAGTAATTTATATTATTTTCATCTTGTCGTATTTTCATTCGTTTTCATAGTTAGAGTAAGTAAGTAATCACTTTACCAGCAGTGTGTTGGGACAGACAGTAAATAGAGAGATCTGTACTGGTAGCATTGTTGTCAAGGGAAAGAATTCCTTAAAATTGTAGTAAATTTTAGCGTGGACTGGTAAATTTATTAAGCATAATAAACCCATTTCTAACCTGAAAATCGGTTCAATAATAATATTTTCAAGTGACTTTTCACTTTTTGATTAACTTCAGTGTTTGGCATTTCTTCTAAATGCATGATTAGTAAGTGTTTCCTGCATTTCGCAGTTTTGTTCCTTTAGAACGATCTAACGTAAGATCCTCCCGGATCATGTTGTTGTTGGTTCCTTCCGAACAGCTGTTTGGGGTGATGCACGTTTAGCATCGGGATTACCTTATCACTTAAGGGTGTCATGAATGACAAATACATGGTGGAATTTTATTTCAATTGTGAATGATGCCATTAACTTGTAGTGAACACCATGCTTTCCCATAATATTTCGCAACCTATCCAAAGCAACTGATAGTCAGTTTGGTTCGATTAAGGGTCCATTCGGCGGATGTTCCGTATCCGTGAAGGGTATTTGACTGGTGGATAACCTTAATTAAGAGAAAATCAGGCGTTCTACTTGTTGAAAGTCAGATTTTCCACGGATCGTGTGGATTAACTCTCAGTTCTTGTTTGGAATAATAGGTGCCCGGTTTTTCAGGTCTTCCCCTTTTCAGTTTTCCAGTTTCGCTGTCCACTAACATGTTAGCTTCTCCGAAGCAACTCCTCGACATTGGAAGAAACGAAGTGACGTTATGTAATGTGACTGTGTTTGGAACTTTTCAAAAATCAATAATTAAATTTTTTATATATTTTTGTGGCAAGAATGCATATTAAATTAACGATGTTATCGTGCTCTTTCAGTTTAATAAAAGTTAGTAAGCACATTTTTGCTCCTCATTTCAAGTAGTTAGGCTCTCTTCTGAACCCCATCGTTTGGTTAAGATCGTGACCGAATTTATTCCCGCAACGACCCAAGATTTAAGAGTTCTAAATTGTTCTACTGTAGCAGCCGTGGCCGACCAACGATGGAATGGTAAGTTCAAGGGTTCAGTAGAAGTGGCGCCATCAACTGTGGGGCCTTAATGTCACGATAACGATGAGGAGCCCAAAGTCACGATAACGATATGATGTCACGATAACGATAATGAAATTATATATTGAAAATAAATGTTAGAAAAATATAAAATAATGTTGAGGCTTAAGCCACATTATAAATAATACAAGCGGGTGAAAATTATGGCTGAGCCACAGTTAAACGAATTATGCCCAATGAGAGTGCTAGATATTAACACGTTTAATGAGGAGCGTAACTACTTGGTAGATAATAATAATAATAACAGTCACAATGCATTTTAGGAAACCAGTACTTAAAGCTTTATTGAAGCTTATGTCATGTTGCCAATATAAATTTTGGAAGTGGTAACGCTGAATTACATTCAAAGTTTATGCGTTAACATGTTCGTTATTTACTTAATTTACGGAAGCGAAACCATTTGGGATATTTATCCATAGTAACTTGTTAACTTCAGATTTTCTTTTTATTAAACGAGTTTGTGATACCAGCCACCTAAACAAAATTTTATAAGACAACTGTTGGAATGTTGTCAGTTTCGGTATTAAATTTTAACAGCGTTTGTATGTGAAAACGCAGTAGGTAGTGAATTCTTTCCCTAGTAGTTTGGAGTATTCTGGTTGCATCGACAGCCAGCGTACTCATTATTGTATTCTTTGTGGTATTGTGAGATGGAAGGTCAGGCGACCTTGGAGAAGTTAATGCAGATGATAGAGGACATGAAAGTCCAGAATGAGAGTTTAAATAGTAAGACAAATGAGAACTTAAATAGTAAGATAGATAGTTTGGATAGTAAGTTGAGAGAGGACATGAAAGTTCATAATGAGAATTTAAATAGTAAGATAAATGAGAACTTGAATGGTAAGATAGACAGTTTGGATAGTAAGATGGAGGACGCGAAAGTCCAGAGCGAGAATTTGAGAGAGGACATGAAGGCTCATAATGAAAGTTTGGATGGTAAGATTGAGGAGTTACAGAGTAGTATCGAGGACACCCAGGCTAGGTGTAAAGAGTCTAGTGATGAGTTGAAGGCTGGATTGAAGAACGTAGTTCAGGAGACATACACTATTTGCACCGAACTTAAAGAGGAAGTTAGGGGTGAGATAGGTAAACTCAACCAGCGTTTTGATGATAGCCGATTGGAAATTAGGGATGAAATTGACAAACAATTTGCGGAAGTGCAGGTCAGTTTAAAGAACGATTTCGACAAACAGTTTTCTAAAATCCATGACAGTTTAAAAACCGATATGGACAAGCGTTTTGACGAAAGCCACGACATGTACAGTAGGTTATGCGATAGTCAGGATGAGATGAGAAAGGAACTTGACAAGCATTTACTGGAAAGCCAGGCGGCGCATAAGCAGCTGATCGACAGTCAGGTTGAATTTAAGGACGACATTACACAACAGGTCGTAGAGATGCGGATCTCCAGTGATAAGGAAAAGGGGAAAACGCTAACCATAATAGAGGAACAACGTCAAATATTATCTGCGGACATTCAGTCACTGAACAACAAGGTAGATAAAATTAGTGTGGAATTGGAGAGTCAGGTATTGTCAAAAACCGAAACCATGGAGAAGAAACTGTTGCAAGTTAATGAGGAAGCAATTAGTAAACTCCAAGTGGCTAATGAGGACTCCGAAGTCTTAATTAAAGAAATTCAAGAGGAGTTGGTTGAAATGAAAAATGAACATACCAGGGAATTCAACGACAGGCAAATTAGTATAGAACAGGACTTAAGGGAAATCACGTCAGCCCAGGAAGAGACAGACAAGAAAGTTGGGTTCATTAAGAGCGAAGTGAGCAGTTGGATTAGCAGCGTGGTAGATATGCAGTCCAAGGTGGATAAAGTATTAAGTCAAACCTCGACAGCTGTTAACTCTGACCTCAGTGGTCAATTGCCAAATATCAATCATGTGAATAATAACGGTCAGAGCTCAAATGTAGATACCAGTCGATCTCAAGGCTCAGGGGTCACAAACGTTATTAACATGATTAAGTTACATGAGGACCAGCCTAAGAAATTTAATGGAGGTCCACATACCACGCCGAAGGGGTTCCTTAAGGATCTCAGGGAGTACATCCGGGACGCCAAGATTCCTGAGGAACGTCAGTTGAGGGTAGCTGAAAGATATTTAGAGGGGGCACCACTTTTATGGTTTAAAGGCTTCCGATACCACTTTGATACCTTTGATGAATTCCAGAGGGCGTTTCTCAATAAATTTTGGAGTACGGAAATTCAGCAGAGTCTTAGATTAGAGCTGTACTCACGTCGTTATACTGCAATAGGCCCTACAAAGTTCAGTGAATACTTTATTGCACAAATGGTAAAGTTCAGAGAACTTGAGGCGCCGCCCTCGGAGCAAGAGTTGGTACAGGCCATCCAGAAGCAGTTACCTCCCGAAGTACAAAGGATGCTCATTGCATCAAAGGTAGAGACCCCCATGCAGGCAGAAATGATCCTTAGACAATTGGATCATACCCATAATCAAATAGCACCCAGAGGGGGACGATCGCACGAGCAACATGTAAACACTGTTAGCCAGGTTCCAGAGGGAAGTCCAGAGGCACCTGAGCAGGGGAAACCACAGTCGACTGAGCGGAGGCGTGAGTTTCGCAATAACTGGGAACCCTCGCGTCCACGAAATGAGGATTGGAAAAGGCGTAGGGGTAATTGGAATTATCCACAAAGGAGGAACCCTTACTGGAGGCGATACGATGGGGACAGAGAAAACCAGAGGAATTTCAGGAATGGACTTAATAACCGCAGGGACTGGGGAAATAATCGAACCCAGAACTTCCGCCGTGATGAGGATGAACGGTACCGTGAACGTGTTCAGTACACCAACGGGTTAAGGAAGGACCACGAAAGGAAAAAATGGCAGGGGGCTATACAGCGCCAGGACGTCAACACCGATTGTTTCGGGGCTGAAAGTTTGGAATTCCAGAAGGCACATAGGCAAGACCAACGAAACTCCGGTCTGAACCCGTTTGCGCCGAATTTCGAGCAAGAGTCAATGTCGACTCTTGATAGAAAAAAAAACTTCAAATTCCCAGTAGGAGATTTTTCAGAGTCTCTCATCCCAGATTCTGAAGGAGAGACGTCAGATGAGTGGGTGGTCGCACAGATAGATTCGTGGATCATTACCTCTGATGACTTGGTGGAAGACCACTTAAAACAGGAGAGCAATCAAGTAAAGAAACTGCCTTTAATAAATGTCCGCATCTGTAATTTTCATGTCAAAAGTTTGGTAGATACCGGGGCCAGTATCAGCATCATCTCCCAAGCTCTTTTCGACGATTTGAGACAACGAAATAAATTGCCAATTATTCCGGTGTCAAATGTAAAAATTCGAGGGGTCATTCCTGACAAAATTGCTGTTTGTAAGGTACAAACTTATTTGGACGTACAAATTGGAAATTCAACTTTCGCTCATGCATTCGTAGTCATGTCCAAAATGCACTACAATGTGATTTTAGGGGCTGATTTTATCCGTGAGACCAACGCGGTCATTGATTTGAGCAGGAACCAGATAAAGTTCAGGAAAGAAGAGGGAGCAGAAGTCATTACACTAAACCAGGAATTGGGAGAAGATAGAACATTAGAATATGGCGAAGAGGAGGCCCAATGTGTAGACTTTGTAAATTCATTAGAGGGAGTCGCTGGTGAAATTGACAGTGTAGATGACGAAGGGATTCATCACGAAGAGTTACATGACGTCTTGGAAGCTGAGGTTGACACTGATTACGAGGCCTTAATTGGGTTAAAGGTCGCGGAATGCCCTGGTACTGTAGAAGAGAAGGATAAACTTAGAGCTCTCTTAATGGAATATATATCTGTGTTCGATTCCAAACCGGGTCTAATCCCTAATTTCACATATGCACTAGCCGTTACGGATTGGACACCGTTTAAGAGGAGACCGTACCCTATACCGGATAAGTATTATGCTCAAGCTGCAAAAATTATTAAGGAAATGGAGGAGAACGGGCTAATTTCCAAGCAGCCCACTCCATATTTGAATCCGTTGGTCGGGGTTCAAAAACCGGACGGGTCTCTGCGCGTGTGTTTGGACGCTCGTGCCCTCAATGAGCGCCTAGTCCCCGAGCATGACCATGCCCCTCCTATTAAAGAGGTTATCAAACGTTTCAGAGGAAAATCACGTTTTATTAGCGTAGATTTGACATCCTCGTATCATCACATCGGTTTGGAACTCAAGTCTAAATTGTTTACTGGCTTCCTTTTTGACCAACAGACGTATGTCTTCAATCGTCTCCCATTCGGGTTGAAAACCGCCGGTGCAGCTCTCATACGCGCCCTAGATCGATGTCTAACTGATGAAGTTAAAGCCGCTACAACTCGGTATGTCGATGACATCTTGCTAGCTTCATCCAGTTTTGAGGAAAATATCAGGGATTTGAGGAAACTACTGGAGAATTTAAGGGCATCAGGGTTCAAAATCAACTTGAAGAAGTCACATTTTTGTCAAAAGGAGGTCCTGTTTCTCGGCCATGTCATTGATGGTGAAGGAGTTCGCCCGAACCCGGTGAAGCTCCAAGCCATAGACAAGTTCCCAAGACCGCTCAAAATTAAGAACGTCAGGCAATTCCTTGGAATGTGCAATTTTTTTTCGGACCATTGCATGAATTACACGGAGGTTGTAGCCCCACTGCAGAGCTTGCTTCACAAGAATAACAGGTGGAAATGGAGTCCCGAGCACGAAGAGGCCTTCAGGAAGACCAAAGAGCTCTTGCTAAACAGCGTTAAGCTAGGGTATCCAGATTTCGAGAAACCCTTTATCGTACAGACTGATGCATCGACCGTAGGAATCGGGGCACTCCTATATCAGGAATGTTTGGACCAGCCTCATAATAGGAATTATTTATCCTTCTATAGCCGAAAGTTGAGATCACACGAAGTCAAATACAGCGTGACCGAATTGGAAATGTTGGCTATTGTTCAGGCATTGCAACATTGGAGGAAAATGATTTATGGTTTTCACATAATCATTAAAACCGACCACAAGGCGCTGACCTTTATAATGAAAACAGCTGTCGCTAGTGAACGAGTGGCTAGGTGGGCCCTGTTCATACAACAATTTGACTTCGAAATTGAGCACTGTTCCGGAAAATCGAACATCTTGGCAGACCTGTTAAGCCGAAACCCTAATGAGGAAGAACACGCCGTGAATCATTTGGACTTAGTTCAGGAAGACCACGATTTCCTATCAGAGTTGAGACAACTGGGAGACTTGCAATTGAGAGATCCTTTCTGCGGAAAAATGATTTCTTTCCTCCGAGGGACACTTCCGGCTGACGATCCACGGTACTTTGCCATCCAGAAATTGTCAAATAGCTACTTGTACGTGAATAACATGTTGGTAAAATTCGTGGACAGCGATCACGTGAAATCCCGAATTTTGGTACCCCCGCAGCTTCGAAAGGGATTAATCTGGCACGTACACAGGGTTATTGGTCATGGAGGGATTGATAAGGTTGTGTCAACCATTCAAGAAACGTTCACCTGGGTAAATTTGAGGGAAAATGTCAGAGACATCATCATCACATGCGATACATGTCAACGGGTCAAGGCAAACCCTTATCTGATCAGGCAGGCGCCTATTCCTCTCTTACCTTCACAACCTAAAGAGCTGTTCGCGATGGATATCTATGGGCCGCTCGTGAAGGGAAAGCGTGGGAACAAGTTCGTGCTGGTAACCATCGACGTTTTCTCCAAGTATACGACTCTGTTTCCCATGCAAAAAGCTAACACCAAGCTAGTCTTGAGGTGTATTTCCCGAAATATCATTCCGGAAATGGGCACACCGAAATTCCTTCTAACAGATCATGGTCCCCAGTTCACCTCTGCACAGTTCAAAACTGCCCTTCAGAATATGGAAATTCACCACATCCTGAGCAGCGTGAGACATCATGAGGGAAATCCTAGCGAAAGGGTAATGCAAGTAATTGCAAAATTCTGTAGAATTTATTGCGCCCAAGAACATTTCAAGTGGGTTGATGTGTTACCCCTAATAGTAACTTGTGTAAATAACACCATACACGAATCTATTGGGAGGATTCCCTCTATCGTGCACTTCAATAGGTATCCTGTGAGATCCTGGCATGGTGTCATCCAGTGTCCCATCGATCCCCGCCCGTCACAGGAATTATGCATTCAAAGTACGGCAGAACATCTACGTCGGCAGGCAGACCGCCGGTTGCGCAGGGTGAGGAACCGGAGATTCCACCGTCCCTTAGAGGAAGGCGAATTGGTGCTTGTTAGAAGACCCATGATGTCAAAACCGCAGGAAAACATCTATGCTAAATTTGCTCCCTTATATGTTGGGCCTTTCAAGGTGGTCAAAAGTTTTAGGAATAATTCCTACAGAATTCAGAGTCTAGATGGCAGCAGCGAAGCTATATTCAATGCAGCCAACTTAAAGGTTTATCATAGAGCCGAAGAAAGAATCCCATTACAGGATGACGCAGCCTTACCAGCTGGGGAAATGGTCACCGAAGAAGAAGAAGAAGAAGAAGAAGAAGAAGAAGTACAACCCGTAAATATGATCGTCACGTCGAGAGGAAGACAGGTCGAGGCACCACTCCAAGGACAGGCAAGCAGTGGGAGTAAAGAAGAGGAAGACGCCTAATGTTTACAATGTTCATTCTTAAGAGAAGACTTTGTTGATGACATCTGTAACGCAATCCTATTGTTGGAAGAAGAAAACAGGGAAATACGTGAAAGTAACAGAGCCCTACGTCAAGAGTGAGATCGGCTGGGAAATTTTACGTAGAATCATGGTTCATTTGTATCAAAATTCCCATGTACAATTTAGAATTTTGAAGGAATATATCTGTTTAAATATTTCCCCTTTCTGGGTAAACATTTCGTCGTTGTAGGTGGATTATGAACCCATAATTCTACGGTGAGAAAAATTTTTATTTTTCTCAAATATTTATTTGGCATTCAGAAACTACTGTATGTTTGAGGGCAGCCATTTTGCGCTCCCAAGAGCCCGATGTTGCGTGGGGAGGTTCTTCCTTCCCGGCGAGCTCGTGAATTGCCGGGACACCTCGGCAGGGCTCGAGTGCCCGACAATTCTTTAAATTCATGGAATTGTGCACAACGAGGGATTTTGACAATGTAGTAAATAATGAAACAAATGAGCAAAATTATTCATACACCCTCTGTGAAGACAGAGCCCCCAGGGAAAATATTAAGTGCAGTTAAGCCCAAGTACATGGTAGCGTGAGACCAGCGAACTAGCTACACGTGCCAAGGTCATGGAAGGAAGAAAACGCGCGAAACGCACGGGCAGAAACAATTTATTTCTCCCGTTGTGAGTGTAGAAAAATTATAAAATTAACATCGAACATAAGTGCAAGTCTGTCCGGAGTTCTGGGACAAATCTTATCAAAATTGGTCTATTAGAAGCAAATTTGGCAGATTTCACAACCAAGCCTCATAGAGGGGATAGCGTCCTTCCGGAAATTATAAAAGAAACCCCCCCACCGTAGATTTTTCAGTGTCGATCTGGAACTTGAAGCCGCGGGAGCTTGTGCCCGTCGTCATTAGAAATTCGCGCCAGATTGACCGACAATAATTCAATACATGTTCGTGGCTAAGGTCCATATATTTAGTCAAGAAGAAAAGTGATTGGAGAAGCTGTGAACGTTTGCAGACGAACTGGGAAGGTGTAGGCTGGTTGAAAAATACACAGCAGATTTTATTTTTATCATTTCCTGTACTCTTGTAAGTGAAGAGGGTCTGGGGGAAGCGATTCAAAATAGTTCGACTCCCTTATCGGCCGAACACCTGTTCTTATTGAAACAACGGGGAGAGAAACCACTCTGGGAAACGCATCAGACAGTTATAGTCGACTGCAGAACGAGGGAAGTTCGTGGTGCAAGTTACAAAGAAAGTGCATGATTTATATGGTAATTTTAATCTCGTGTGTGTGAAGGGTAGTGTTTGGATGAGTGAGTTTTTGAAAATGAAAATGTTATCTGTGAAAATGAGTGGCTAAGTACGAGGTTGCTGGAGATGATGTAATCAGAATGCTGAGAATGTCACCAATGTGCAGGTCTGTCTATTTTACATTATGTTGTAGTTAGTTAGTTAGTTACTGTCTGTCCTAAACAAATTTTCCAGATGATTGTCGGGTGATATGCGTAATTATCAGGCGAAAGGCGTTGTAAATTTTGGTCAGCGTGTGAAAATTTCAGTGGGTAGATTTCATGTCAAGAACGGTAAAATGCGACGCTTAAAATTTTGTGTTGAGATGAGATATCATTCAAAGTGCGGATTTGTGAACGTTATAAGTGTAAATTTGTCGTGGCGAATATCGTAATTTCAGGTATCAGTTGCATTCAGAAATGTTGGTCGATAATAATACTAATAATAATAATAATAATAATGATAATAATAATAATAATAATAATAATAATAATAATAATAATAATAATGTTAATGTTTACCGCGGGATAAGGAAATTCCTCTCTGTTAAATTACATTTAACCAGTTATTTTTACAAGGATCATAGGCATATTTAGATAATGTCAATAAAATTTGTTAGAGTCACAGTCGTTAATGGGAAGGAAATTTTGAGACATCGTGTATACTTGAATTGCGAAAGGTCGATGTGTGCTCTTGGATTCTTGAGGCTCGAGAGTCTTAATAATAGTAAAGTAAGAGATGTGTTTAATAATGGTTGTCGTTTTTACCAGGGGATCGATGTATGTAAAAGGATCTTGAAGGAAAAGGAATTGAGAGCGATGAACTGATATGTATGTGGAGACGAGATAGATGGAAGTAATACCGCTGGAATAAAGCGAGGAGAAAGAGTGTTGAGACAAGCTGTATTTTTGTAGAGGAAGTATTTAGGAACAGGCTGTGTGAGGCAGGCTGTATTGTTTTCCGCAATCAATCCGAATTTGAGATGACCATGATGTGAAGCATTGTGAAATTTATAGAAAGATTCCAAGTGAAAACGACTCTTGTAAAATGTTACAGTCTGGGTAGTACACATCCAGTGATCTATGTTGCGTAAAGCCCGCATGGATGATAAGAGAATGAACGATCTTCAGGATCAAAGAGCACTTTGAACACACGGTGGGGTTATATTTAATTTGTTCACTGGAGAGGTCATGGATAAGATGGTTGGAATTGATGATAGGCGATCTGAGAATTTCGAATGCGATGGTGATGATTATTATTTTGAAGGCATCCACTAAAAGGGTACACGTGTTTGGGAATTTTCATTTGCTTCCCTAACACGTCAGTGCACAGGCTGAGATTGTGTTCGAGGTGGAGAACCGTTCGTCACGTCTATTTATTTTTGAGTTCACATATTATAATGAGGTAGACACTTACTGTATTTTTCGAGAGGTAGACACTTGCTGTATTTCGACTTGCATTCATTTGATAATAGAGACGTGGGTTCCGTCGTGCGTATTTGTTTGACGAAATCTAGTGTTAAATATCAGAGTTGTTTGAGAATTGCATTTCGCCTGATATGTTAAGGGAGGCGTATTACGACCCACTTTGACGCCCGACGATAGATTTAGGACGTCACGTGTTTATTCTTGGAGTCATTGATGATGAGACGTCCTAGGTCACGCCCGACGATAGGATTTGGAAGGCATCATGTATATACTGATTAGGTTTAGGATGTACAGATTTCAAGTGAGCCCGACGATAGGTCTGGGATGGTAGCTGTACACACTCAAGTCTCGGTTAAGATGTTTCTTTTGTTTCTTTTGTGAAGTGGCCTGGAGGAAGGTAGCGGTTACAGTACGATATGATTTATTGTAG
Source organism: Anabrus simplex (assembly GCF_040414725.1). Classification (NCBI taxonomy): domain Eukaryota; kingdom Metazoa; phylum Arthropoda; class Insecta; order Orthoptera; family Tettigoniidae; genus Anabrus; species Anabrus simplex. The sequence goes on from NC_090265.1 coordinate 778,795,359, forward strand.
AGGGTCTATGCGAAGCTCTCATTGAGATAACGGGACTGCTATCAGACGAGTTGAGGGCTGTCCAAGTGTGGGACATCGACCCGATCTAGATTAAATATTTTTACTGTGTTTCTTCGTGCGTGTTAAGCTGTATGACTTCGAGATGTTAATTTATTTTTACGGACTTTATTGTTTCCTCGTCTTGACGTCCGTTTTCGTTGATAGTGTGCATATTGACACTCAGTGTTTTAGAATGAGACTTGAGTTGCGAATGCGGTTTCGATTCGCCAGCCAGTAATTTATATTATTTTCATCTTGTCGTATTTTCATTCGTTTTCATAGTTAGAGTAAGTAAGTAATCACTTTACCAGCAGTGTGTTGGGACAGACAGTAAATAGAGAGATCTGTACTGGTAGCATTGTTGTCAAGGGAAAGAATTCCTTAAAATTGTAGTAAATTTTAGCGTGGACTGGTAAATTTATTAAGCATAATAAACCCATTTCTAACCTGAAAATCGGTTCAATAATAATATTTTCAAGTGACTTTTCACTTTTTGATTAACTTCAGTGTTTGGCATTTCTTCTAAATGCATGATTAGTAAGTGTTTCCTGCATTTCGCAGTTTTGTTCCTTTAGAACGATCTAACGTAAGATCCTCCCGGATCATGTTGTTGTTGGTTCCTTCCGAACAGCTGTTTGGGGTGATGCACGTTTAGCATCGGGATTACCTTATCACTTAAGGGTGTCATGAATGACAAATACATGGTGGAATTTTATTTCAATTGTGAATGATGCCATTAACTTGTAGTGAACACCATGCTTTCCCATAATATTTCGCAACCTATCCAAAGCAACTGATAGTCAGTTTGGTTCGATTAAGGGTCCATTCGGCGGATGTTCCGTATCCGTGAAGGGTATTTGACTGGTGGATAACCTTAATTAAGAGAAAATCAGGCGTTCTACTTGTTGAAAGTCAGATTTTCCACGGATCGTGTGGATTAACTCTCAGTTCTTGTTTGGAATAATAGGTGCCCGGTTTTTCAGGTCTTCCCCTTTTCAGTTTTCCAGTTTCGCTGTCCACTAACATATTAGCTTCTCCGAAGCAACTCCTCGACATTGGAAGAAACGAAGTGACGTTATGTAATGTGACTGTGTTTGGAACTTTTCAAAAATCAATAATTAAATTTTTTATATATTTTTGTGGCAAGAATGCATATTAAATTAACGATGTTATCGTGCTCTTTCAGTTTAATAAAAGTTAGTAAGCACATTTTTGCTCCTCATTTCAAGTAGTTAGGCTCTCTTCTGAACCCCATCGTTTGGTTAAGATCGTGACCGAATTTATTCCCGCAACGACCCAAGATTTAAGAGTTCTAAATTGTTCTACTGTAGCAGCCGTGGCCGACCAACGATGGAATGGTAAGTTCAAGGGTTCACTGTGTCATTTTCATGTTGTGCTAAAATTTGGATTCGATCAGATAACGTGTTTACGGGAAACAATTTCTTAAATTTGACGTATGATTGAAACAAGTTTATAAACGGGAAGGTTGTGCGTTCCATCTGAGATAAAAATATAAATTATAAAACTACATGATTTAATGTAGTAGATTACCAGGCCAGATTCATCCCCACGACGCCAGCTCCACAATGGAATGCCTCTAACTTCAAGTTTAAATTTTCGAGTTTACCGCCACGTTCTCCAGCAGCAGAGGAACGAGTCCAACAGCATGCATTAGCAGTGACGCCAACAAACTCACCGCTACCCATGGACCCCTCCGTTCAGGCTATTCCTCCTCCAACCACTACTGCCACCCCCACCTCCACTTCTGCCCAGCTTACTTTCTCCGCTGTTTCCGGTACTCGACGCCCTATTACTCGCTCCAGTTTCCTCCAACTCGTTCCAGCAGGAACTCATTCCTTCTTACTTACTAGTCCTTACTCTGACTTCCACTCACCCCACGCCATTTTCTCCACCCTATTACGCTACAACATGCGCCGAGAGACGTAGCGGATATCCGCAAAACTACAAATGGAGTCATCACCCAGGTCAACGGGGACGCTGCTGCCAACCCTTTCACCACGGCCATCGCCGCTCAACGTCTCAGACCCACCAACATCCTTCAACCCCTTCCACCACCACCTCTCCAAACTCCACCTCCCCCTCCACGCTACAGACTTCTTGTGTCATTCGCGGCGTCGATCGCTCTGTTTATGAAGCCACCATCATCTCGGAGCTCAACGCAGAAGGCATCCCGCCAAAAAAAAAGGCATTCCGATTCAGGAAGAACACGGGTCCAACGTACATGGTCCGGATTCTTCTCCCCACAACAGCAGACATCGACCAGGTCCTGACCAGTGGAGTCTCGGTTCACCGTCACTGCCATAAAGTTGAATCATCACGCGCACCACCTCCCCAATCCATCAGGTGTGAGAGGTGCCTCACCTACAACCATCATCCCACCACGCACTGCACTGCCCAAAGCCCATCATGTTAGCACTGCAACCAACAGCACGCTACACCACGATGTCCCGACATCCACCAACCACCCTAGTGTCATACCTGTGGAGGCACTCACTCCGTATACTACCACCGTTGTAGAAACCGCCCTCCTCCTCCTCCTCCCCATAATCACCCAGACCTTGTGGACCCTATTAGAACCATATACCCGCCCAAATCACCCAATCGCTCTCTATTCTCACCACGCACCGTTGAAGATCTTGTCCAATTCGTCACTCTCTCCCTGCTCAACATTCACCCCTACAATCGCTCCTTAGTCCTCCATCACCTGCAGGCCGCAGCCAACCAAACCTTAAACCTTCACTTCTCCACCACGCATTCCGGCTTAAATTCTCATTTCAACTTCACCCCTCTGGAAACACTGGTTTAACGTCCCATACTCTCCCGTATATCTTGCAGGTCTGTAAGTGTATTACAAGAACATTGTCACGTAGTTACATAATTTCACCGTTCACTGTCTGTTTTCATACCTGGTATCCCAGGCGTCGGATATAATGGACAATCACACACATATTACCAACAAAAAAAAGGCAAACTGTACGAAACACTTCCACTTTATTATGCATATACTTGTAGATTGTATGTACGTTCTATTTATAAAAAAAGAAAAAAGGAAAGCAGAAATAAGTAATAAAATAATTAGGCATAGGCAAAATTCCTCTCCCATCTCCTCCTTCATCACATCCTTTATATACCTCTTTCTTCCATCACATCTCCCCAACCCGCCCGCATCTCTTGGCCAGAGAGAGGGCATAACCCTCTAGGTGGCCCGTCCCATCCCTTCAGGTTGAGGAATGAAAACATTCATAGATATATAGATGAATTTCGGGCCACGGCATAATTTTAAAATGGTACTTATTCGGGGCGTCGACCTAGAAAAATCGTTTGCCTTACTTGCACCATATGTATTTGGAAGTTGCGTAAGTGTAAAGAGTTGAATATGAGGAAAGGAACGTTGAGGACGCCACAAACCCCCAGTCCGCAGGCCAGGGATATTAATCATTTACAATCAAAAGCCCCTTACCCGACCGGGAATGGAAGGCGGGGCCGCCGGTGACAGGCGGACGCGTTACCCCCTACTCCGTGGGGCCGGACTGGGCCAGGACATACGAAACAGAACTCAAACGTTAGTCGGCGACATGCCGGACCACCAAGGCGGCAGAAACCTTCCGGCGTTTCGGCAGCGCTGTCTGTGCTACTGAGTGCATGATTCGAAGCAGTGTATCGATTCATTCAAGTGTCCGAGTGAATCGATTCACAGGAACGGTGAGCTCACGACTGACGATTCAGCTGACTCGCAGCGGACAGCGCTGAGTGGCGCACTCACGGCTCACTAGCGGGACACTGGACATTGGCAGGGGGCCGAACGTCCGTTTCAGCCAGACATACAGTGAGCCATAGCACACTGAAAGAATCGTACCCAATCACGGCTCAGTGAGACACGACACACACACGGTTCATTATCGGTACACTAGACATTGGCCGGGAGCCGAACTTCCTCTGAAGCAATACATACAGGGCCATGGTACACTGAAAGAATCATACGCTATAATCGACTCTCGAGCTCAGCTCATTTGAAAAAATACCCTCTTTCATTCACCTTCCTTTTACTACAGGGAGTTTTAAATAATAGATGGATTTATTTGCAGTGTTAAAAAGGTAGTCAAAATATAATTTCAAAGTGCCTAGCTTGTAAGTCGCTAGGTTATTAGGTTATTCTATTTACCGTATTATTTTAATCAATCAGTACTTCTATAACTAGTTGACGTTCGACAATTAATCAAACTCAGCTCTCTATCCTCCCCGCCTTGCTGAGTGGTTCAGACGGTTGAGGCGCTGGCTTCTGAACGCAACATGGCAGGTTCGATCCTGGCTCAGTGCAATGGTATTTGAAGGTGCTTAACCTCGTGTCGCTTTCTGAGTGGTTCAGACGATTGAGGCGCTGGCCTTCTGAACGCAACACGGCAGGTTCGATCCTGGCTCAGTGCAATGGTATTTGAAGGTGCTTAGCCTCGTGTCGGTAGATTTACTGGCACGTAAAAGAACTCCTGCAGCCGTGGCCTTAATTAAGGTACATCCCCAGCTTTTGCCTGGTGTGAAAATGGGAAACCACGGAAAACCATCTTCAGGGCTGCCGACAGTGGGATTCGAACCCACTATCTCCTGGATGCAATACATTTAATTCTCTCTCTCTCTCTCTCTCTCTCTATATATATATATATATATATATATATATAAGTATTGAGACTTTCAGAGAACTGTGGAAAACTATTAGGTAGTGTATAAAATTTGAGTTATGTCAGTTATTATTATTATTATTATTATTATTATTATTATTATTATTATTATTATTATTATTATTATTATTATTATTATTATTATTATTATTAACTGCGTAAGTTTTGTGCTGTAATATAAGCAAGTATAATGCTGTATCTGAAAGTTAGATGACGCATAGGAAAGCAGTTCATAGAATAAAGACCAGATGGCAGCAGCAAGCATTGAATGTTGTTGCTGCTGGCTTATTAGTACACACTACACAGATGCAATAGGATCGGTGACTGTAATGAGCCGTGAATCGGCTCACTGTAAAGAATCGCAACTGTGGTGAGGAAAAGGAGACTGGCGTTTTATGGGCAAATCAAAAGAATGAACCCAGAGAGATTGGCCAACAGGATACTTATTCTGCAGGAAATGTGGAGAAAACAACCGGGATGGCTTATACAGGTGCACAATGACTTGACAGAAATAGGTATCAAGGAGGAGGATATAAAAGAAAGGGCATCATTTATGAAGAATGTTGCGGGATTGAGGGATGCGTCTTAAGAGCATCATGCGAAGCCATGGAACATCTCGGTGGAAGAGCGAGCAAGGAGAAGTCAAAGACACAAGAATCTTTGGTGAGGGTGTAAAGAGAAGGGTACCAGTCTGTGTGACAGAAGGAATATTGTGTAAAAATGGCCCACAGGTAATAATAATAATAATAATAATAATAATAATAATAATAATAATAATAATAATAATAATAACATGGATCATATGCTGAAAGGTATAAAATGGCAGGGAGGGATTCAGTTAGGTGGAAATGTAATAAGCAGCCTGGCCTATGCTGACGACTTGGTCTTAATGGCAGACTGTGCCGAAAGCCTGCAGTCTAACATCTTGGAACTTGAAAATAGGCGCAGTGAGTATGGTATGAAAATTAGCCTCTCGAAGACTAAATTGATGTCAGTAGGTAAGAAATCCAACAGAATTGAATGCCAGATTGGTGATACAAAGCTAGAACAGGTCGATAATTTCAAGTATTTAGGTTGTGTGTTCTCCCAGGATGGTAATATAGTAAGTGAGATTGAATCAAGGTGTAGTAAAGCTAATGCAGTGAGCTCGCAGTTGCGATCAGCAGTATTCTGTAAGAAGGAAGTCAGCTCCCAGACGAAACTATCTTTACATCGGTCTGTTTTCAGACCAACTTTGCTTTATGGGAGCGAAAGCTGGGTGGACTCAGGATATCTTATTCATAAGTTAGAAGTAACAGACATGAAAGTAGCAAGAATGATTGCTGGTACGAACAGGTGGGAACAATGGCAGGAGGGAACTCGGAATGAGGAGATAAAGGCTAATTTAGGAATGAACTCGATGGATGAAGCTGTACGCATAAAGCGGCTTCGGTGGTGGGGTCATGTGAGGCGAATGGAGGAGGATAGGTTACCTAGGAGAATAATGGACTCTGTTATGGAGGGTAAGAGAAGTAGAGGGAGACCAAGACGACGATGGTTAGACTCTGTTTCTAACGATTTGAAGATAAGAGGTATAGAACTAAATGAGGCCACAACACTAGTTGCAAATCGAGGATTGTGGCGACGTTTAGTAAATTATCAGAGGCTTGCAGACTGAACGCTGAAAGGCATAACAGTCTATAATGATAATGTATGTATGTATGTATGTATGTATAATAATAATAATAATAATAATAATAATAATAATAATAATAATAATAATAATAATAATAATTGTGAGTTGGTTAGCACATTTGACGTACTGTATGTTGTTGCATTAAAAGATTTGGGAGATACGGTTCTTGAGGATTTGGATGGAATATTTCAAAGTAGTCACTGCAATTTCTTTAATTAATGCCTGATTGAGGTTAAATGATTTGCAGAACTGGACGAAAAAGAGGGGAATAGTCACCCTAGGGCCAACCATTAATCCTATGTTTTCGATATCATCCAGCTGGTATGTACCTCATTGGGTTGTGTTTCGGATGTTTCGAATCTCATTGTCGGATCTATAATAAAGTACTTTCGATGGTCTTTGAAGGCTATACAGTAAGTATGTCAATTGGACTTGTGTTGCCTCTAACAGAGAGACCGTAAACCTCCTCTAAGACTGTAAAGCCTGAGTCTCTTATCGCTTGAGCAATGGCAATTTGTATTTTATGGTGCCTAGTATTTCGTAGAACTTCTCCATGCGAGCAGTAACCGAGGACGTGGGCAAGGGTCGCTACTTCGTTGTGGCAGCGCCGACATTGTCCTGCCTGGAATAGCACGTACGGCCGCTATGTTACCTGTCATTTCCAACGCATCACGCCATTCGCTACAAGATAATCCTTGAAGGGGACTAACCCTCCGATTGGCTGGGGGATGTTGACGAAGAAAGGATAACTCCTTTCCCTTTCTGTGGGAGATCGCACCACTTACCAAATTCAGTTTATCTCGACTTAGTTATCTATCGGGCGTCTAAAAACTATCCTTTTCAGTCTATACGTTGTCATCTGGTGTTAGACTTCGCTGCGGATAGGACAAATATCATAATTTTGTCATTAGCAATTATAATTTAAAACCGTAAGAAAAATACTTTACTTTTTATGACTTGGGCCACCTCTGAAACCCCACTACGACGTTTGCCTGATTTTTCACTGTATCGGAAATAGTTATATATAACATGGAGGTTTGTAAATTATGATTTAAATATACTGTATGTCTTCGTGAGGAATTTTCCTGCAAAACCGACCTTAAGGGGGAATACACTGACTTAGCAAATGTCATGGGATATTCTCCTAATAGCGTGTGGGGCCTCCTCTGGCCCTGGGAGCTGCAGTGAGACGCCGTGGAAGTGAGTCGACAAGTCTCTGGTAGTCCTCTGGACGCAGCTGACACCAAATCGTTTGCAGAGCGGCCGCCAATGCTGGTCTGTTCGTGGGTGCAGGATCCATGGCACGGAGCCTGCGTTCCAGGACATCCCAGATATGCTCGATAGGGTTCATATCGGGGCTCCTGGGTGACCATGGCAGTCGTTGGACCTCCGTTTCATGTTCCTGGAATCATTCCCGGGCGACGTGGGAGCGATGTGGCGGCGCGTTATCATCTTGAAACACCGCAGAATCGTCTGGGCGCTGGAAGGCCAAAAATGGGTGGAGATGGTCCCCGAGCAGCTCAACATACCGCGTACCATTCAAAGTCTCTTCCAGAACAACTAGGGGGCCCATTCCATACCAGGAAAATGCACCCCAGACCATAACAGAGACACCAGCGCCCTGGACCACACCTTCGAGGCAGGCGGGATACATCGCTTCATATGGTCTGCGTCATACACGGTGCCTCCTATCGGCATGGTGCAGTTGAAATCGTGATTCGTCCGACCATATCACGTTACGCCATTGATCCAGTGTCCATCCCTGGTGACTGGCGAAAAATGCGCGTCGTTATGCCGCCGGCTCCCATACCCCATAGAACCCATGTTCCTACGGATTGTCCACTGGAAGACGTGTCTAGCACGGCCTGTGTTGAATTGAGCCGTGATTTGTTGCACGGTTGCCCTTCTGTCACTATTGACAATCCGTCTCAGATGTCGCCGGTTACGGTCATCGAGGGTGGCTGGACGGCCGGTTGTTCGTCTGTGGTGGGCGGTGACACCCGCATTCAACCATTCACGATACACCCTGGACATGGTTGATCGTGTGAAGCCGAATTCCCGCACCACTTCCGAAATCGCACTTCCCATCTGTCGGGCACCGACCACCATACCCGGTTCGAATGGTGTCACCTCACGACGACGTTCCATGTTACACCTGTCACATTCACAGCCACTGCTCACAAGGTCTCCTATACAACTGCCGCTGGCACAGGGGGCGTGTGGTGCGCAGACAACACACCTGCGCGTCAGTGCTCCGCTATCCCATGACATTTGCTCTGTTAGTGTGGATCTTTGCACATAGTTGTGAGGGTGTTTAGAAGTTATAGTAAGGATGTAAAAGAGATGGTATATAAGTCTCTGGTATAATATGGTTCCAGTGTAATGGGACCCTAACCAGAAATACTTGATTCAAGAACTGGAAAAAATCCGAAGGAAAGCAGCTCGATTTGTTCTGGGTAATCTCCGACAAAACAGTAGCGTTACAAAAATGTTTCAAAGTTTAGGCTGGGAAGACCTGGAAGAATGGAGATGAGCTGCTCGACTAAGTGGTATGTTCCAAGTTGTAAGTGGAGAGATGGAATGGCATTAGTGGACGAATAAGTCTGTGTGTTTTTAAAAGTAGGAATGATCACAATATGAAGATAAATTTGGAATTCAAGAGGATGAATTGGGGAAAATATTCGTTTATAAGAAGGGGAGTTAGGGATTGGAATAAATTAACAAGGGTGAAGTTCAATAAATTTCCAATTACTTTGCAATAATTGAACAAAAGGCTAGGAAATCAACAGGTAGGTGATCTGCCACCTGGGCGACTCTCCTAAATTCAGATCAGTAGTGACTGATATTCCTCTCCAGTATTACATGATTCGAGAACTGGAAAATAATTCAAAAGATACATTGACTTTTATGTTTCAGGCTTCTTCCGTAGCTCCACCCCTGCCTGTGATTATTTTAAACAGCTAAGATCCCACATTACTCTATTCCGGACTCAAATACCAAGGTTCATAAAAATCCACTGATCCAATTTTCCGTGGTGCTGTAACAAACAGGCAAACAAACACAACCTGTTTGTCTTCTCCGTCATATAAACCAAGTATCAAGTTGATATTCAAGAAGTGCGTAGAGAAAATCGATTTTACAACTTATATTAATGGCCTTGTCGCAACAATCGCTGTGAACAAAGACTAAAAGATTGGAATTGATAATAAAGGAAGGGTGAGAAAAGTAACGAAATGTATACTGAAGACCATTTATTTGCCTTTCTTCCGTTGTGACTACACATATGGAATATTTGGTCCTTGACAATAACCCTAACATAATCATATTGCGCATGCTTGTAACAGACATGGATCACTTTAATTAGCAAGCTACAGTTCACTGTATGCGATTGCGTCTAACTGTCTTATTCATTGACTGATTTTGGTATTCGATTGTAAACTACGCTTTTTGTGAAATATCCTTCAGTTTCGGGAAACTGACTCGGATATGGTGTGGTTATTATTTAATTGTTATATCCCTCGCAGCTTTGATTCCACTAAATGCCATATAACTGACCATGGCTGAAAATGCGAAAGCAAAACGTAACGGAAACTGCCCCACTTGGAATTTGAAAGGCAGGTTACTGTTAGTAAACACCAAGCCAAACCTAGGTAGTATTATTTAAATAGACTCGCTTTTGCTCGTTGGAGGCTACGCCCCCAAACCCCCAGTTACTCTATATAAGAAATGGTCATTTGGGAAATTACTGTGGCGAAACGGTATGTCGTATCGACGAACGGTTTGCGCCACCGGACCGCTGTTTTAGTGGCCTACATGTTTTATCCCAGGATACTTTCTCGTATATTGGCGAATTATAGTATAGATAGAAATAAACGTATTGATTAGGGGCAATTTTCGTACGTTTTTCACAAGTTGAGAAATGATTTTGCCAACGTAGCCGACAGCTACAGTCTTGAAAGTTGTCAGGCGTATCGACGATGAAACGACCTACAATTTCGGTTCTTTGGCGTTTTGTCGCATCTCCATCGGCTACACCTTAGATTGCTATAGAAACTTAGATTGGGCTGAAATAGCAGTACAATTTCCGCTCATTTCTTTCGTTTCCCGTGCAAGTATGGCAGCTAGAATAATCAAACTTTGTTTACATATGGCCAATGTTCGTGACAAGTAGCCTACCGTGCTTCGTGCTCCTATCTTTCTTATAAGTATGTGAGTCAGTTAAATAATATATATGGAAACTGAACAAAATTGAACAAAAATTGGAAAATGAAGCTCAATCTAAGGTAGAAGGGGTCAAGATAGGACAAAAAGTCATAGGACCAAGTTGTAGATTCCTATACTTTAGGAACCGAAAATGCTATCCATTTTGATAGGAATTGCCATTTAACCACGATATACCTCGAAACGAAGGTCAGCACCTGCATTCAAGTTGCCGTAATATTTAGAAAATTTTCGGAGGTAAAAAGTTAAGCAAATTAACATTTTGGAATTTCTCCATCGATTATAGGGTAAAAACTATAATTTGGCCAAATTTAAATTTCCTAGTGCACCCGATATTCGCGTCCGCCATTTTGTTTTGGGAGATAAATATTTAAAATGTGAACTTCTTGGAATTTGTCCTTAGATTACAGCCTAATAGCTATCAGATGGCCAAATTTCAAGTTTCCAGCTCATCTGGAAGTGGGTAAACATTAATGTCAGTGAGTGAGTGATTCAGCCGGACAGCCTTCTGGCTTTATGCTCGTATAATATAATAGGGATACTGGGACTGGGAAGTGTCAGTTGCGGTACGTTGCCCGTAGATTACAGAAGGGAAGCGAAAACCATCACGGTCGAGGATGAATATTATCATGGAGAGGAATACTATAATGGAAAAAATAAAGTATGGAATTAAGCTATGATTATTTAATTTATTTAAGCGTTAATGGATGTTGGTTCTATCGACGTGTGGAACCATATCAACTTACACATCTCGTTGATCCCACAGTACTGTTTGAAACTATCAAGCACGTGTTATAGTAGCCTGATGTATTGAAGTATATTTAATTACAATCCTTGTTGGAAGAACACATGGTAAGTACTACAAGCCGTTCAGATCTATACCTTCGCTCACTAAAAACAATAACATTATTAATGTATGGGATTGAACATATCAGCAACAAGAGGCATTACATGAAATGAATCGGTTAGTTTTAAAACCCCGTTGTCACATTATTTGACAATTTCGTTTTATGTGACAAAATGAATATTGAAGTGCAGATACATTATTTTGTGTTGAACCCCCGTAAGTCTGCTATATACAATGGCCGTGAAGGGATCGACAATATTTGGTTTGGTTTTAACACTCGGTAAGTCACTGACTTGCCGGGTTTCTCAATGTAATAGTGTTTTACCGTTATAGTGTGCTGTCAGCATCAGCTGTTGGTAACACGAATTTCACTCATCGTTGGAAGCATTTTGTTTTGCGTGTATTATTGAAGCGTTTGCGATTGTTGTGCAAGGATGTCTTCTTCAGACGATAATGATGTCAGTGATAAAAAGAAAAAGGAATTTTGAAATACACATTTATATAATCGCAACAAAACCCAAACAGCAAGAGCGAAACAAAATTCGTATGTATTCTACAATAACAAAGTGTATCCACGAAATACGAATGTACCTTGCAGGTAAGTTTGATATTTAACCTAATATTTGCTTACTAATTATGCATAATTTAATTGAAAATATCTTAATACGAAGGATTTCTCGACTACTAAATGACATTGTAGTAATTTGGGGATATTAGGTTGCGTAATGTACTGTAATAATCACTTGACGCATTTCGATCCTGCGATCAGGATCGTCTTTAGAGCACTAACAAAGCATGTAATGGCAACTGTCACTCCATAGCAAGCAGACTCAAGACAGATAGACCCTATTAGATATATAGTTAATTCCAGAATGTTGGAGAAATTTGTTGACGAGTTAACGGTGGAAATAACTGCTCCAACCGTTCTAATTTGTCTTCTGGTATATACTGTATATGACTGGAATACCGCTAACAAAGAGTGAATGGGGAATTTCCATTTTCATTTAAGAAGCATGTTCCATGTATCATTATGTATTCAAAATATTTATAATGTTACATACTTTCTTGTACAGTTTGGGCAGAATTTATTGGTGCTGTAAAAGTTGTAGCTTTTTTATGGATGAATAAAGCAGATATAAACATCAGTAAATCATACGAGGATGAATTTTGGTTAATTTTTAGGTCAGTTGTACAGTGCTGTTCATTCGGTTTTAAAATCCCTTAAGTCTCAGAGTTCTAAATTGTTTTGTATGCAAAGTTAATAGAGAATAAAACTTCATATCCTATTAATCCTCAGAGACAAGAAAGTTTGCAAATAGTTTCTGGTTTATTCACCAGTCATTTTTTTCCGTTTTCCCACAATTTTACATTTTGTGACTTACGGGGTTTCAAAAATAACCGATTCAAAAATACTTTAGACAAAATGCGTAGACTAGTTCAACAAAAATTCGTAATGGAAAGCAAGCCAAATGTTTTATTTTGAAACGTCTAGTTACACTTAGTAAAATTTGATATAATTACAACAGGTTTATTTCGTCAAGTTTATAGTCCTATCATTCTTTCTCTGCCGTGGTAATTACTATATTTCTCTTGACGCATTCCCACACTATTATATTTTCTCCCAGATGTGTTAGTGTTATTATCGGCATCTACGTTCCTCCAGCTCATGGTAGAATATATCTAACCACCTCTCCACCACCATTAAATGTTGATATTATACTAATATCATTATGTGGCTTCTCCTTTGGAATTTGATGTTTTACAGTTGCCAAGAGTTCCTGGAGTGCTGGTTGAAAATCTGGGAACCAAACAGGTCTGCGGCGTCTTAGTGAAACTTCTTCCGATGACCATGGGTTTCGAAGCTTATCGTAAAAATCCTTTAGCAAAGAAAGTGATTTGTTTTGTACTTTCAATTCCAAATCGGAGAAAGCCTCGTCCAGCATAGGGGTGGGATCCCAAGTAACTCTGATATTTCGAAGTTGTCCCCCGGATCTAGCTAATTGAACCGGGTACTCGAGAGATGACATCGTCCGATAGTATGGAACCTCGTTAGGAATTACGGATGGGAACGACTGAGGAGGTAACGCTGTGTACTGTAAAATATAAGACCTCTTCCTGCGTGATGAACTTTGTGATAAAATGCCTTTATTTTCAAAAGCCATAATGTCACTCCTATTAGCATTTGATTTTACAGAGATTGTTGTATCTGCTTTGTTCCTTATTCCAGAACGTGTGTAAGTAGAATCTGCGGCATTAAAGTTTAAGGAGTTTTGTGTGTTAGAATATTTCTTCATTGATGTAAAAGGTAAACTGAAATTAGGATTATTATTATTATTAATGGTTGAGTCCTCGTTACCAGATAATTCAATTGTTGGTGTAAATGGCAAACTGAATTTTATATTTGAGTTTTGTAAGTTGTCAAAATTTGTATGGGGATATGAACGCACTGCTAGAAGTGAGCTGTCCGTTAGAGGTTGTATTGCTGATACTGCTTTGCCGGAAGGCGGACCTGAAACTTCCCTTGTACCAGTTCCTGAGCCTACTGGTGGCAGCATCACCACAGGGTGTGGTGGTGCGAGATCGCCTTGCGTCTCTTTCTTGGAAACTTGCATGCTTAATTCTGCTCCCACACCTAAGCCGAGAAATTTACCTTTAGCGCCAGCAGACTTATTTTCTATCTTCGTAACTTGTTTCACATTTTCTATCTTTCGTCCATGTTCGGGTTTTTTACCATCATGGCTTCCAAGTGTTACAGATAAGCCTACTGGTATTCCAAGAATGGTTAGTTTACCTCCAACCGTCCTCTTAACTTTCTCATATTTGAAAGAATTACTTTTGTCACTAAACATTCCACCGAAGATGAGCCGCCTTGTACGAAGAATTCCAGTTGGATCGTCCACCATTTGTAATGGATCAAGTACTCCATCTTCACCAGCTCGGGCAATATATTCTGAAACAAATAGAAGACATTATTATGTGAATGATCAACAACAATTATAACCAAACCAAACCCCATGGCGCAACAGCCCCGAAGAACCGTGGCCTACCAAGCGAATGCGACTCAGCCCGAAGGCCTGCTGGTTGGCACGACGGATCCTCTAGTCCGGGACAGCTATCTCACCGTCAGATAGTTCCATCATGGAACAGATTTACATGTACTTATAATAATTAATCAAATGTATGCATATTTAGTTACTTTCGTTGAAATATGGAATTACAGACGGACTTAAAATTACAAAACATTATAATTTTCATTCAGTATTATAGTTCAGTGAAGCAAACAAAGCACTTCTCAGTTTAATATGAAGAACACAGGATCTATTATTTCAGATGCTGAGTGGGTCCCGGCCCACAAGTGGCGACGGCTCTGCACTCTGACCAACCAACCGAGCAGAGGAGCGGTGGCCAGGGCTCTACCGCGTCTCTATGCCTCTGTATTCGAGAGACGGAGAGGGGCTGGACCCCACCGTCGGCTGTCCTGAGAATGGTTTTCCGTGGTTTTCCGATCGTCTACATTAAGACGACCGGGCGAGTTGGCCGTGCGTGTAGAGGCGCGCGGCTGTGAGCTTGCATCCGGGAGATAGTAGGTTCGAATCCCACTATCGGCAGCCCTGAAGATGGTTTTCCGTGGTTTCCCATTTTCACACCAGGCAAATGCTGGGGCTGTACCTTAATTAAGGCCACGGCCGCTTCCTTCCAACTCCTAGGCCATTCCTATTCCATCGTCGCCATAAGACCCATCTGTGTCGGTGCGACGTAAAGCCCCTAGCAAAAAAAAAGTACATTAAGACGAATGCCAGAACAGTTCCTAGTATGGGTCACAGTCGCCAACCCCCTCACCATCACCGCGCATCTCCTTTCCTGATACAAATCTCCTAGTCTGAGAGTCAGCATCGCCGTCTAGGAGGCTCGCCTTTCCCTTTATGAAGGAATGAAAATATTTAGTTGTAGTAGTTTATAAATGGTCTTTTAATTGCTGGAAAGTGAATCTTCTGTTTTATGTGAGGACATTTTCACAGAATATTGACTGAAATTGCGTTCAATAGAAAAGGTAACGAGGTCATATTTGAGCTTCACAGAACATTGTTGCTACCTTTCTGAATTTCACATATCCAGCGTTCTTTGAATGTATCGTGTCCAGGTTCATATTTTTGTATATCCGCAGCTTTACCTCTACCAATATTCAGTTGTTGTGCAGTATTCATTTTCCAAGCTTTCAGAAAATGGCAGATACAAGTTGTGTAGCATGTTGAGTATTTTTGTGATGCACGTATTATGCTGAATGTAACCTATGTCATTCCTCACACTTGTGTGAGAGACTTGAAAGTGGTTAGACCCTAAGGATGGCCATCCGGCTCCTGGCTAGAGGAAAGATTGGGCTTCCTTCAGGTAAGCGGGAGTCACGTCCGGGGGCGTCGTGACGACAGCGGCCGCCCCTGAACGTCGACATGGAATTGCGGCTGGTGAAATACTGCCCATAGAATGTATCTCCATCAGGACGCCCAAAGCAGGGTGACGCAGTAGCCTACTTCTGTTTTTGAAGCTTTAATTGAGGATGGATTTTCAAAGTAACTGGCATACAGATCGTTCTTAACGGAATCTCATGGATCGATGAAAGGGAATGCTCGAATTACGAAATAATCGGGAAACCACTGCCATACTGTCGATTGTTGAGATACACAAAAGTTAAAATGTTAAATTTTATTGTTAATTTGCTTGTCTATTATTAAGACGACTGTTAATATAATTTAAATTTTTCAAGACGAAATATGGACTAAATTGAGTTAAATTACTATGAAAACGGAACATATGCACAGAACTTCAAAGTATGGAAAAATACGGAAAATAAACACAGCATTTTTAATTACACACGTCATGATTCGTAAAGATAATATAAAATGCAATTCATTTTAATTTCGTAAGTAGATATGTATGTGGCAAATCACGTAGGCTGATTGGACTTAGAACCAGCCCTCAGGTATCTTCTGCCTGATCTGGGCGGGAATCGAACCCGGGGCTACAGTAGGTATAATGGATGGTTCTGCCGCCGCCGCCGCCGCCGCCGCCGCCGCAGGGCTCCCAGGGGCCCGCTCCTCCGCCGCCACCCGGGGGGCCTTCCCAGGGGCCCGCTCCTCCGCCGCCACGCGGGTGGCCTTCCCAGGGGCCTCTTCCTCCACCCGCTGGAGATTTGAATTGGTAAACAAAGCCACGTGCTCTTTGACAACTGTCAACGACAACAACGCATCGCTAACCTCACTGCTGCCATCTTGACGGGCCTAAACCTCAGGGGCACCAACTAAACCTTACTAGCGCGAGATTTGAATGGGTAAACAAAGCTATGTGCTTTTTTGACAGCAACGTGCTTTTTGACAGCTGTCATCGACAACAACGCATCGCCTACCTCAGTGCTGCTATCTTGACGGGTCCAAACCTCAGTGGTGCCAACTTAACCTCGCTAGCGCGAGATTTGAATCAGCTGTCATCCTCCATCTTTAATCAAGAGAGCACCGTGCTGCCCTCTTTTGCTACATATCTTTGAAATGTGGTGGCGGATAATTTGAAAAATGCTTTTTGACAGCAGCCATCTTTAATCGACAGAGCACCGTGCTGTCCTCTTTAGGTACATACCTTTGAAATGTGGTGGTGGATAATTTGAAAAATGCTTTTTGACAAGCTGCCATCTTTAATCAACAGAGCACCGTGTTGCTATCTTTATCGTAGTAGTGGGCAATTCCGTCAGCTGTCATCCGCCATCTGTAGTCAACAGAACACCGTGCTGCCCTCTTTGGCTACATATCTTTGAAACGTGGTGGCGCATAGTTTGAAAAATGCTTTTTGACAGCAGCCATCTTTAATCAACAGAGCACCGTGCTGCCCTCCTTAGGTACATACCTTTGAAATGTGGTGGCGGATAATTTGAAAAATTATTTTTGACAAGCTGCCATCTTTAATCGACAGAACACCGTGCTGCCCTCTTTA
Organism: Anabrus simplex; assembly: GCF_040414725.1. Classification (NCBI taxonomy): domain Eukaryota; kingdom Metazoa; phylum Arthropoda; class Insecta; order Orthoptera; family Tettigoniidae; genus Anabrus; species Anabrus simplex. The sequence goes on from NC_090265.1 coordinate 778,812,814, forward strand.
GCTACATACCTTTGAAATGTGGTGGCGGACAATTTAAAAAATGCTTTTTGATAGCAGCCATCTTTAATCGACAGAGCATCGTGCTGCTCTCTTTAGGTACATACCTTTGAAATGTGGTGGCGGACAATTTGAAAAATTCTTTTTGACAAGCTTCCATCTTTAATCTACAGAGTACCGTGCTGCTATCTTTATCGTAGTAGTGGGCAGTTTCTACGTAACAGCTGTTATCCGCCATCTTGCATCGCTAACCTTAGTGCTGCCCTCTTTAGCTACTTACCTTTGAAATGTAGTAGTGGGCAATTCCGTCAGCTGTCATCCGCCATCTTGCGTCGCTAACCTTAGTGCTGCATTCTTTAGGTACATACCTTTGAAATGTGGTGGCGAATAATTTGAAAAATTCTCTTTGACAGCAACTATCTTCAATCAACAGAGCATCGTGCTGCTATACCTTTGAAATGTGGTGGCAGGCAATTCCACGTGACAGCTGTCATCCGCCATCTTGCATCGCTAACCTTAGTGCTGCCCTCTTTACGGTACTGCAGGCAATTCCACGTGACAGCTGTCATCCTCTATCTTGCATCGCAAACCTCAGTGCTACCATCTTTAGCTACTTACCATTGAAATGTGGTGGCGGATAATTTGAAAAATTATATTTGACAGCAGCCATCTTTAATCAACAGAGCACCGTGCTGCCATCTTTAGCTACTACTATCTTACATCGCTTACCTCGGTGCTGCTATCTTCAGCTACTTACCTTTGAAATGTGGTTGCGGGTAATTTAAAATATTCCACGTGCTTTTTAGACAGCAGCCATCTTTATTCCACAGAGTACCGTGCTGCTATCTTTACGGCTACTACATCGCTAATTAGCACTTAGAGGCTACTACACAAAATGGCGGTGGCTGTTATAGCCTCCTCCTCTACCTCCTCTGTTAAGGCATAGCTTTATCGAACAAGTTTAAACATGCATCGCGATAGCTAGAGTAAGCACGTGCTGCAGTGATGACGTCATTGTGCATGTTTAGACTTGATCGTTTTCTTAAGAGTAAGTAGGTGTAAGGAATGCAATAAGTATGCATCATGAAAGCAAGAGTGTACATGTTCTGCAGCGATGACGTTATTATAGGTGTGCATGTTTAAACCTGTTCGTTGACTAAAAGCTTTAGTCTTCGAGATACAGTGATAGCGAGTGGAGCGCAAACATGACGAAAACATGAATAGTTGATGTACAAGGCTTTAAAGTAAACGACAAAAAATTTGTGTTTAAAGAGGTGGCTGTGTTAGATTGCAGTGTGCTGTGGGCACCAAAACTTGTTAGTCTAGTATTTAGCCCACCTTTCCCTTAGTGTTTGCAAACAGATGAAGATAAAAAGCAGACTCAATAGATCGAAACAGTGAAATGCACACAAGGTTTCCACAGCGATCAAAGTCTATTTTCTTGACGAGAAATTGCCAAACACGATTTAGTTTTAAGTTCACTGTCTTTCGAAAATTTGTGAAATGAATTACCACATCCTTTTGAGGTCTTTGATGTACTGTAAGGAACACTACAGTACACCATGTTTTTTTAAGAATTATTCGATCTTCGCTTTACGTAAATACGATCTTTAATTTCAGTCACTAAATTATAATCACCCGCACTAGTACAAGAAAGCTCATAACGTACACAAATACGTACTGACACGCTCGTGAATTTCAAAAAAGGCTTTCACGGCCGCAGATCTTATAATCACAGCAATAGAACCAGCTTTTGGGTGGTTAGGCCGTGTGCATTATGCAGAGTTTCGTCCAGACGTGCCATTTGGACTCATCAGCTGGAATGGCACGCCCCTCCAGGACTCTGCTTAGCAGTGGCAGACCACTAAGCAGAGTCCTGGAGGGGCGTGCCATTCCAGCTGATGAGTCCAAATGGCACGTCTGGACGAAACTCTGCATAATGCACACGGCCTAACCACCCAAAAGCTGGTTCTATTGCTGTGATTATACGCTCGTGAATGTTTGAATGAGTACTTTGCCCGCACAATTTTATGACTAAGAAGAGCGCACCTAGCGCCAAAACGATGCGTTTCAGAGTCCGAACGGGAACCAGTTTCACGACCAGCGAGGCCTTGTATTTCCCAGCCTTGTATAATAACGTAACCAAAGGTACAAACAGACCCCCTTCGTGATATACGCCTAAGACATTATCCGGGAACCTATTGAAGGATAACCTAGCTACACTAGAAAGAGTGAAGGCCATGTATCTTAAAAGGTCTCCGCCTGGCAAAAAACGCTCCTTTCAGACTAACCTAAGAGCTCACAAGACAACCGTTCTATATAAAAGTACTGCCTTCTACGACACAATGCATCGGGAACTGCAGGATAAAAAGGCGAATATATGTATAGATTTTTACCAAACAGGCGGTATGATGACGTCAGAATTAATAAATTCTGACTACGAACTGCAGCATCCCATAACGCGCTCCTTATTAAATGTTCATAAAATCATTGAAAAGGGCAGGCAGAACAACATGACTAGGACAGGCATATCAAGACGTGTTATCTGATCTATGTAGTTCATAATGCCTCGACATTACATGCCGATTTCATTAAATTCTCTTCAGCCATTTTCTCATGATGAGCGTACGTACTAACATACATTCATACATATACACATACAGACAGACGGACAGATAGAGATGACGGAAAATTTAAAAAATGCATTTCCTTGTTACTGTGGACATGACCAATTCGGAATTACGTTCTTTAAAAGTCTAAGCAATGTAGAGACAAAACTCTTATTATATATATTGACTCGTGCTCGAGCATGTGTTTCTTTAGTTTTAGAAGATATTATAAAAACCAGTTTTCACGTCTGTAACATGTTAAGTTTATGAGGTATACTGTAGATATATTCATTATAAAAACTGACTCACTCCCTCACTAAGTGGTCAGCGTTGAGGCCTTTGGTTCACAGAGTTCCGGGTTCGATTCCGGGCAGGGTCGTGGGTTTCAATCGCGTGTGATTAGTTCTTCTGGCTCGGAAACAGGTTTTTTTGTGTTTCTTCCAACACTCTCCTGTTCATATTCACTCAACACACCACTTTACCAACCACAACAAGAATACGCAATAGTAATTACATCCCTACACATAGGATTGGCGTCAGGAAGGCCATCCAGCCGTAAAACATGGCCAAACAAACATTACATTACATTACATTACATTACATTACATTACATAGGCCCTACATACATACATACATACATACAGTACATACATACATACATACATACATACATACATACATACATACATAGATATATGTGTGTGACACAATTCGCACCCGCGACCCGACAGGTGTGGGAAAAGCGGTAGAAGAAGAAATTACTAATATTAAAATTTCGCCCATAATTTTTATTTTTTTCACCCCCTTAAGTGGATTTTCCAAAAAATAGGTGTGTTTATTTATTTTCAAAGGAGATCCCAAGTAACAATTTTAACGTCTGTAACATCTTCAGTTTCTGAGATATATGTATCGTCATATAAAGTATTCAACTCTTCATTTCTTTTAACCCGCTTCCCCCCCCCCCCCCCCTCATCCATTAAAAGAATGTTCTGAAAACAACCATTTGTGTTCTTTTATTTTTAAAGGAGATTCCAAATACCAATTTTCATGTCTGTAACATGTTAGGATTTTGTGATATATTGTAGATAATTTCGCTGCTGTAAGAATCCTAGAGCTGACATTGCCATGGTTAGGGCAGTTCGTTTCTTTATCCGATTCATAGAGCAGGGGCAGTGTGGTGCCAATTTCTCCATAACGGTTGGTTTTAGGGCCTTAAAACATGGTTTTCGGGCCTGTGGGGTTTACCGAATTTTGTCCTTTGCGTGAAGAGGCTTAAATTGAGCTTTGTCTCGTCCTTGTACGACAATTCTATATTTCGTCTATATTAGCCTAGTATGCCCCCGCCCATAAAATTGTTTTGAAAATAAAATACAGCCCGTGTCCCTCAGGGACATATTAACATTAGTAAAATAATTTTTAGAATCTGCCCAGTAGTTCCTGAGTTTGGCCATTACATACAAACAAACTTGACATCTTTATATATTATATAAGTATACTCGTAGATGACAGTCTGTTCAGCACATTTTAGGAACGATGATTACAGAACGACGTTATTACGTAAGTAAATTAGTATATAAATGATTACTAGTACGTCTAAGGCTATTTAACTTTGAATGTGTCAAAGTGTGTGTAGAAATACAGCAGAGAGGTTGATGCCAATTGCAACTGAATTTGTAATTGTAATATTATCGTTCGAATGACTATGAATACTTTGATTTTGTAGGTGAAAGGTCGCGGTTGAAATTATGTGCAGTTCCATCTGTATTTCCCTGGACTTCTGACACCGGCTCAGATGTAAAGATGAGAGAGATTAGAACACGTAACAGAGTAAAGGAGGACGATGATCTGATAACAATGCAAGACACAGCTCTGCTTCTGGACACCAATGACTTACCTACAGCGGCATTTGAGGAGTGTCAGTCATCTAGTGTTGACGAAAATATGAACCTTCCATTATAAAGTGGTAACTTAGTTAGGGATGTTGCATGCCAAACAAAAGACAGTGAGGGTGTACTTGACATTGAAAGACTTCTAAAAATATCTGGTGCAGTGCAACTCTTCACAGGTTTTGACAACAGAGTTCATTTTAATTTAGTGTTTAAAGCCCTGGGAAGGGGAAGATTTTGTCTGCAGGTATCTCCAATTTCACCAAAATAATGTTTCTTTTTAACAATAATGAAACCGAGAATGGTCAAAACAGACAAGTAACTTGCATATGATTTTAGTTTAAATGCAGCAACAGTAGGGCAAATTCTTTTTCTGTATGGATAAATTTTATGTATTGCCAGTTCAAAGAATTAAATATTTGGGTTGATCAGATGACAATCTGCGAGTGTTTGGTGTGCCTGAGACTGAAGGGGAAGACACTGACCATCTTGTACTGGATGTTGCACGAACAATAGGAGCTGACATTCAGTTAGCCGACATTTCGCGCAGCCACCGTGTTGGTCCGAAGGCGGGGCAGAAACCTCGCCCGATAATAGTTAAATTTGTGTCATACAGAGATCGCAGCAGACTGTTTCATAATAAGAGGAAGCTTAAAGGGAGTGGGGTCACCATCCGGGAAGATCTGACGACCTGCCGGCTGAGCATCCTTCGTGCAGCAGTGGAGCTCCACGGACTGCGTAACGTGTGGACCAAAGACTGCATGGTCATCATTCGGAAACCAGACGACAGCAAATTCCGAGCAACACGGATGGAACAAATCACATTGTAAATATTAAGATTACATTATTTTCCATAGTTATGAAACTCCGTTGCCCACTATTCTGAACTGTAACTTTGAAATGTCAGTATTACCATATTTGTATATACATTTCCTATTCGTGACACTTCATTTTTAATTTTAATTAACTTTTGAATTTAACCAAATACGTGTATTTGCGTTCTTATTTTTTTATGATTAGTATTAATGTAATATTTTTTTAAATAGTTTCAATACTTTACCAGTAATATATACTTCATTAATTTAAGACAAGACACCCCTAGTTTAGTTGTCCTTTAAAAATATTAGGTAATTTTATGCACAGTTAATTCATTACCTGCACCCTTGTACTTCAGTTAACGATAATTTTCTCCTAGCCCCTAGTGTTTATTTGTCTATTTTGGTGATTTACATTCTACCAAGTTGGTTACTGTCACGAGTCACAATGGACATTTCTCTGAGATCACCTGTTTATCTCAGCAGCCACCAGGCCATGTACCCTCTCCTTTCCTTCCGCTGTCCCTGCTCCCCCCCACCCTCTAGTTCCAACCCTGACCAAAGTACCGCTAACATTCTTAAGAACTTCGTCTCGCAACATCCTAGAGCCCATCACGTCTGTCATATAAACGGCCAAAGCTTATTAGCTGCCAATCGAATGGATGAGCTTACAGAAATATTCACCCCAGTTGTTTTCCATGTCCTACTAGTGTCTGAGTCATGGTTGACAGATAAGACCCCGTCTTCTTTGTGTCAACTTGAAGGCTACTCGCTTCTGAGAAATGACCGCACACACAAGCGAGGTGGAGGGGTATGCGGCTATGTCTTAACCAGCCTCAAACCCAAAATGTTAGGTCATTCACCAGGCAGGTATGAGAGAAAACCAGAATACATGTTCGTAGAAATAACAGCGAACGGGATTAAAGCACTTGTAGGAGTAGTTTACAAACCTCCGAATATAGGCCACTTAGAAGACTTTGAAGCTGACTTAACTGAACTGCTGCCAGACTACCCCCACACAATAATTATGGGAGATTTTAATACGGACATAATTGACGTAACTTCTCCCGAAAACACGCGACTTAAAACATTGTTTCAATCCTATAATATCGACATCTTGCCTCTCTCTCCAACTCACCACACATCTCATTCGCACACTCTGTTAGATCTTATAGTTACCAGCAATTCAGACAGAGTTCTCAATGTTGGTCAAACCTCTGTACCTGGTATTTCTGCACATGACGCTATATATATCTCGTATGACCTCCGGCCACCGAAACGCTCCCAGAAATTTATTACCTATCGACCATTGAAAAATATAAATAAAGATAGACTCTTCCAGGACGCAAGCAACATACCCTGGCATAACATAACGACATATAACAAACTAGATGACAAAGTCCCTTTCTTTAACAGCAAAGTAACGGAATTATTTGACAAGCATGCCCCAAAGCGGCGAGCGAGAATATCTAAAGAACCCTCTCCGTGGTTAAATGACGACATTAGACAACTAATGAAACAAAGAGACTGCGCCCACAGACAATATAAAAATGACCCTACTGTACAAAATTTTGACGAATATAGGAAGTTACGAAACAAGACAACGCAACAAATGCGGAATGCTAAACTGCGGCACGCTTATAGTTTAATTACGCCTAACGGTAGAACAGCGACGACATTGTGGAAATCTATTAATAACCTTGGACTTACGAAGAACAAAAACAAAGACGAAATTACAGTACCTCTCGAGTCTCTCTCAACGAGTACTTTATTGCTAGTTCCTCCGCAGTACGACCTGTCGACAAACAGAAACTTATGAACCATTACGATACACACCCCACCCCTGACAGAGATAAATTCTATTTCAGTCACGTGACACCCCTCCAAGTCAGGAAAGCAGTCCTTAGGATAAGCACAAAAGCGAAAGGAATTGATGACATTGGGACTGACATGGTGAAACTAATTCTTGATTTTATATTACCAACTCTAACCCATATAATTAATTTCTCTCTTATATACTCCACCTATCCAACTCTCTGGTAGAGGCGCGCGGCTGTGAGCTTGCATCCGGGAGATAGTAGGTTCGAATCCCACTATCGGCAGCCCTGAAGATGGTTTTCCGTGGTTTCCCATTTTCACACCAGGCAAATGCTGGGGCTGTACCTTAATTAAGGCCACGGCCGCTTCCTTCCAACTCCTAGGCCTTTCCTATCCCATCGTCGCCATAAGACCTATCTGTGTCGGTGCGACGTAAAGCCCATAGCAAAAAAAAAAACTCTCTGGAAGAAGGCTATTGTGCTTCCTCTTCCGAAAAGTCAAACGCCTTCGAACGAGGGAGACTATCGTCCAATATGTATTTTATCAGCTTTATCTAAAATCTTAGAATATATAGTCCATAAACAAATGTCAGAGTACCTTCAAACGCACAATCTCCTTAATCCTTTCCAGTCCGGTTTCCGACAAGGACACAGTACAACTACAGCCTTGCTCAAAGTGACTGAGGACGTTCGACAGGAAATAGACAGAGGACGAGTCACAGTTCTAGTACTACTAGATTACAGTAAAGCTTTTGACAGCGTAGACATTGACATATTACTTGTAAAACTGAAGGCTCTACATTTTTCTCAAAGTACGATTTCTTGGATGCATTCCTATCTTTACGGACGTCAACAATGTGTGAAAGGTAATAATGGAATTGTTTCATCGTGGCGTCACGTGAATAGAGGAGTCCCTCAAGGCTCTGTACTTGGACCACTTCTTTTCGCACTCTTTGTGAATGACATATCATCGAATTTAAGACATTGCAAATACCACATGTACGCTGACGACCTTCAAATCTACACAGACTCTACAGCACAAGACCTTCAGGAAAATATAGACTTACTAAACATTGACTTACAGACTGTTAGTGAATGGTCTGCTGCCCACGGCCTGCAATTGAACCCTACAAAGTCACAAGTAATCCTTCTAGGCCACCAAAATCAAATGGCAAGTATCAATAAACGTCCATTGCCGAGAGTAATCCTTCAGAATGTTGCAATTCCTTTTGTACCACAAGTGAAGAACCTCGGCGTTATCATGGACGAACGCATGACTTGGTCTGGACATATCTCACATATCTGCCAGAAGGTTTTCTCTGCTCTTCATTCTTTATATAAATATAAATACATATTTCCGATAAAACTTAAGCAGAAATTAATCGAGGCTCTTGTAATGCCACATTTCGACTATTGCGATGTTGTTTTCAATGATGTGAGGCCACTGCTGTCTCTAAGGCTACAACGCGCTCAAAACGCATGTGTGAGGTATATATGCAATCTAAGAAAATATGACCACGTGTCATCATCTTTCCTAGAACTAGAGTGGTCGCGACTCCACGTTCGTCGTAATCATCATACTCTGTCTCTCCTCGCGAGTCCTTACTACATCTTCCCCAACTTACCTTTCTTCGCGTTTCCATTATTTCTCAAATGTGCATAACAGAGGTACACGGGCTCAAACATCAAACCTGCTCGTCATTCCTCACCATCGAAGTGCAACATATAATAACTCATTTTCTGTGTTTGCCGCCCGAGAATGGAATCGCTTACCGGATGACGTCAGAGGAATACCAACCACCAGGTCATTTAAAAGAGCGTTAAGAGGTACAGCAGGATACGAATGAACTGTGCATTTCTAGTCCTTTACTGATGGTGTTAGTACATTATTACTACTAGCTATTATTATTATTATTATTATTATTTTTATTATTATTATTATTATTATTATTATTATTATTATTATTATTATTATTATTATTATTATTATTATTATTATTATTGCTGTTATTATTATTATTAGGCCTATTATTATTGTTGTAAGTATGTTTATCTCACTGGGGTTGAATTTTATTTCTGTTATAAAATATTTAGATTGTCTTTAACTGTGCTATACTTAGTATTAATTACGGTAGTGTTAACTTTGATTCTATGTACAAATTGGTTTAGTGTAAGAGAAGGCCTAATGGCCTTAACTACGCCAATAAAGACATTTATCTATCTATCTATCTATCTATCTATCTATCTCTCTATCTATCTATCTATCTATCTATCTATCTATGATTGCGAGGGAAAGCTCCCCTATGCAATTTAAGAAGCAATATCCTAATACAAGAGTAATTTTACACTGTACTGAAATTCCAGTCATGAGGCCTAAGAGTTCTAGTACTCAACAGGAAACATTTTCTACCTACAAAAACTGTAACACTGTGAAGGTAGTGATTGGAATAAATCCATCAAGATTTGTGTGTTTTATATCAGGTGCGCGTGGTGGATAATTTTCAGACAGGCAGTTGTTTAAAAAATCTAATATTATTGACTTGCTGGAAGAAGATGACTCAGTAATGGTTGACCGAGGATTTGAAATTCAAGACCTACTTTGCTCAAAGGGAGTAAGTGTAAATATTCCACCCTTCTTGAAGAAAAAGACAATTCTCCACCATGGAAAATACCATGACAAGGAAAATTGCTTCCAAAAGAATATACATTGAAAGGGACATAGGTTTAAGGGAAACATTCAAAATTTTACAAACAAAGCTTCACATAAGCAAAGTTCCTCTGTCAGGTAGGATTATTTTTGTATGTTACATGTTTTGCAATTTCAGGATATCAATAATGTGATATCTAGTATGTATATATTTACAATAAAATTAGGACTACTATACCAAAGTGTGGTATGTAGACTATATTATGTTACATGTGAGCAGTTGCTGGATGCATGATATAAAAACAATCTTATTTGTTCATTTATACCAAATGCCCATGGACTTAGTTCTCCATTAAAGCTGGAATAAAGTACCAGTACTCATAGTAAAATTTTACAAGCTGTGGTACCATTCCTTGAATAAACTCCACATTCCTCTCAATGTTTATTATTACCATATCAACAGCTGTGTAGACAGCAAAGTACAGAACTGTCTATCAATGATAAACAACTGTCCTTGGACTTGGAAATAATAGTTGTGTGACTGCTTTAAATATATGCCATCTTTATCCTCAATGAAATAAGGTGCAATACTGGCAGATACTTTGTCACAGTCATGACTTGGTATACCTTTCAGTTGCAGCACTCGATCATTCTCAATGAGTCCATCACAACTTGCCGCTAGATAGTTCCTGGTGCTATGAATAACCAACCCACATTTGGATACACTATGGTCTGTACTATCTTCATACCTCCTCCTTGCCAGACATTCCTTGCCCAAACCCCACATCATAAATTTATTTTGGTATAGGCTACCTGCAATTATTGCATGGGCCAAAGCTTAGGCATGTTTAGTGTGGCATATTCTACCAAAATAACTTTCACTCAGCCTGTGCTTCCTTTCCTTGTACCATAGTGCACATCTGGATTGCCCTCTCGTTTCCCTTTCTATAGCTTTTATGGAATTCTCAGGGACAGACACTAACTCAGAAAAATAATTTTGGATTTTGCTCGTTTCATAAAAATGATCACGTGCAACAGACAACGTGTTAATATTTCATCAAGAATACTATTGCACGCAATATAGTCTCCGTTAGGCACGCAAATGAGCCAAAGATGTGGGTAGATTTTGCAGTTGGAGGAATGAGGATGAGCATTGTCTCAGTGCATTCACTATGTGAGGGTGCAGAATAGGATGAAAATGGCAACTTTAAGAAGCACTGAGTGATATCATAGTCTGAGTCAACGTAAAAGAAAATCTTTCTGATGACGTCGCTAACAACCGAGCTCATGGTGAGGAGGACAATGATGTTGGTGAAATTACGCTTGAGGAAGTGGAAAGGATGGTAAATAAACTTCATTGTCATAAAGTAGCAGGAATAAATAAAATTATCACTTGTACAAATGGAAGTGAACACACACGCTTACTCATTTTACAAAATAACTCAGCTTTTCACACACATGCATGCATCAATAGCACAATGCTACACGCACACTGACAGCGAAGATTGTGCCTCTGCTACTGCACTCTCATGGCGACTTGAAGAAATATTGGAATCGGAATGTGTTAAACTAGTGGCATAGAGCAGGCAGTATAAGGGGATCGAGACGGCGGTGGTGAAAACAGTATCCTACGCAAACTTTTGCCGCTTGATGGCATGAGTGTACTACTCGGACAAGAATTAGACTGTTTTTCAATACATGTAGTACGTGACTAGGCCTAGGTTATGCATAGTAAAATTATGAATGAGAATATGGATGGTGTCAATACTGCCGTATTTAATATTTATCCGACCATAGATAAAATGAATATGATCACTTTAAAAGAAGAGGAAGCGAGGTGTGAGAGTAGGTGTTAATAAACAAGAGCTTTGTCAAAGATCTTTTACACGCTGACTCGGCCAGTTCTACATTTTTTTCTTCCATAAGCCTCTTAAATTTGGATAGCTCTCTCCCCCCGCCATCCAATTCCATTTCGTTCGCCAAGTTGTATCCAAGGAGTCCCCCGCCTGTGAAATAAAATTGGGACTCCGTTACTCCAATCAATCAATCAATCAATCAATCAATCAATCAATCAATCAATCAATCAATCAATCAATCAATCAATCAATCAACCAATCAATCAATCAATCAATATTGATCTGCATTTAGAGCAGTCGCCCAGGTGGCAGATTCCCTATCTGTTGCTTTCCTAGCCTTTTCCTAAATGATTTCAAAGAAATTGGAAATTTATTGAACGTCTCCCTTGGTAAGTTATTCCAATCCCTAACTCCCCTTCATATAAATGAATATTTGCCCCAGTTTGTCCTCTTGAATTCCAACTTTATCTTCATATTGCGATCTTTCCTACTTTTATAAACGCCACTCAAACTTATTCGTCTACTAATGTCATTCCGCGCCATCTCTCCGCTGACAGCTCGAAACATACCACTTAGTCGAGCAGCCTTTCTTCTTTCTCTCAATTATTCCCAACCCAAACTTTGCAACATTTTTGTAACGCTACTCTTTTGTCGGAAATCACCCAGAACAAATCGAGCTGCTTTTCTTTGGATTTTTTCCAGTTCTTGAATCAGGTAATCCTGATGAGGGTCCCATACACTGGAACCATACTCTAGTCGGGGTCCCACCAGAGACTTATATGCCCTCTCCTTTACATCCTTACTACAATCCCTAAACACCTTCATAACCATGTGCATCTGTACCCTTTATTTAAATCCCATTTATGTGATTACCCCAATGAAGATCTTTCCTTACATTAACACCTAGATACTTACAATGATCCCCAAAAGGAACTTTTACCCCATCAACGCAGTAATTAAAACTGAGTGGACATTTCCTATTTGTGAAACTCACAACCTGACTTTTAACCCCGTTTATCAACATACCATTGCCTGCTGTCCATCTTACAACATTTTCGAGGTCACGTTGCAGTTGCTCACAATCTTGTAACTTATTTATCACTCTATAGAGAATAACATCATCCGCAAAAAGCCTTACCTCCGATTCCACTCCTTTAATCATATCATTTATATATATAAGAAAACATAAAGGTAAGATAATACTGCCTTGAGGAATTCCCCTCTTAATTATTACAGGGTCAGATAAAGCTTCACCTACTCTAATTCTCTGAGATCTATTTTCTAGAAATATAGCAACTCATTCAGTCACTCTTTTGTCTAGTCCAATTGCACTCATTTTTGCCAGTAGTCTCCCATGATTCACCCTATCAAATGCTTTAGACAGGTCAATCGCGAAACTGTCCATTTGACCTCCAGAATCCAAGATATCTGCTACATCTTGCTAAAATCCTACAAGTTGAGCTTCAGTGGAATAACCTAAAGCTTCACCTACTCAAATTCTCTGAGATCTGTTTTCTAGAAATATAGCAACTCATTCAGTCACTCTTTTGTCTAGTCCAATTGCACTCATTTTTGCCAGTAGTCTCCCATGATTCACCCTATCAAATGCTTTAGACAGTTCAATCACGAAACTGTCCATTTGACCTCCAGAATCCAAGATATCTGCTATATCTTGCTGAAATCCTACAAGTTGAGCTTCAGTGGAATAACCTTTCCTAAAACCGAATTGCCTTCTAACGAACCAATTATTAATTTCACAAACATGTCTAATATAATCAGAAAGAATGCCTTCCCAAAGCTTACATGCAATGCATGTCAAACTTACTGGCCTGTAATTTTCAGCTTTATGTCTATCACCCGTTCCTATATACACAGGGGCTACAATAGCAACTCTCCATTCATCTGGTATAGCTCCTCCGACCAAACAATAATCAAATAAGTACTTCAGATATGGTACTATATCCCAACCCATTGTCTTTAGTATATCTCCAGAAATCTGATCAATTCCAGCCGTTTTTTTAGTTTTCAACTTTTGTATCTTATTATAAATGTCATTTTATCATATGTAAATAATATTACTTCTTTGGCCTTAGTCTCCTCCTCTATCTCGACATTATCCTTGTAACCAACAATCTTTACATATTGCTGACTGAATACTTCTGCCTTTTGAAGATCCTCACATACACACTCCCCTTGTTCATTAATTATTCCTGGAATGTCCTTCTTGGAACCTGTTTCTGCCTTAAAATACCTATGCATACCCTTCCATTTTTCACTACAATTTGTGTAATTGCCAATTATGCTTGCCATCATGTTATCCTTAGCTGCCTTCTTTGCTAGATTCAATTTTCTAGTAAGTTCCTTCAATTTCTCCTTACTTCCACAGCCATTTCTAACTCTATTTCTTTCCAGTCTGCACCTCCTTCTTAGTCTCTTTATTTCTCTATTATAATAAGGTGGGTCTTTACCATTCCTTACCACCCTTAAAGGAATAAACCTGTTTTCGCATTCCTCAACAATTTCTTTAAACCCATCCCAGAGTCTGTTTACATTTTTATTTACCGTTTTCCACCGATCATAGTTACTATTTAGAAACTGCCTCATGCCTGCTTTATCACCCATATGATACTGCCTAATAGTCCTACTTTTAAGACCTTTCTTTCTATCACATTTTAACTACCACAAAAACAGCTTCATCTATATAATATCTATATAATATAAAAGGAAGTCGGGCTGGAGCGATGTATATATAAATATTTAAAAATGAAAAAAGACGTGAATTAATGAGGCACTTCCAGATATCTCAGAAATTTGTAACTTGGTACGGGAGAAGCTGATGGCCCCAGGATCCCTAGAAAAATCGGAAATTCTAAAAATTCCATGAAGGGGGCACGCTGGGGGGCTCAAATTTTGGGCCCAGCATAAGAACGCAGTCGTATAATATATCCAAAGCGACAACCTATAGGTTTCGTGGGCTTAAAAATTTTCGGGAATTTCCTAATTTTTATCCCCCGTACCCCCAAATCAAGATGGCGGTACAACCTGCCAGACGAGGTAGACAATTAAAATTTGGTGAAATTATAGCTTTTGGTCCCTAACCGACGGGAAAATTCCAGGATGTTCAAATTTTTCACTTTCTACCCTCAAAGATATCGAAATATGGAGGCAATTTTAATGACTGTGCAGACATTGCTTTTGAGCTATTTTTTGGCTAACGGGAAGTCGTATCACAAAACGGATGGCACAGCGACCCTTCAATTCGGAGTGATCTACAACTTTGGTGCGGTGACATTTTGTCGTATCTCTCTCACTTATACCTTAAATTTGGCCGTATTTCTGGATTGTTCGTAAATTTGGTGATTTTTACAAGTATATTTCATTGTTTGACACACTTATAAGAATGATAGGATCATCACGTTGGGTGCGCACATCGGCACGATTCTGGACCATATGTGGACCAAATTTCATGATTCTAGCTTATACATAAGTAGGCAAAAAGTAATGTAAAATGTTAAAAATGTACCCAAATTTCACCCTATTCAAAATTTGAACTCAAGTTACCCCCTTAATATGGGAGATACGAGGAAATGGTTTAGAAACAAACATGTAGAGCGATAAATGGGGAGTCTGATGGCGCAAATCGTTTCTTAATATCAGGCACCGTGTAGGAGATATGAATCTCGAAGTGGAAGTCTGCACTTTTCAACGTGCTCATGCTTATCCGTCATCTATATATATATAAATGAATGTTTGTATGTTTGTATGTAAATGACACATCTCCTCCTAAACCACTGGAGCAATTTCAATCAAATTTTGAACACTTATTGTTTGCTATCCGGAGACGAGCACTGTGGGGGTATGCCACCTCTAGGCCCCCTTAGGAGTGGGGGGTTAGGGGGGTCATATAAAAATAAGCGAAAATGGTGTCGAATCCATAGTTTTTGGGGTCGCTGAGGTGAATAGTGACACTCCCGATTTTTAAAAGTCAAAATTCTGCTCTCATTTGGGTGGGGGGTGAGGGGGAACTGATGATGAATATATGTGTGTAAATGACACATGTCCTCCTAAACCAATGGAATAATTTCAGTCAAATTTTGAACACATATTATTTGCTATCTGGAGACGAGCACTGTGGGAGTAAGCCACCACTACCCCCCTTACGGGTGGGGGTTAGTGGGGTCAGGTAAAAACATAATAGAAAATAGTGTCGAATCTATAGTTTTTGGGGTCGCTGAGGTGAATAGTGACACTTCCGATTTTTGAAAAGTCAAAATTCTGCTCCCATTTGGGTGGGGGGCGAGGGGAGACTGATGATAAATATATGTGTGTAAATGACACATCTCCTCCTAAACCACTGGAGCAATTTGAAGCAAATTTTGAACACATATTATTTGCTATCTCGAGACGAGCACTGTGGGGATAAGCCACCACTACCCCTCTTAGGGGTGGGGGGTTAGGGGGTTCAGGTAAAAACATAATCGAAAATAGTGTCGAATACATAGTTTTTGGGGTCGCTGAGGTAAATAGTGACACTCCCGATTTTTTAAAAGTCAAATTTCTGCTCCCATTTGGGTGGGTGACGAGGGGGAACTGATATATTAAATTAAACGAAAATAGTGTCGAATACATAGTTTTCGGGGTTGTCGAGGTGAATTGTACACTCCGAATTTTTAGTATCAGAAGACAAACCACGTGGGGTTAAGACAGCCAAGGAAAGCTTAGGGGCGGGGGGGGCAAGGGAGTCAGATATAAAAATTCACGAAAATAGTGTCGAATCCACACTTTTCAGGGTCGCTGAGATGAATAGTGATACTCCGGGATTTTTAAAGTCCGAGTTGAGCCCCCTTTGGGGTGGGGGTGAGGGGGGAGTTTTATAAAGAAATAAACGAAAATGGTATCGAATACATAGTTTTCGGGGTCGCCGAGTGGAATTGTACACTTCGGTTTTTAGTATCAGGTGATAAACCACGTGGGGGTAAGACAGCACAGGAAACCTTAAGGGGGGGGGGGTCAGATACACAAATTAACGAAAATAATGTCGAATCCATACTTTTCGGGGTCGCTGGGATGAATAGTGACACTCTGGATTATTTTAAAGCCCAAGTTCAGTCCCCTTTCGGGTGGGGGCAAGGGGGGAGTAATATATAAAATTAAACGAAAATATTGCCGAATATATAGTTTTTGGGGTCACCGATGGGAATTGTACAGTCCGGATTTTTAGTATCAGGAGACAAACCACGTGGGGGTTAGACAGCCCAGGAAATCTTTGGGGCGGCGGGGGGCGAGGGCGGTGAGATATTAAAATAATCGAAAGTAGTGTCGAATACATACTTTTTGGGCTCGCTGAAACGAATAGTGACACTCCGGAATTTTCAAATATCCAAGTTCAGCTCCTTTCGGGGGGGGGGCGATGGGGGTTTAATATATAAAAATAATACAAAATAGTGTCGAATCCACAGTTTTCGGGGTCGCTGGGATGAATAATGACACCCCGGATTTTTAGTATCAGAAGACAAACCACGTGGAGGTAATACACCCCAAGAAACCTTAGGGACAGGGGGGCAAAAGGGCTCAGATAGAAAAATCATCAAAAGTAATGTTGAATCCATACTTTTCGTGGTCGCTGAGATGAATAGTCACACTGCGGAATTTTTGTTAAGTCCAAGTTCAGCCCCCTTCGTGGTATGGGGCAATGGGAGAGTGATATATAAAAATAATCGAAAAGAGTGTCGAATCCATATTTGTCCGGGTCGCTGAGATGAATACTGAGACTCCGGATATTTTATAACTCTAAGTTTATCCCCCTTTGGGGTGGGGGCGAGGGGGAAGTGATATATAAAATGAATCGAATATAGTGTCGAATACATAGTTTTCGGGGTCGCCGAGGTGAATGGTACGCTTCGCATTTTTAGTATCAGGAGAAAAAAATACGTGGGGGTAGGGCACCCCAGGAACGCTTAGGGGCCGGGGGGGGGCGAGGGGGTGAGACATATATATCATCGAAAGTAGTGTCGAATCAATACATTTCGGGCTGGCTGAAATGAATAGCAACACTCCGGATTTTTTTAATGTCCAAGTTCAGCCCTCTTCGTTGGGGGGGGGGGGAATGGGGGATTGATATATAGAAATAATAGAAAATACTGTCGAATACGTAGGCTTCGGGTTCGCTGAGATGAATAGTGATACTCCGGAATTTTAGTATCAGGAAACAAACCACGTGGGGGTACTACACCCCAGGAAATATTAGGGGTGGGGGGCGAGTGGCTGAGATATACAAATCATCGAATGTAGTGTCGATTCCATATTTTTGGGGGTCGCTGAGATGAATAGTGTCACTCCGGAATTTTTTAAAGTCCAATTTTAGCCCCCATCGTGGTGGGGGAGATGGGAGAATGATATATAAAATTAATCGAAAATAGTGTCGAATCCATAGTTGTCGGGGTCGCTGAGATGAATAGTGAGAATCCGGTTATTTTATAAGTCCAAGTTTATCCCCCTTTGGGATCGGGGGCGAGGGGGGATTGATATATAAAATTAATCGAAAATAGTGTCGAATACATAGTTTTCGATTTCGCCGAGGTGAATTGTACACTTCGAAATTTTGGTATCAGGAGACAAACCACGTGGGGGTAGGACACCCCAGGAACACTTAAGCGCCGATGAGCGAGGGGGCTGAGATATAAAAATCATCGAAAGTAGTGTAGAATCCATACTTTTCGGGGTCGCTGAGATGAATAATGGCACTCCGGAATTTTTTTAAGTTCAGCCCCCTTCGTGGTGGGTGGCAATTGGAGAGTGATATATAAAAATAAATTAAAATAATGTTGAATCCATAGTTGTCGGGGTCGCTGTGATGAATGGAGAAACCCCGGATATTTTACAAGTCCAAGTTCATCCCCCTTTCTGGTGGGATCGAGGGGGATTCAGATTTAAAAATAATCGAAAATAGTTTCGAAGCCATAGTTTTCGTGGTCGCTGAGATGAATAGTAACACACTCGGTTTTTAAAACTCAAAGTTTGACCCCCTTTAGGGGGGAGGGTAATGAGATATAATAATAATCGAATATACTAGCTAATCCATAGTTTTCCGGGTCGCTGAGATGAATAGTAACATTCCGGATTTTTGAAGTCCAGCTTCACCCCCCTTTGGTATAGAGGGTGAGAGAGGGTGAAATAATAAATTGTCAAAAATGCCCCCCTTTAGCATAGAGGGTGAGAAAGGGTGAAAAAATAAAGTGTCAAATATGCCCAAGGTAATAGACGTGTGTATGTTTCAGTATGACTTTCAAGTATGACTTACTACCTGGAAAACACACTCTGGGAGTAAGACGCCCGTAGAACCAATTCGGAAGCGGGTGAAATATAAAATCCATATTAATAAATAGAAGTCAGTTTAGCGCGATCTATATATACTGTACTATACATATATAAATTAAGGCATAAAAATGAAAACAGACGTGAAATAATGAGACCATTCTAGGCATCCTAGAAACTTAAAACTTGGTACCAGACAACCTGATGACTTCAGGATCCCTAGAAAAATCTAAAATTCTCTAAGAGGGACACGTTGGGAGTTTTCAAATCTGCATAAGAACACAGTCGGTGATATTTATCCTGAAGGATGACCTATACGTTTCATGGGCTTAAAAGTTTCTTGAAAGTCCTAATTCTTAACCCCCTCCCCATATCAAGATGGCAGCACAATCTCCCAGACGAGTTAGAAAATAGAAATTTGGCAAAATTAAATCTTTTTGCCTGTAATCGATGGAAGATTTACGAGATGTTTAAAAAATAATGTTTTACCTCCCAAAAATATCGAAATATGGAGGCAATTTTAATGACGGTGCAGATTTTCCTTCCCAGGTATTTGGTGGCTAGACGGTAAGTCGTATCACAAAACGGATGGCACAACCTCCGTTCAATTTAGAGTGATCTACAACTTTGATCCTATAACTTTTTGTTGTATCTCTATCCCTTATGTTAAATTTGGCTCTATTTCTGGATTTACCTAAATTTTGCACTTTGTATACGTAAATTGATGGTTTGATTCACTTATAGGAAGGATGGGATCATCAAATTCTACACGAATATTGGCCCATCCAGCCAAATTCTATGTTTGAAGCTGTCGCATAAGTATCTGAAAAGAAATTCACTGTGTGAAAACCTTACACAAATTTCACCCTATTCAACGGTTCTAAAATTATCTTGCCTTTAAATAGATGAGATACGAGGAAATACCATAGGGCCAACCATTTAGATCGCTAAATGAGGCCAGAGTCGTCTTTTTATACAATCCGTTTTTCAATATGACTGCACCGTTTAGCAGCAGTTATTCTGTAAAAGAAGGTGAACATGTATATACTTCCGTATGTCGATCTGCATTTATTAATTTAAGTCGATTTTTAGCGATCTAGAAAGGGGTGTGTCTTACATTGTAATTAATACTTTACAAATCAAAAGTGACTCTCAGCAGGAGGGCGTCTGCTGTTGTAATCAATATTCCCTACATCGACCTTAAGTAGCAATAGGAATGGGGTAGTTCTCCAACGCCTGTGTACCATTTTAATGTATAATTCCCTTCTTGATTTGACTAGCAGAAGGCAAGGGAGCGTGCATTTTTTAAACTCTTTTACCTGATTCTCTTTATCATTACGTATAGGTGCACCCGATTATAAACAAATTTACCCATCAAAATGTGACTGACGTTACGCATAGTGAATTGCGGCAGACAAGTGGACCTGTCGTTATCATCACAACTCCGCAACTCGCACTTTACATTGGAAACAACGTCTGCGGACCTCCCTATGCCTTTTCTCGGATAACGCCAAGAGACATGCAATTAATTTTTTTTATTCACTTCATGTACAGCAATTTACTTCGATTCGTATACATTGTAGAATATCGTAGCGAAGCACGGGTACATTTGCTAGTGGTCACTAATACCATCTATTACTATTTCCCTATAGAGCTCATCTGGATTTATCAGCACCACATCCAGGATATTTTTCCCTCTGGTTGGTTCCATCACTTTCTGAATCAGCTGTCCTTCCCATATTAACTTATTTGCCATTTGTTGGTCATGCTTCCTGTCGTTCGCATTTCCTTCCCAATTGACATCTGGTAAATTCAGATCTCCCACTACAATCACATTTCTTTCCATGTCCTTTCCCACATAGCTGACTATCCTATCAAATAATTCCGAATTCGCGTCAGTGCTACCCTTTCCTGGTCTGTACACTCCAAATATATCAAGTTGCCTATTATCTTTAGAAATGAGCCTTACTCCTAGAATTTCATGTGTATCATCGTAGCTTACAAATTCTTCTTTCACGAGAATGAACACTCCCCCTCCCACCATTCCTATCCTATCTCTACGATACACACTCCAGTGCCGTGAGAAAATTTCTGCATCCATTATATCATTTCTCAGCCCTGATTCAACTCCTATTACAATATCTGGTAAATATATATCTATTAAATTACTTAATTCTAATTCCTTTCTTTACAATACTTCTACAGTTCAACACTAACAATTTTATGTCATCCCTACTTGATTTCCAGTTCCTTGTTCACTTAACACCGCTCCCTAGGCCATCCCGTTTCCCTGAATGTACCTCCCTATTACCCTTCCAAACAAATTTGCTAACTTATACGTACCACTGCGGTTTAAATGAAGGCCATCTGAGCGCAGATCCCTATCTTCTACCCACCCATTAGGATCTAGAAATTTCACTCCTAGTTTCCCATATACCCACTCCATAGTCTCATTTAAATCCCCAATCACCCTCCAGTCAGTATCCCTCCTACACAGGATTCCACTAATAACAATCTCCGCTTTCTTAAACCTCACCCGTACCGGGCGAGTTGGCCGTGCGCGTAGAGGCGTGCGGCTGTGAGCTTGCATCCGGGAGATAGTAGGTTCGAATCCCACTATCGGCAGCCCTGAAGATGGTTTTCCGTGGTTTCCCATTTTCACATCAGGCAAATGCTGGGGCTGTACCTTAATTAAGTCCACGGCCGATTCCTTCCAACTCCTAGGCCTTCCCTATCCCATCGTCGCCATAAGACCTATTTGTGTCGGTGCGACGTAAAGCCCCTAGAAAAAAACTCACCCGTGCTGCATTTACCAGATCCCACACATCTCCAACTATGTTGGTACTTATATCAGCTTGCCTTACGTTGTTGGTACCAACGTGAAACACTACCACCTTCTCCTTCCCCTCCTCCCTCTCTTCTACTTTCCTCAACATCTGCCTCAACCTAATTCCTGGATAACATTCTACCCTGGTTCCCTTTCCTCCACACACTTTCCCCACATGTCTAACGATGGAATCCCCCATGACCAGAGCCTCAACCCTACCCACCTCATTTGATCCCCTCCCCTCCTGGTCAGTCCTATCTTTCCTGATAGCGGCAGAAGCTACTTCCTCCTCCCTTTTCTCCTTCCCATGGCCCTGTTCCACCGGTCTTTTCCTATCCTCTACTCTACATTTCCCTTTCCTACTTTTTCCCTTCCTCTTACTTCCACACATCTCTCCAACAGTTCCCTGTCCCTCATCTTCCCTCTGTTGTTCTACCTGGAGTGACTCGTGCCGATTTCTCACAGACACCTGTCCTGAATTCTGATCCTGAATAGAGCCCTTAGTCTGCAATCTCCTTCCCCTTAGAACATTAGACCACCTGTCTTCTACAACTCCCCCCTTTCCTTCCCCTCCCTCTTGTACACCTACTGTAACCTGTATCATGTTGGAGGGAGTCCTATCTTCCTTCCTGTCTTCTGTGAGAATCCTAATTATCTCCCTCAAACTTTTAAACTCCTCCCTCATACCCCTCAATGCCTCGTCACACCCACAGTTCGTACACTCGCGCTCCTTAGCCATTCTTTACGCAAAAAAATGAAATTAAAAATAAAATAACTTATTTGCAAAAAATAAATGAACGGAGGGATATATTTTCTGGGATAGTACTCAAAGATCACACTACAATAAGGTAATTAATATACGACTACACTACAATACTACTTAGTCGTGCTCTAATTTTTATCCTACAACCCCTAACAGGATAAAAACTGCTGTTAATTACTGAATGTCGAAAGTAATACACATGAACTACACAATTCCAAACTGAAATTAAGCCTATCCTAATTACAACAACAGTATTTTAGTAAGAGTTTCTACGGATGCCTCTACTACACCAGTACTACATAAATATTTTACAATAATAAAATAAGCACACTAAATTCTAATAGGATATTACTCGTATACTACTATACAGTACACTACAGTAATTTTTAAACTACTTTCAGACGTATCCTAATTACGATACCGGTACCGTATGTCACTACTAAGCACAACAGAAATGAAATTTGCAAGAACTACTTTACTCAAAGATTACCAACGAAGCTAAATGGTTAGACAAATTATTATTAGTATTACGGTCTAATAGATAAACACGAAAGATAACACACGAATATAGCAGGCAAGATACGGCACTATCTAAATGTAAGTTACTGTATCTATAGGTACTACAATGTATCTACACTACAGTAACTAGACTGCGTTTGGTTAAATGTTTAAGTATCAAGTGGATTGCCGTACACGAAGAAAAACACGAATATAACTGGCAAGATACTATCTAATATATTATACCTTATCTTCACTACAATTTTACTGAAATGTGAAATGTAGGTCCGAGGCTTGCTTAACCCATTCAGATCACAAAAGGCTATATTGTTTACTATGGAATCAGTTTTAATTTGCCCGCGTACCTCTCTCACAAAAATACAAATAAAATGAAAATTAATGTAGATAATTTACTGAAATTTCATATTCATGCCATTGAAGGTTAAGACTTGGGCCATTCTTCATTCCTTGAGTGGCTGCTGGGTGTGGTGCAAATGTTTCATTTGAAATAATTTCAAAAAGAGCGGATCCGCGAACTCTGAACACATCGCAATTTCGGATGGTGTGCGAAATATGCATTTTTCTTAAGTATTTCTAAAACACTGCAGTATTCACGAAATTATTTCTCCAATTTCCAATCACTACGGTTGTTTTGTGTTACCGGCCAATTGCGTTTGGAAGAACCTGGCGTGGCACTTTCCCTCACTTTCTTCGAAATTCTGCTTACTTCAGTAACCTTCATTGTTACTATCACTATCCTTGAAGTCGAATTCACTTTGCAAAGCGTCATTATTGGCAAAATCGCCATCTAAACAATGTCTACAAGAGCGTTTAATCTCTCGTCGACATTACCGCGAAACCGCTTCTACTGCGTAATGAATACTGAATACCGGGCGAGTTGGCC
Organism: Anabrus simplex; assembly: GCF_040414725.1. Lineage (NCBI taxonomy): Eukaryota > Metazoa > Arthropoda > Insecta > Orthoptera > Tettigoniidae > Anabrus > Anabrus simplex. The sequence continues at coordinate 778,836,747 of NC_090265.1, forward strand.
GTGCGCGTAGAGGCGCGCGGCTGTGAGCTTGCATCCGGGAGATAGTAGGTTCGAATCCCACTATCGGCAGCCCTGAAGATGGTTTTCCGTGGTTTCCCATCTTCACACCAGGCAAATGCTGGGGCTGTACCTTAATTAAGGCCACGGCCGCTTCCTTCCAACTCCTAGGCTTTTCCCATCCCATCGTCGCCATAAGACCTATCTGTGTCGGTGCGACATAAAGCCCCTAGCAAAAAGAAAATACTGAATACCGATGAAAATAAACAGTTATTCAACAATTTCAGTGTCACACAGAAATACAGACAGCATTGTTTACCAACAGTACATGCCTCTATTTGCCCACAGTGTGTACTGTTGGAAATTGTATTGCAAAGGACATCCAATATCCTGTAACGTGTTGGTGGGGTAAATAAGTAGCGTCCTATTTCTGAAATTGATTAGCTACTTACTAAAACAGCACATACACACACACACGTTTGCCAAGCTTGCAACTTACACAAGTAGACTACACAGGATACACACTTACACTGTTCGTGCACTCTCTTAATTTCTCATGTTTCATCTGCAATGACACACGCACACAGAGTCTTCGATCATTTACACTACACTCACTCTGTTGCTCTGTCACACTCGTTAGCGCTGTCACGGTCAGCAGTCTACATGTCAGTCTCGCAGTTCGGGATAGTATCCGCTGTTCAGTCAATCCATCGAACTCCGTTCGGAGTCTGCAAACGTCGGCACCCAGTTTCTTATACAGAAGCTGGCCCCACGAGACTCACACACACGACGTCAGTGAAACAGGAACGAGTCCTCGGCTCCAACAGACAGATACTCCAACAGACTGACACCTCAGCCCAGGCTGTCACTGACTGCACTCTTCGCTAACTCACACCAACTGAACTACAGCAACTAACTCAATCTACCTCCTAGGTCGCGCCTGACTTAAATACCTGGGCCCACGCCATCTGGTTGCTTCCAGCAGGGATACGCCTCCGAAGTCTTCCTGAAGGCGAATATTCTCCGCGCGCCGTCCAGATACTTCCATAACGCCGGCCCCCAATGAGCGAGCAGGACTATCCAGATAGCAGCGGCTGGGACGCTGACCAATCCACAAGCGGCTGTCCTCCGCGTGGTGACGGGAGTAGTGAGAGGGTGGGCTTTCCTTGGTGACGAGCGTACGGTGGGATTTGGCTAGCTTGTGCAACTTCCCGTGGTTGTACGTTGGCATGACGGACACAACGGCTCGCCATGCCACAGTACGAAGATAAGCGAGGCACTGCGTCTTTGCAAGCTGAGCTCGTCATTTGATTCACGCGCCAAAAGACCGCGCGCGACCACATATCGCCATATGACGCGACTAGTTTAAAAGGTTCTGCATGTGCTCGGTGAAAATCGTGTGAATCAGGATGCTACCCTTACTTGCACATAGTCCCAGTGAGAATGTCTCCTCCCATTCCACAGCAACTGGTATCCCGTCTCTCAGGGCCACTTACTAGGCCACTCAGCCGTTGTCCGTGGTTCACTTCAAGGACGTGATCACAGTAATCCACGCCACAAACCATGGTTTAATACACAACGTATGAAATGTAATGCCATTCAAAAATATTTAAATGCTTATACGAGCAACAAATACAGTAAAACTACCTAGAAAAGTTTTAGTGCCGCAAATAAATTCTGGGTAAAGGGTGAAGTGAAATTTTAATATAATCATCATGATATTCATTTCTTGTGTATTTAATGCAAACACAGCTAACTTTCAAACTGTTACCAGTAGAATGGAATTTGCTAGATTATAGGTGAAGGGAAAGAAATTCTACGCATCTAGTAGACGTGAAAAGAGAACGAACTGCTAAATAGTTCACAGTCACGTACCCATCAACCTAATGCCTGCAGTAGGTTAAATAACCTCTCCAGTGTTCCTTTACGTGCTTCAAAAAATGAATTCCTTGAGAATGTACCAAATTCAACCAAATGATATAGGCTACGAAACCTAGAAAGACTAACTGCTTACATAGCTACTCATCTAATCCACAACCAAGACCAAGCGCTAGAAGTTAAATGCACATCACTCACCTAGGCAGCTGTTTACTTACAATAGTGATTGTAAACCTACAACCTGTTTTCCAGTTAATGACCGGGTCAGGGATGGGATGAATGAGGGCCCAACTTGCGGCGAGGATAGGAATTGTGCCGGCTGCCGAGATCTGTCGCACTCCTCTAGGGCAATGATTAATGACTGACAGATGAAATGATAATGGAGAGTGTAGCTGGAATGAAAGATGACAAGGTAAAGCGGAGTACCCGGAGAAAAACCTGTCCCGCCTAAGCTTTGTCCAGCACAAATCTCACATGGAGTGACCAGGATCTGAACAACGGTATCCAGCGGTGAGAGGCCGGCGCACTGCCGCCTGAGCGACGGGGGCTCCCTATTTACTTACAATAGTATCGAAACAAACCGAACCACATGGCACCACAGCCCTTGAAGGGCCTTGGCCTACCAAGCGACCACTGCTCAGCCCGAAGGTCTGCAGATTGTGATGTGTCGTGTGGTCAGCACGACGAATCCTCTCAGCCGCTATTCTTGGCTTCGGAGACCGGGACCTCTATCTCCCCGTCAGATAGCTCCTCAATTCTAATCACGTAGGCTGAGTGGACCTCGAACCAGCCCGCAGGTCCAGGTAACAATCGCTGACCTGTCCGGGAATCGAACTCGGGGCCTCTGGATGAGAGGCAGGCACGCTACGCCTACACCACGGGGCCGGCTACTTACAATAGTGCAGGTATTAAATAGGCCTAGGCTCTATAGAAAATCGAAGAAAAACGTCAGTGATAACAATCTCATAATTGTCAAGGCCGATAAAGGGATTTTCTATGTTATTCAGGAGGGAAAACGACTATGTGGAGAAAGTTGAAATGTATATTTCTTCTAACAACTTCAGGCTACTTACCAGTAACTCATTTCCTCAGTGTCACTAAGATTAATGTCACAGTTATGACTGTAAATAACCTTCAAAGCGACCTGGAAAAAAAAATCCACAGTTCTAGTTCTTTGGACAAGCAACTGAACATTGAAAACGTTCCTTCACGACATGTGGTAAGAAACTGGTATACCTATACTGTTTATACGATGTCATTCTCGTTGTGTAATTCCGTCGTTTTGCTTTTTATTGATGAGGTCTACCTTGCTTCTGCACTTTTATATCGTTTGAAGTATTTGAAAGTCCATTATCTTAGTCAATTGTCTTTGTTTATTGCTCTACTATCACGAAATCTTCATCCGAACGACCACTCGGTCCTGGTGCATCACTATTTTTCGCCACTTATAGATTTTTTCACTTTTCTAACTAATTATCTGCAACCAAACGACGTTTACTTGTTGGTGGCATAATGGTGCATGACATACTCACGTGATTCATTGTTAGATAACATAACCTTAAATCGGAAACTCATTGGTTGATAACTCTACCGCTAGTAACGCTATTGTCACATTATTCATGACCCTTTTCAAATCGAACTGGAGGCTTTAGTTTTGTGAAATTCAAAAATCTGGCACAAAAAGTTTGTTAACAAAGGATCAGTCTATTTATTGAAATGTTTAAAATGACCATCAGATAATAATTGTGCAACAAGTTCATTTTTAAAAATTTCCCTCTTTTCAGGTTTTTCTTGAATAATATTTGGATCGGATAAGATTTCCAAAATTTTCTTTTTCCATTTGATAGAGCCCTCCAAATCACGCGTTTTGAGACGTTTACTATTTCTGCGCCTTCAATACTTTAGTCACATTTGAGTGAAATAATTTAACATTACGTGTTTGCTGAAATGGGGCCCTATGCTTTGTGATCTAAGAAAACATTTTCAAAAATCTTTGTTCCGATGAACCCAAACACTCCCTGATTATACGCTTAAGCGAAACTACACAAACGTGGAATTCCCACCAGACCAGTGGTATCATATTCAGGAACACCCTCAGCAAAATTAGTCCACAAAAATCTCAGTTCAGACTTAAACATAGCATTAAAAACGCTTTAGAATTCATCTTAAAAATACAGAATATCCTTTCCCCATATTCCCGTAAACTCGTGTATTTTGATATCAAGATTCTCTTCACGAATATTCCACACTCCTAACCTCTCCCCCTTGCTGAAAAAATCATTTATACCCCACAGAGGAGTGGTGTGATCTAATTTTTAACTGTACCAAACATAACTTTGACAGTCTTTTCCATGGGAAATCCTCTGTCGCCTCTAATTGGTGACATATTTATGAACAATTTCGATAGATATCTTCTATTAATTATAGTGTTCATTGGTTTCGTTACTTTGATGATGTAATGCTTGTATAAAATTCCCAGTCGTCAAATTGAGAAACTAGGTACTTCAGTTCAGTTACTTTCAATTTTTTTGTTGTTTGACCTTAAAACTAACGGCACTTACAAATTAAATTTTACGGATTTAACTACAGCTTTCAAAATATCCACTCCTTTAATGTCTACAAGACCGGGCGAGTTGGCCGTGCGATTAGAGACGTGCGGCAGTGAGCTGAATCCGGGAGATAGTGGGTTCGAATCCCACTGTCGGAAGCCCTGAAGTTGGTTTTCCGTGGTTTCCCATTTTCACACCAGGAAAATGCTGGGGCTGTACATTAATTAAGGCCATGGCCGGTTCCTTCCAACTCCTAGGCCATTCCTACTCCACCGTCACCATAACACCTGTGTGTGCCGGAGCGACGTAAAGCCATTGGCAAGAAAATTGTCTACAAGAAAACCACTTCTACGAATGTATAATTCCATATAATTCATGCCACGCCTTCCAATGCAAGTTAGATACTTTCCGTAACATGCATATTTCATAGACTTCTTTCTGTACCGCAAAATCAGTCAGGTTTCGAAAAACAACTTCAGATTATTAAAGAAATTGAGGGGTTGCCGGAAAGAACCCCACTAGTCAAAAAATCGATAAACGAGTTATAGGCCATCTTGTAGTGTTCAGCATTACGCACGTGATTACACAACCGGTCCTGTCAAAAACACCTCAAGTCGTACTGTATTAGCCTCTAAGCATATGGCGATGCCGCAAAAAAAAACGCAAGTCTGGACTCTTGCTAGCGAGAACACCACTAGTCAGTGGTGCTTCACAGTCTAACCTAGTCAGCGATCGGTGACAGACGTATTGAGTTGAGGTGTCGGGAGAGCCGGCGTGGACTGTGAACGGTGTGTGGAAAATTAAGACGAGAGGGAAGAGGAAGATGATAGGCGTGGATCAATATCGTGCAGCTATTGGAAGATGGCAGAGGAGATGGAAGAATGAAACAGCCAAAATTAAAGGAGGTAAAGTGGAAACAAGAATGATGAGCGAGATGATACTGGTGGCAGCTCTGATTATGGTAGTGCTAACCATAGGAGGTGTAGAGGTTAACCCCGGCCCAACCCCCAGTGGCAACATGAAGTGGGAAGACGTGGAGGTTATAAGAAGAGTGGCGGAAGAAGTATGCCCGTTTGAACAGATCAAAAATATGATGAAAGAACAAGTGAAGGAATTTGAACATATGAGGCGTTGGATACAGGGAAAGGCAGAAGAGACAATGAAACCAGCGAGAGAGAAATTATATTACTCAAAGCAAAAATAAAGGAGATGGAGGAAGAAGTGGTGAAGCTGAAAGCAGAAATTGGAGACAGTAGCCGATAACGTAGGAAGAAATGCTTATTTATATATGGAGTGCCGGAAGACAAAGGAGAAGATAAAGTGCTGACAACCCACAAAGTGGTGGAAGTCATCCAGAAAATGATGAGAATTAACTTCAGTGAAGTGGATATTAATGATGTAGAAAAGATAGGTAAAAAACGGGGTGATAGGCCGATAAAACTGAAGTTGTTTTCCACCCTGATGGCGGAAATAGTGTTAAGAGGCGCAGATAATATACGGAATACAAAAATTTGGATTAAAAGGGACATGGGAAGAGAAGGGGTAAAGAATATAAACACTCTGAAAAAGCATTTGGTCCGGGCTAAAATGCAAGGGTTGAGAGCCTATATTAAGGGCCAACAATTAGTAGTAACCAATGGACTTTGGACCAGAATGTGGACAACGAAGAAATTACGAGAGATGGAAGAGAATAGGAAGGACGAAGTGGTAGTGGGGAAGAGTGTGGAAAAAAGGCAAGTCAAAGACAGTAAAATGGGCGGAAACGGTCATGGAGGCAAAGCAAGAACCGAAGAAAACAAGGCACTGGATATAAGCTCACAGCAAGAAGTAATGAACTTGACAGATGAGATTTGCAAATCGATCGAAGAAGGAACCAGCGAATTCGTAAATGAGATGAGGAAGGAGATAAGGAAGGAGACCAGGGCGACAAGGGCACTAATTAAGGAGCTGACCTCGGAGTCCCATGTGAGAGAAGAAAGGAAGATACAGGGAGCGATTGTGGGGGCGGAAACTCAAGATGTGACAAGAACGCACAAACCAAGTGAAAATACGGCTGGGAGACAGGAAGAAGAAGCAAGAGGTGCACTGGCGAAAGGGAGAAGTCTGAGCCTAAGAGAGATATGGGGTAAAAAGAACAAATTGGACGAAGGCATAGTGACAAGAAGCAAAATAGGAAATTTGCAGTAGAAAGTAAAGTGCTGTACATATGAGAATAGCTGAGTGTGTGTGTGTGTGTGTGTGTGTGTGTGTGTGTGTTACGCATAACTATGTCAAGAGTGGCTAAATGATACGAGTGAATAAATAGGCAAATTATCAGGCGGTAAAATGCGTAGTGAATGAGGAAAAGAGTGATTGTAAATTGCACAGGTGTTAAGGATAACGTTAATACGTGGGGATGGCTTGCTTATGAGTTGAGGGTCCTAGTTAACTGTGAGTGAATATGGTTTAATTTAAGGTGGTGAGTTGTCTGGAGTCTAAAGTTAATAAATATTGTGAAGTAATAGAGGCTGAATAGTGCTCGACAGTAACGCAACGTAAGGTGAATAAATTGCACACCGGCACTACAATGGAGGTAATACGAAGCCAGGTTTGCAACTTAAGTAGGATGTAAGAGAGGGCAGTGCTCAAGAAAGAATGCGCTGAGTGCGAACCCGACCGGAAGTGACATACTCTCTGTCTAAAATACAGATACAGTCGGACACAGCATTGTAGTCGGCTCAGTAATACGTTGCCAGTTTTTAGTTTATTATGTTGCCAGTTTTAGTTTCTTTCTCCATTACTGCCATATTGCCAACAGATGAGAATACCTTGTTGCAGTAGTTATATTTGTTTTCGTTCTGTCCCTTTTCTTAATAGTAATATTGAGGTTTTTTGAGGTTTTGTTTTGTATCTGAAAAGATATCACTGCACCATTGCAATTTGATTATTATTATTTACATTAATATTGCCTTTTTCCGTACTTTGTTGTTAGTTATGTTTACTTTACGAGAGTTATTATATGTGAATGTCAGCTTATGCTGTCTAGGTTGGACATTATTATTTTTCTCTCTTAATAGATCAATAAGGTTCCATTGCTGTAGATCTGGAAGAAAAATAAAGATATCTATCTATCTCAGTGGTGCTTTAGGCAGCTGTTGTGAGAGCGCTCTGCTCAACTCCCAATAAAACACTGAGAAGCTACACTTTTGTTTACAACTGCCCGCGTTCCTCTAGGTTGTGCTCCTGTTATCCAAGGTTTTACGTTAATATGGACACAAACGATCCAATGAGGTTCCCTCAATGCTGCTACGTTTCATAAATAGCATCCCACACTCCGAATTAACGGATGAGCTGGCTTTAATAAGTGACAGCTGTCCTGGGCAAAACAAAAATAAAACAATGGTTTAATTCCTCTTCTGTGTAGTGCACATTCTCAAACTTTTTAAAAGGGTTACATACTTTTTCCTCGTTCGTGGTCATAGCTACCTAAAAAACGACCAGGACTTTTCACTTATTTCTGCTCAACGCAAGAAGACTACCATCGCCGAACTTCCTGAAGACTGGGATGACAGGATTCTGAAGGCCCGAATGAGTCCATCTCCATTTGGTTTGGAGAAATTCACCCACCATGATTTCAAGGATTTTAAAAAAGCAACTGACAGTTTGTTTTTTAAAAAACCAAATATCATTCAGGTATCAGGTGTTCAATCCATGCGGTGTGGCTACAAATATAAAGCTGCATATTTGCGACAAACGTACCGTGGTCCTTGAAACCGTCACATCATCACAGATCCGAAGTTCAAAACTCCTGACACAACCAACTTACCAGGAGCATTCACATCCCCTCCTGCAGTGAAACCTGCGAAGGCTAAGGACATATTAAAACTTGATGAATACCTTGTAAATCCTGCAAGCAAAGAGTACTACTCAAGCCTCTTTTGCATGGCTGCATCAGTGGATGTACCTACAACCTACAACCAGTTGTGACTATGAAACAGACAATGATGACAATAGTGACTGATGTGAAGATTAGAGTTTTGAGTTGCCATTGTATGCTGCATATCACATTTTTCTCCTCTATTTAATAAATAATTATTTGTATTTATATGGTATATAAATACAATATCATTAGGCAATATCTTAGTGGTGTTGTTTTGAATTCTGTAAAAACCCAATACATTTTCCTTCTTCATGCCCAGGGAATATAATTTGGTATCACTCAATGAGTTCTGATAACATCCCTGATGCCTACAGAGTATTTAGAAACGAGATATTAGCGATTTATGGGACGAAGATATTCGTTTTTTCTCGTTTTCCCACAATTGTGATTTTCTGACTAGTGGTATTCTTGCCTGCAACTCCTCAATTGCTTTCAGTACCGGCCACAAGATGAATCTCATTGACAAATCAATTACGTAAAAAGAGAATAAATTAAAAATGATTTCAGTGTACTCATCACTCCATCATGAACAGAAAAATTGAACAGTTCTACCACATTAAGGTCCACTTTCTGAAAAACAAGAAACACTTCTGCAAATACATAAGTATACTGTAACTTTTCAATGTAGCTCTTATTTCTCAAAATTACACTATCTAAAAAGATCAGCAAAGAAAAAGAAGTGGTGTATATAAATTACGGTGAGATAACTGCAACTCCGTTTACGTCGGTGAGATAGGACGAAACCTTAAAATCAGGATGTGAAAACATATTAGATCATGGAAATGACAAGCCTGCGGAGTGGCAGCTCTCCAAACAACTCATGGTATATAAAAGCATTTCTTCAATTTGGATGAATATCGCAAAATTCTTCACAGTGAAACCAAGGAATCATATCAAATTTTTGACAAATACTAGACAGTGTCAAAAATAACTATTTCACACGTATAAATTAATAAACTTCCTTCCCTGAACACTCTCGTCATCATCGTAGGTTGTTCTGCCATCCGACAGATACAATCATGACTGTGAACTCCATATCTCTCGATTTTGTGCCCTTTCATTCACTTGTGCATAATCTTCGTTTCTTTTCCTAATGCTGTCGAATAACTAATAACAGAACACTCTGTGATTTATAAATTACGTAGTTCCAGCCGCTAACTTACTTTCACTGCCCGATTCTCAATTGTCTGCACTTTGTGTTGACGTGTAACGTTCACACCACAGAAGTTTTGTTCAGCGGATTTTAAATTTAAATTACTTATTTCTCGTATTTATTTGCAACTTACTTTGTAAGACTAATTTATAGAATCCGTGCTTGTGTAGTGTGTTATATGTGTTGTATTTGTAGGCTGTAGGTGACTTTGAATCAAGTCTAAACTTGAGAACCTTAACTGGTGAAATTCGTAGTCAAAACTACATCTAGAACCCATCGATATGAGTAAATACCACAACATCTCTGCTACAACCATTAAATATAGTTCATGTACATGGTTTTTCACTCCATGCGGCGAGCGCAGTGCAGCGGGTAGATGGGCGAGTAGAAGGTCTGACGAGCACATGGCAGCTCGCTGAGCTTGGAACCGGGAGAGCGCCCGTATGAATCGAATGTAAATACAAGCACACATAATAACGCGCAGTCAAAGTAAAATGATTTCTCACCCTGTCACGGAAGATGTTGAAAATGTCCTCCACCTGCATTTACACATTTCTGGCTTCATCTAAGAAATTTTTTCATTCATACTAATTAGTTCAGCTACCAAGATAGCCTCAATTTCTCTCTTGATACTTTGTTTCACTTCATCTAGAGTGTGAGGGTTTGTTGCATAAACCTTATTTTTCAATTTTCCCCGTAAATAAAAAACACAACCTGTAATATCAGGGCCAAATTTCCTCAATTATACGTAATAAGACTGGCATTCATTTTCCGTCAATTGTTAAAAAATGGAACGAGAACGTCATTCCCTATATCTCTGCCCAGTGATTGTGGTTTCAAAAACTATAGGCCCTATTATCCTGTCTGCACTTACTGCCATCAACACTCCAATTTTCACACTGCAGCTGAACTAAAACAAAATATCACGAGAGAAACTGAGGCTATCTGGGTGGATAAACTAATTCGTATGAATGAAAATTTCCTTAGATGAAGCTATAAATGTGTAGATGCAGGTGGATGACATTTTGAACATCTTCTGTGACGAAGTGAGAAGTTATTTAACTTCGATTATGCGTTATCATGTGTGCTTGTTATTTACATGTAGAACCCACACTCTCCCGGCTCCAAGCTCAGCGAGTTGCCACGTGCACGTCTGACCATCAGCTTGCCCATCTACCCTCTGTGTTGCGCCGGCCGACCGGCCGGCCCCACTTTCAGTGAAGGACCCTGTATAAGACGTACTGACAAATGCAGTGGAGACGTTGACAATGACAAAAACATAGGACAATAACATTCAGGCCAGTGAAATGCAGGGGCGTCTTGTATTAAGGATCACACGAGCACTTGAACACCCTGGTAATCCCAAATCTCTTGACATATACACGATATTGTATGTTAAGAACAAGATTTCTGTACGTCGAGAACGTATTTACGAAGTTGTAAGTGCCGATTCACTTTCCGTTTCCATTTATATCACACACCACGCCAGCCGATCACAACCACGTTTTGAACCACCCCAAGCTAGAGCTTGAAGGGGCAATGCTATGGTTATGGCTAATATGATCACAGTTTTCTGTGTGATGACGGCACTACCTGCTCGATGAGCATCCGATGGCTGCTCATATCGAGCAGTCAGTGAACCGCTTCCAGTTAACTTCCTGAAAGTTATTTTCAAATTCCAAAGATGGCAACACGTATCGCGTAGTCCGTGGCAGTAGCACTGCCTGCTCGATCTGCATCCGATGGCTGCTTATACTGCCTGCTCATTCCATATTCAAACGTGTAACACGACTTACAAACAATCTGCCGCTAGATCACAGCACCAGACGTACCCAGTTGTCGCGTGAATACAGCTAGATAAGCATACAAGCAAAATTTAAAATCTGAAAGTAACAGAAAAATTAAAGAATTGTACACATAAAGTGGTGCTCTAGAGAGTGATAGCTTCAGGACTTTTCGAGAAAGAGATTTCGACGAACAAGAAAACCTGGAAACTTTATCTGTATGGAACTTCCCTACATTACTAAGTAGAGGTTTCACGAATTTGGCAACCACAGTTTCTGACAGAAGTTCCTGGTGCTTATTGCTACTAAAACACCTTAAAATCTTACAGCGGCATAAAGGGGGTAGAACATAGTTTTTTATAGTCTGGAGCAGACTTACAGGTTTTTTGCAGTACGGTAGAGCCGTCTCAACAAATTTACGTAGCACCATAATTAGGCCAATAAATCGTTGCTGGGGATAGCGCAAGCCTCCTCTATCCGACTGTCTGATTAAGTTCATCAATGGGGATGCATTAAATGAGGTGGAAACGTTACTCAACCACGTGCTGCATTGTTGTTTTTTCTTGATTACGCGCACTAAATAACCACACACTAATGCCTGGGAAGCAGTTTCCAAAGTGACACACACTGACTCAGGCGGCTCACGAACATCATCCAGTAAATCAAGTACATACTCAGCGGGCATCACTGGTTCTGTTTCGTCAAGTCCGGGAGAGGATACTGAGGCAGAAAATTTTGAATTTTGCTTGTGGATAACGTTAGCACCATCGGTGAACATTCGAATACCGCATTTCAGAATTATCTTTATGGAATTTAGAGTAGCCCGGAAGTCAGTAATGTCATTGCACCCTCCTCCAATTGTTATAGAACTGAACATGGCTTCAACTGGATCTCGTGAAAACGCCCGTGTCATGGAATGAAACACCACGGCATTATGGTTTCCCTTTCTTTGATTTCCAGAAAGGCACGCAGTAGTACACCATTTTCACTGTAAACAAATACAGTACTACCCTATTTCCCGCTATTTCATTCCGACAGTTCAGGAGCCGGTTGGAGCTGCCACCTGCTGTGGGTATTTTTAAACGGAGTGTTTCATTTAATGCCATGTTAAAATGTTGTAATGAGCAGGCAGTATAAGCAGCCTTCGGATGCAGTTCGAGCAGGTAGTGGGCAGTGGTTAATGCATAGAGCTGTTACCCCGGTGTGGTAAATTGACTAACCGCATCGCGCTATTAACAGTCGCATGTGTAACATACACTAGTGTCCAAAAGCTAAGCATAAGTTACGAGTAATCAGGGCAACAGGAAACAGACCGCAAATCGCACGACATATGCACCTACCAAAGTTGCGTGTTTGCTCTGTATATGAAGGGAGTGTTCCCTGCTTTGACTAGAGGCGTAACCGCAAGGTAAACACAGCCAGTACCTGCGCCCTATATTCCCTCAGTCGTGTTTGCCCTGTTATAGCGTGGAGAGTGTAGCCTCGTGGTGAACGTGACAACATAATGGTACAACAAAGCCATTTGGAATCCGTTTCGGAGGGTAGAATACTCGGCCGCCCGGAAGCAGGCCAGACACAGACCGAAGTCGCCGTATCCTTAAATGTACCACAAAGTGTCATTTCCAGGCTTTGGAGACGATTTCGAGACACAGGAGATGTTAGTCGTAGGCCAGTACCAGATCGTTCAAGGATAACCACACCACAGCAGGACCGATATCTGGCCTTAACCCCCTGACGAAATCGGAGCGCACCTGCAAGACAATTGTCGGCGGAGCTTGCAGCTGTCTCAGGGGTTGCCGTTTCTCGGAACACTGTGTACCGGAGGGTCAAAACAGCAGGGCTGTTTGCCCGATGCCCATCGGTGTGCGACCCGCTCACTCCAGCACAGAGACGGGCCCGTTTACTGTGGAGCCGTCAACATCGAAACTGGACCGTGAATGAATGGAGGCATGTGCTTTTCACAGTTGAATCCCGCTTCAGTTTGCAAAAAAATGCTCGCCGCGCTTTAATCTGGAGAGAACCGGGTAGCCGATACAACCACAGGAACATCGCGGAACGGGACCAGTAAGGTGGTGGTGGCGCCATGTGTGGGGTGGCATCATGTTGGTGTTAACGCTCGGAGATACAGGGATGAGGTACTGAGACCACATGTTCGACTCTTCAGAGGTGCAGTTGATCCAGACTTCCTCTTAATGGACGATAATGCCCGACCGCACCGCGTTGCTCTGGTGGACAAATTTCTGGCTGGGGAAGATATTCATCGCATGGACTGGCCAGCGAGGTCTGCGGATATGAATCCTATAGAACATGCCTGGGAAGAATTGGGGAGGCGAATTACATCCCGTCAGCCTCCACTAAGGACCCTCCAAGACATTCGCATTGCCGTTTCGGAGGAATGGGATCGATTGCCACAAGAGCTTTGGACCATCTGGTAGAGAGCATGTCACGTCGCTGCGAAGCATTTGTGACCGTTAGGAGTAACCATACGCCCTATTAACAGCATATTTTGCTTGGAAGACATTGCCAAGTTTTGTTATTTGTTGTCAAAGGTGTATCTTAGCTATCAGAACCTTTCTGACAATGTTTTATTGGAGAAGTTGTGTGACATATCGAACCCTTGAACTTACCGTTCCATCGTTGGTCGTCTGCCTCAGCTGCTTCAATAGAGCAATATCGAACTCTTAGATCTTGTGGTCGTAGCGGGTTTATTTCTGTCACTACATTGACCAAACGATGGGGTTCAGAAGAGAGCCTAACTACTTAAAATGAGGAGCAAAATTGTGCTTACTAAAATATTTATTCAAATTTAATCACGATGAACATATGTATTAAATTAGTTAGACAAGTCGCTTATAATTTTAAAACGTTTTAACGCAAGCACAATACATAACGTGAGTCTTACCTTTTTATTTTATTATTGTTTAACATTATATTGCAAAGAATGAAATGGAGTAAAAATCGTGGACAGCAAAAACCAGAAAAACAAGAAAAAAACCTAAAAATCAGGCACCATTAATCCAAACGATAACTGAGAGTTAGTCCACACGATCCGTGGAAAATCTGACTTTCAATAAGTAGAATTCCATATTTACATTTAATTAAGTTTATCCACCAGTCTACTATCTTATCGGATATTGGAACATCCCCCGAATGGACTCTTAATCGAACCAAATTGACTACCAGTTGCTTTGGATAGGTTGCGAAACATTACTAAAATGCATGGTTTTCCTTACAAGTTAACATCAATGGTCACAATAAAAAAAAAATTCGACCATGTATTGTCATCTCATGACATCCTTAAGTTAGAGAATAATCCCGATGCTGAAACATGCATCACCCCAAACAGATGTTCAGAAGGAACCAACAACAACTTGATCCGAGGGGATCTTACGAGGAACAAAACTGCGAAACGCAGGAAACATTAATTCGTTATGCATTTAGACGAAATGCCAAACACTGAAGTTAAAGAAAAGTGATAAGTCACTTGAAAATGTTCTTACTGAACTAACTTTCAGATCACAAACGATTATGTCGTTAAGTTTATTAAATTATAAGTCCACATTATAAAACACCTAAAAGAAAATCTTTCCAACATTCTAGAACTACGACTACCATTACAAATCTGTCTACCTACACTTGTCCCATTAAACTAAACTACAAGTGATCGGTAGATCACCGTCTCACCAAATATAATGTGAAATAACGAAAACTAAAAATAAAATAAATTAAAAGCTGACGAATCGAAACCGCATTTGTAATGTAAATCTTACAGAAATCAACTAAGTGTCAACACACGGCACTATCATAAGATAACTTACCGGACATCCAAACAATAAATATATAAGTAAAGAAAGTAAAATAGAAAACGAAAGCTCGTCGAACTTGAACACACGCGGCTAAGGAGTAATGATCAGTCTCCATTAGCTAGACTTCCACGTGGGACCACCCTCACATTTATGCCACTACTGATGCAGCACTATTATGTGAGCACCTTTTGGCTAGAAAGAATTATGCCGAAACATGGCCTGAATAACAACCTGGTAATACTCTTCACATTCGTATTCACTACCTACTGCAAACATTAACATCGTTCAAGTCGATTCGCAAAAACGACTAACCTATAACTTGACTATCTACAGACGACGCCCTAATCCTGTTCTTGAGCCTACGTAGTGTCTACACATCCGTATATTTATATAATACGCGCAGCATCCTAAATCTATCGTTGAGCCAACGTTAGGATATCTACACGTCATTTACACTCTCAAGCGAAATCGAAACTTCAAACACAATCCCGGATATTTAAATGTAATCCTCGTTGAAACTCTGACACAATGAATTTTTTTAAGTTGCTTTACGTCGCACCGACGCAGATAGGTCTTACGGCGACGATGGACAGGAAAGGGGTAGGAGTGGGAAGGAAGTGTCCGTGGCCTTAATTAAGGTACAGCCCCAGCATTTGGCTGGTGTGAAAATAGGAAACCACGGAAAACCATCTTCTGGGCTGCCGACAGTGGGGTTCGAACCCACTATCACCCGAATGCTGTATACTGGCCGCACTTATGCGACTGCAGCTATTGAGCTTGGTGAAATGAAATTCGCCACAGAATGAATTCGAACCTGGAAATATAACTGTGTCCATTTCTTACAATCACGCGTGAAATTCAAAATTAAGCAACATATCTGAATAGTTCAATCCATTCCTCATTACAATCTCAACACATGCAGTGAGGTTCGCTAAATAAAAAATAAATTCAACTCTCGTTTGCTTTTAAGTAATATGGCGGAAAACAGTAATCACCACCATCACGAAATCCACAGCATAATTCAAGTGCGAGGCTCCAAATGGCCTTTCATCTCAACGCTTCAAACATATATTGCCGTGAACTATCCAGTCAAGTAACTTTCCAACAATCTACACTCGCATTCTAATAACATTCATTTTTCCCACCCGCAATGTTTCTAGTTAGCGATAACTTCGTCTCGTAAAAATACAGAATAGAATCAATTTATAATAATCAAGTATTGCCTTGGCCGTGCATCAGAATGTATTTTGTTCATGAGGTCGACTATCAAAAAATGCACTTTGCTGGTACTACATTGAATCGTCACTTGGACTTAACTGCCAAAACCTTCGCTCATATAAAACAGTTATCATGCGAGAATATCGACTTGTAATTAAAATAGGCGTTACTGCACGCTCACTTGGGTTCTGACCACTATCAAATTAGTCAACTGTTCGGGATTGCTTACAGGACATCATTATCTTACAGAACCTGTTTCAGAAATATTACCTCTTGGCATACACCCTGTCACTAAAATTCCTCTCCATCGTAAAACAGGACCTCTTATCCTCAATCTCCTGTTCGTTATACATCACTCATAAAATAGAGGCTTACTCTGCCTTTAACATCTTCCTAACTATTCTCATAATATTTCATTTCCGTTACAATCCATTTCTTCCCGTTCGAATCTTTTTCAAGGATACGTACTCCTATGGCCAACAACTTTATAAGAATCTCACAATTAATTTCTTTACGTTTTTTCCTGACCTCAAGAGAAAAATAACACACTGTGTCACAAAATTTAAGTTCTCCTGGTTTTGCAACGTTCTTTAAATCTGTATACTCTTCTTCTCCACCTTCTTATACACCGCGATTACTGGTAAGAGATTCCCTAGGAGTAGAATTTATAATCACAAGTGAATATAAAGCAGCTATTATGAAATTAAAGTCCAAAACATGATGTGGCCCTGATGGGATACCTCCCTACATCCCAAAAGCATGTTCTGGAGTGTTACTCATTCCTCTTATGAGAGTGTATAATTTGATAACTAAGAAGCAGACACTTCCCAAAGCCTGGAACATATCGAGAGAATTATCGACCTGTCTAAATTTTATGCGCTCCGTGCAAAATCCTAGAACAAATTTTATATTGTCGTATTTCTCTTTTCAGCATGGCTTTGTGCCTGGTAAATCAACAATAAGCAATCTTGTTAATTTTGCGCAGTATTCTTTTAATGTTCTACATAGGCAGGGATATGTTGATGTAATTTTCTTGGATTTTTCGAAAGCCTTTGATAAAATTGATCACGATATTTTATTGAAAAAGCTCTCTGAATTTGGAATGACTTCGCCAATGCTATCACTGATTTCATCCTACCTTAGATAGAGACAACAGTATGTAGCATATCGCAATTATATTTCAGACATTTTTTCTGTCTATTCTGGTGTTCCACAGGGTTCAAACCTAGGGTCGTTGCTGTTTAAAAATTATGTCAACGATCTCCCATCTAAGGTTAAGTTTTCAAACTGCCTTTGATATGCGGCTGATGTAAAGCTGCACAAATAAATAAAATGTGATGGAGACATCGAGAAACAACAAAGCGAATTAAATAAATCATACGAATGGAGTATAGAAAATAATTAATATTTCAATATAAAGGAATGTTGCTTCATGAAAATTACACGCGGAAAATTCCCTAAAGAAGACGTGTACTCTATCAACAACGAATTACTGACGTAGGTTAATTCAATTAACGATCTAGGAGTACGCATCACAAACAATTTGTCGTTTAACCCACACATTTATGACACAATTAATGATGCCTACAAAAACTGGGCTTCTTAATCCGACACACCAGAGACCTGAATAATATCCAAGCCCCCACACTTTTGTTCAACACACTTGTGAGGTCCAAACTTGAGTACGCGTCGATAATTTGGTCTCCTATTTATAAATCTTATCAAAACCATGTGGAGAAAGTTCAAAAAGGTTTCTTACGTTACCTTTACTTTAAAAAATATAACAAGTTTGTTCCTAGCGGAATAATTCACTATAAAGATCTCCTGAAAGAATTTAACTTCACTTCATTATTAAAAAGACGTATTTAAGTGATCAAAAATACCTCCATAGTGTTATCAACAATGTGGTAGATAATAGTTACTTTCTACAACAATTCTCGTTCAATACCCGGAAAGGAAGTTTAAGACACATATATCTCTTGTTTCTTCCGATTTCTAAAACAGTATTTTATAGAAGCTCACTACTGTTCAGAATGTGGACTGCTTATAACGTCACAGTTCATAAATTTCCTGATCTTGATCTAGACTTTGCTGTTAGATGCAATTATTATGTAAAATTATTAAAGAAGGCACACAGTTAAAGTAATGGTCGCACTATTCTGAGCACTTTGAGTTCAGTTCACTATTTCTGAAGGTTTACCCTATGGGTGTATATATGTACTATACTTATTTCTTGGTTAATTTGTGTTTCATTTTAGTGTTTTATTTTATTTAAATTATTATAATTTAAATATAGATAAAGAAAATGTAGGGAAAACTGCAAACTAATTGTCATTACTAAAGTCTCTTTGTACTTAAGATTTAATGTGCTTTTCATACTGATTGCCACAACTCATCTCTTACTAAACATATATATTACATGCGTTACTTTCCATGATTTTATTTTTATATGTCAGTTGCTTTAACTGGTGTCAGTCTAAGATTGGAGTTATTTCTTTTGTAGATACTAATTCCTAATTTATTTTATGTTTCTGTATTTCTACTTTTTAAATCATTTTAGATATTAAGTATGTTATGCCATAAGTCCACTTCGAACCTGAAAAAGTGTACTTTTTAATTAATCTTTAGATATTAAGTATATTCAAACTTGAAGAAGTATTAATGTGCTGTAAATTCCGTTTGCTACTTAACTTGTTAATAATGTTGTATATTTTTATTTTTAGATATTAAGTTCCTTCTGACATTTGTTATTTTTAGTAATTAATGCATAGTGACTAAGCCACCTGTAATTGGAGAAACATCTCTGTTGGTGGTATGAAATAAATAAATAAATAAATAAATCATTAAGTAAGGATATATTCCAGAAGAGTGAAAAATCTAATAATAATAATAATAATAATAATAATAATAATAATAATAGGAAGAAAGTAACGTGATGATTTTCTTCTTTTCCCTGTCACCTTGACCTACGACTACTTGGCTACAAATATGGACATTCTCATTTATTTATATTTATTTTTTTTTCGGTTTGGACAGTTTCTGTTAACAAGTAAGCCTATCTGACCCTGGTACACGGTTCTTCTTTTTCTCCTTCTTCTATTATCTGGCGAGTTGGCCGTGCGGTTGGAGGCGCTCGGCTGTGAGCTTGCATCCGGGAGATAGTAGGTTCGAATCCCACTGTCGGCAGCCCTGAAGATGGTTTTCCGTGGTTTCCCATTTTCACACCAGGAAAATGCTGGGGCTGTACCTTAATTAAGGCCACGACCAGTTCCTTCCAACTCCTAGACCTGCCCTATCCCATCATTGGCATAAGACCTATCTACATCGGTGCGACGTAAAGCCACTAGCAAAAAAAAAATAGCAAAATTTTCTTCTTCTACATCTTCTACATCGTCATGTGCTGGACTGAGTGGCTCAGACTGTTGAAGCGCTGGTCTTCTGACCCCAACTTCGCGGATTCATTCTTGGCTCAGTCCGATGATATTTGTAGGGGCTCAAATACGTCAACCTCATGTTGGTAGATTTATTGGCATGTAAGAGAACTCGTGCGGGACTAAACTCCAGCACCTCGGCGTCTCCGGAAACCGTAACAGTAGTTAGTGGAACGTTAATCCAATAACATAAAACAACAACATTTTATTCATCACCATCATTACCATCATCAGCATCATCAACATCGTCTTCTTTTTCTTCTACCGCTTTTCCCACACTTGTGGGGTCGCGTGTGTGAACTGTGTCGTGCATGATGATTTCGACCTGATTTACGGCCGGATGCCCTTCCTGCTGTTAATCTTACAGTATGTGGAGGGATGTAATCACTAATGCGTGTTCCTCTGGCGGTTGGTAGTTTGGTGTGCTATCTGGATATGAAGAGGACAGTGTTCGGAAAGCTCAAACACCCAGTCTCGGAGCTAGAAGAAATAATCAGACACGATTAAAGTCACCGACAAAGCCGGGAATCGAGCCAGAGGCCCTCTGAAATTATGGTCTCAACACTGACCTGTAAGCCAAGGAGTCGGACGATCTGAGCCACGTTTATTATGCTTATTATGTTCTGCCTAGACATTCAGAAACCAGCCATTGGATTGCAAAGGTGAAGACGTGGACTCTGGACACAACTTTATGGTCATGAAATGCCATCTGAAGGTGAATACATTGAAGAAAGGAAGGAATGCAAGGAGATTCACAGTCGTGAAAAATGAGCTTAGTAGGGCTGTTGAAGAAATGTTACAAAGGGAGGAAAGATCCACTAAGAATCAGTGGATAACTCAGGAGATATTAGACCTGATAGATGAAGGACGAAAATACAAGAATGCAAGAAAAAGGCAAAGCAGAAAGATATCAGGAACATATCCAACAGTTGTATCAAGGTAAACACGTAGATGGAATTGTTCTTGAAAAAGAAGAAGTTGTCGATGCTGATGAAATGGGAGACCCAATTTTGAGGCCAGAACTCGACAGAGCTTTTAGAGACCTGAATAGGAACAAGGCACCTGGAATTGATGACATTCCCTCTGAATTACTGACTGCCTTAGGAGAAACCTGCATGGCAAGGTTATTCCATGTAGTGTTTAAGATGTATGAGACAGGAGAAGTGCCATCCAAATTCCGGCAGAATGTTGTTATTCCTATTCCCAAGAAAGCCGGTGCTGAAAAGTGTGAAAAGTACCGAAACATTAGTTTAGTATTTCATGCCTGCAAAATTTTAACACGTATTATTTACAGAATAATGGAAAGGCAAATTCAAGCTGAGTTGGAAGAAGATCATTTGGCTGCAGAAGAAATGTAGGAACACGTGAAGCAATCCTGAATTTACGTCTAATTTTTGATGATCGAATTAAGGAGGATAAGTCCACGTATATGGCATTCGTAGATCTAGAAAAGGCATTTGATAATGTTGATTGGACCAAGATATTTAAGATTCGGAAGGTGATCGGGAACAGATATCAAGAACGAAGAATTATCTACAATCTGTATAAAAATCAATCTGCAGTGATAAGAATGGAGGGTTTTGAAAAAGAAGCAACTATCCAGAAAGGAGTGAGGCAAGGCTGCAGTTTGTCCCCCCTTCATTTCAATGTTTATATAGAACAGGCAGTAAAAGGAATCAAAGAGGAATTTGGAAAGGGAAACACCATCCAAGGAAAGGAAATCAAAACACTGAGATTTTCCGATGATATTGTTATTTAGTCTGAGACTGCAGAAGATCTCGAGAAATTGCTGAATGGTACGGACGGAGTCTTGGGTAAGGAGTACAAGACGAAAATAAATAAGTGCAAAGGACAAGTAATGGAGTGCAGTCGAACGAAATCAGGTGGTTCAGGAAATATTAGATTAGAAAATGAAGTTTTAAAGTAAGTAGATGAATATTGTTATTTCGGCAGTAAAATAACTAACGATGGCAGAAGTAAGGAGGACAAATCAAGGAGTTTTCTTAAGAAAATAAATTTGGTCTCTTCGAATATAGATATATCGTAGGTATTAACAGAATCTTGTACTATATTTCTGACAGATATTTTGACATTTCTTCACACATTACATTTGTATCTTAAATGTAAATGGCATTCTTCTTTTTTCCGTGGGTTTATTTAAAATTGGCAGTACTTAATGTTACTTTACCGCAGCCGATTCATTATTTTTATTATTAATGACCCATTTGCATTACCAGTAGGCCTATAATTTAGATTCTAACACTTTTCAAAAATGTACACATCCGAATTCGAACTTAAGAGGCACACCATGAACTAAGCTCGTATTGGTTCTTTACAATGATTTAATATTTCCAGTTGCCTGCTAGTTAATTGGTGTTGCCGATTAACCTCTTAGATGTTACAAAATTCCGATCAACACACCACTTAATTCATACCATTCCTTTATTTTTCAAAATGTATTCCATAATTTCCGTTAGTCTTCGTGGTTTAAACCGCTGTAGTGCACACCTCTCTGTATAACGGTACAGATTTGAAATCAGAGCTCCTAACCTCTTCGGTGCTCAGTGTCGTAATGATGCTGCTGCTGCTGCTGCTGCTGCTGCTGATGATGATGATGATGATGCTTGTTACTTAAAGGGGCGTCACAGCTAGGTCATCAGCCCCAAACGGTACGAAATGAGACGAAGTGTAATGACAATTTAAAAGTTCAAAATTCATCCACTGACCAGAATTAAAAACGTGATCATGAATGAATGGATGAATATGAATTTAAAGTAATCAGCGGATCCAGCTCACAATATTGAAAGTTAAAAGTAATTCTAAAATTAATTCTCTGACTAGAATTCAAAAACAAGGCGATGAACAATGATTATTAACATGATATAGGCTTTTGGGCGTATGCCGTGTCATGTAAATAAGAATTTCCTCTGCGAAACGTAAAGAATTTCAACTTATTTTCATGACACTGCATAAACCCAAAAGCCTATATCATGTCTATAAGTACGGGCCGTGAAAGCATTAATGGCAAGAAAGTGAAGTTAAAACAATCAGTGGATCCGACCCGCAATGCCCCGTCTTTCCCTGAACTATCTTAAAACAATAGTATATACTGACCAACCTTCTAATGCACAATGCTGAATCGATGATGACTGATGTCTAAAGGGGTCCAACATCCAGGTCAATGGCCCCTCATAATGGTACTTATCGCTTGGAAAGTAAGAACCATGTTATTTCTCATGTAGCGGTGCTAGTCATGAGTAACGTAAACTTAGGGTGTTCCACATATTGTGGTACTACACACAGGTAATATAATACGCATAGGTAACGCATACCTATGGTGTTTCTCACATTACGGCGCCACTCATACGTATCGCAAACTACAGTCTAGCCTAAGCAAGCAACGGGAACGGACGTGCCGTGTTGAGTGTGCGGTCGAGTAGAGTGGAATATGAGAGGGGAGTGGACGAGGCACGTAAGGTGTGACGAGAAGATAATTGGGGTAGAGAAATATCGAGACGTTATCGGAAGATATCAGGGAAGATTGAAGAAGAAATGAAGGAAAAATAGAGATGGGATTGAAGGGTGAGGTGTTGCTGGTGGCAGTGGTGGTCACTGTACTGTTGGTTATTGGGGGCGTGGAGGTAAATCCAGGCCAACAGAATAGTGGCAACATGAGTTGGGAGGACATAGAAGTAATAAGGAAGGTGGTAAAGGAGGTAGTGGAGGAGCTCTGCCCGTTTGATCAGTTAAAGAAGATGAGTCGGGAGCAAGTGAAGGAGCACAAAAAGACGAGACAGTGGATCCAGAAAAACACGAAAGAAACCAAGGTAAAGATGGATAACAGTGACAGAGAAATTGTATCACTAAGGGGAAAAATAAGAGATATAGAAGAGGAGGTGTTGAACCTCAAGAAAGAAATTGCAGCCAACATTAATGAACGTAGGACGAAATACATATTTATTTACGTGGTGCAGGAAGAAAAGGCAGAAGCCAAAGTGAACATTATCTCTAAATTGGCAGATGTCGTTCAAAATAAAATGAAAATTAACTTTAGTGAGGTCGATATAGATGATGTAAAGAGAGTTGGAAAATTGAGGGGAAGCAGACCTATAAAAGTGACGTTGCTATCCACGTTAATGGCAGACATAGTGACAAGAAACTCTGGCAATCTTCAAGGTAAAAATCTCGTTTAAGAGGGACATGGGAAAAGAAGGTGGTAAGAATTTTACAAAATTTTAAAGTAAGTAAGTAAGTAATATGTTTTATTTATCCTGGCAAAGTTAGGGATGTACTCCCTTTCTTACACTTAACCAGTCTTAACCTAGAACACTTAATAATAACTACTGATGACAATAATATGATAATATGGACAATAGTAACAGTAATACCATTAACAAAAGTAACCACACTTTTAAAAAAAATATCATATCATCTATATAATATAAATCGTACGTAAAGTGCAGAATATAATTATGAATAATGAGTACTAAGATTATTATTATGAATAATGAGTACTAAGAATATTGCTATGAATAATGAGTCCTAAGAATATAATTATGAATGAGTACTAAGAATATCATTATGAATAATGATTACTATAACAACTACTTAAGAAAAAGTTTAGAAAATATATACATTTCTACAGTACACCGAAATATCGCCTTCAGTTGAGAGGTGAAGAGAAGGATTAGTAAGAAGTAGAAGAAGAGGAAGAAGAATATTTGTGAAAGGAAGAGGGAAATGATGATGAAGAGGCGGTAGGAGTAGGTGTTTTCAGGTCATAATTTGATGATTCATGCATGTTTACCTAGTATTTCGACATAGGCATGTTTAAAAGCTAAGCTGTTGGACATGCTTCTGACGTCCACTGGTAAGAGATTCCATTGTCGGGCTGCGGTAACGGTGAATGATTTCGTGTAGATTGCTGTTCTGTGTACAGGAAGGGATAAACACATGGTGCTGCAGGATCGGGTATTTTTGTTATGGTCTGTGGAGAGGAGCTTCATTCGATCACGGAGATAGGCTGGTTGAGAACTTTTAAGAATAGTATGCAAGAAGCAAAGAGTATGAAGTGTGCGTCGTTCTTGCAGGCGAAGCCACCCGAGCCGCGTGTAAGACGGTGTGACATGGTCAGCGTAACGAAGTCCACAGATAAATCTTACACAGGCATTCTGAGCGCACTGTAATTTCCTTCCCCAGTCTACTCCTAGGTTGTTGTAAACTATGTCGCAATAATCAAAATGGGGTAATGCGAGTGATTCAACAAGAATTTTCTTTAGTTTAAAAGGGAAAGTGAATTTGAATTTACTGAGACAGCGTAGCGTTCCGTATATTTTCCTACACACAGATATAGTTTGGGCAGACCAGGACAGATGTTCGTCAAATGTTATGCCAAGATTTCTTACATTTTGGCTATACTGTATGGGAGTACCACTTATGGACAACTGTGGTAACGCTGTTCGATTGAGCTTGCAAAGTAATTTAGGGTAACCAATAATTATTGCCTGGGATTTTGATGGGTTTAATTTTAATCCGTGATTTCTGGCCCATATATCTATGGTCATCAAGTCTTCATTCAGGTGACGTGTTTCTGAGTGTAGGTTTTCGGGTTTGCTGTGTATATATATCTGTAGGTCATCAGCGTATAAGTGGTATTTACAGTGTTTTAATCCGGAAGATATGCCATTTATATACAAAGAGAAAAATAGGGGGCCCAGTACAGATCCTTGTTGTATTCCTACGTCGACCGTACGCCAATTTGAATATTCATTGTTGTTATTAAGTACACACTGCTGGCGACTGGTGAGATAGGATCTGATCCACTGGAGTGCACTCGCGGAGAAATTTAAACTATTTAATTTGGATATAAGTATGTCCCTGTCAACAGTGTCGAAAGCTTTACTAAAGTCCAATAACGCTAGAACTGTCAGTTGTTTGTTGTCCATAGCTTGCCTTATGTCATCAGTCACATGTGTTAATGCACTGCAGGTGCTGTGTTTCGGTCTAAAGCCGGACTGATGGATATCAAGAAGATTGTGTTGAATAAGATAGTCGGTAATTTGCTTGTGAACTATGAATTCTAAAGCTTTTGACAATATGCATAAGGTGCTAATCGGCCGATAGTCACCGACGTCCTTCGCAAGTCTTATTTTCGGAAGCGGGCGAACTATGGCCATTTTCCATATTTCCGGATAAGTCCCATGTTGCAGTGAGTAATTAAAAATATTCACCAATGGATAAGTGATGTGGTGGAGAATTTTCATGAGCATTTTATGGCCTATATTATCTACGCCCCTAGCCTTGGTCTTGATGCGTTTTATTGAGTCAATCACTTCTTGCGGTGTGACGTGACTGAAGTAAAATTGATCTCTTTGTGGAGATGGCGTATTATCATATGTATTAATAGTTTTCTCCTTTACGACCGGATTAATTCCCGTTGGCGAGATGAAATGGTCGTTTAATTCATCTACGTAAACATTTAGTTCATCGTTAGATTTCTGGTTATTGATACCAAAATATTTCATAGATTTCCACATCGTCGCAGGGCGTACGTCAGGTCTAATCAAGTTATGGGCGTAACGTAGTCTAGCGCTTCGAATTTTAGAGGTCGTTTTATTACGCAGTGTTTTATAAGTCTGGTGGTTCACTTCCGTTGGGTAGTGCTTGTATCGTCTATGAGCAGCGTCTCGTTTAGCCATTAAGTGGCGAATTTCGTCATTTATCCACGGCTTAGGAGTGTGGACTGTAGCAAAACTTCAGGTAATACAAGAAGGTACTAAGCAAGTAGAAATGAGTAGAACTGGGAAAGACATGTATAATGGAAAAAAGGAGCACCGAGTATCAGTGATATCATAGAAACAATTAGAGAAGCAGGAAAAGATCTGGAGATGGGAGCGAGCATGGAAAGAAATGATGATACAGAAAGTGGCGGAGGAAGGAAAAACAGAAGAAATAGCAAGTGGATATGCACAACATGGAAACAGTGGTGTGAGGGAGGTAGCATGAGGAAGAGGATCTATGATTAAAGGAAGTAGCTTGAGTTCGAAAGAACTATGGGATAAGAAAGGTAACAGTGACGAAGGCATAGTAACAAGAAATAAAAAGGCAAGTAATACTAGTAAGTAAGCGAGTTAAAGGTGCTAATGATTAGATATTGGTATTGCAACATGTGGCAGTAGAGTGAGCTTGTAAATAATTATGGGGTGCTTTGTTAATAATGAAAGACGAGATTTGTATTGTACGTGGTGATGTAATTATTGTGAAGTGCGGTTTATTAGGAAGTAAAGGTGTTAAAATTTGAAATTAATAGTGAATTTAATGTGGAATTTGATTGAGAACGGAGTGGTGGTTGTTGTGATTATAATAATTGGAATGTGGATTGCGGTTTATTAGTAAATAAAGGTGTTAATATGTAAATATTGGTATTGTGAAGATAGAGGCGATTATGGTAATTTTGATTGAATTCTGTTAATATTAATTATTTTATGTTTTATGTTCCAGTGGTATATAAAAGATGATGTATTGGTTATTTGTATTTGTGATGAACAGTGAATAGTGAAGGTAAGAGAGAGAATAAATATGTTAACTGTATTTGAAATGATTAGTAAATTTAGTGTAATTAAGGTAATTTGGAATACTGATTAGTTGATGAAATGGATGGGAATTTGAAATGAGGAGTGAAGTTAATGTGGAGTTTGTTGGGGTGTAATTGTATGTTATTTGCACCTAAATGAAGGTAAGAGTGATTAGGTGGTGGGATGTTTGAGAAGGGAGGCAGTATGATTAAGAGGTTGATTGACGTGAAAGGAAAGTATGAAGGTAATTTTGAGTGATGTTTGCTATGTATAATTAGATTGGAAGTTACAGTGTGATTAAAGTGAAGTATATTTGCATGGTAAGATAAGGTAAAGTGGGATGAAGTTATATCTAGAGCGTAACGAATAGTGAATTCATGGGAAAGGAATGTATGATGGCAAATTTGAGTGAAAGTTGCTATGAGAGATTAATAGTCAAGTAGATTGAATTATAAGTGATTGTAAATTTTGAAATGAATACTGAATTTAATGTGCAATTTGATTGAGAACGAAGTGGTGGTTGTTGTGATTATAATAATTGGAATGCGGAGTACGGTTTATTAGTAAGTAAAGGCGTTAATGGGTAAATATTGGTATTGTGAAGGTAGAGGCGAGGCGATTTAATTTTGATTTAAGGCTGTTAAGATTGATTATGATTAACAGATGGGTAAGGTAATTTTGAGTGGAATTATATGTTGGAACGAGAAGAGATTATTTTGAAGATGTCGTTAGGCAATGACGCTTATTAACTCTAAAGTAGTCCATGTTGAAAAGGCAATGTGAGGAGAATGTGGCACACCAACGCGACAGATGATGTAATGTTAATGCAGGGGTAGCAACCTGATTAGGTCATTAGAGAGGACAGTGTACGTTGTGGAATGTGCTAGGATGCGAGCCCAACCGGAAGAGATATGAGGGTTCTTTAAACTTCATGTGCCATCTGCCGATGTTTTTTTATTTTTCCCTATTTTATTCTTCATTGTTTATCCTGTTTCCGTATTGCCATGGCCATCGGATCCGCGATAAGGAGGTGGTCGTGGGCCATATGACAGTGTCTGTCGTTTATTCTAATTCTGGCTTATTCTGGCTTATAGGTTGGACATTGTTATTTTTCTCATTTAACAGATCAGTTGGGTAATTTACTTCAGATCTGGAGGAAAATATTAAAGATACTGATACTGACATCGCAAACCAATTGTGTTCCTCACAAGGTGTACTAATCACAGGGACTCGTACTATCCCGTGTTGTTTCTCTCATAGTGGGTACTAATCACTATAGTACTGAAATTAAATGGCAGACACACGTAACGTAAACCCCTGGTGTTCCGCATAGAGTGGTACTGTAAAACCCATACGGATTCACCGTCTGTTGCTACTAATCACAAACCTATTGTGTATCTAACTTAGTGGTACTACTCGCAAGTAAAGGCGACCCATGGTGCTCCTCGAATGATGGTACAAATTACAATTAGGCTCATGGTTTTAATTCAAACATCCCTTGGTCACCCCTTTTAGTCGCCTCTTACGACAAGCAGGGGATACCGTGGGTGTATTCTTCGTCTGCTTCCCTCACCTACAGGAGGTTGTGTGTTTGGTCCGCGAGAGCTATTTTATTTCTTTCAAGTCCACCGGGAAGCCGGTTAGGATACCCTATCCGCCAAATGCGACACGCCACGTAGGGGTATCACCTCTGCCCCTGCTAGGCCAGCGTAGTAGGTTCGTGGGTTCAATGTTGTGTTTCGCATTCTGTGTTTCCTCTAAACTTCTTTACGTTAAAATAGTTTCTTTCTTATTCAGATCCGTGATCTTGGAATAAACCTCAAGAACTATGATAATAGCTTTTGCGAAAAACAGAAATACTGCAAGAGCGCCAAATCTAGTCTTCATGTTCCCATTGCTGTCTTCGTACTGAATGCTCCGATCTTGTACTAATCCTTCAGAAGTACAAGCCCGTCGAAGTTCAACAGTGCTCAGATTTTCACATTCGTGTCTTCTAAACCCATTATTTAGGTTCTCATAGCCAATTCTTATTTAATATCATGATCTAGTATCAATCCTTCAGAACTAAGAGGAAATGTCCTCTCAGTTTTAATTGTTGTGTTGGTGGGGTGATAGTACCTGATAGGGAACAATGTAAGTTAATATAAGGGAAGGTCTTCATTGGGGTAATCATATTAACGAAGTAGTTAAGGAAGGGTACAGATCTCTTCACATGGTTATGAGAGTATTTAGAGGTTGCAGTACGGATGTAAAGGAGAAGGCGTATAAGTATCTGGTAAGACCGCAGTTAGAGTATGGTTCCAGAGTCTGGGACTCTCACCAGGACTTGGTGTGAACTGGAGAACTGGAAGGGATCCAACGGAAAGCAGCACAGTGTTTGTTGTGGGTGATTTCCGACAAATGAATAGTGTTACGAAACTGTTGCATACTTTTGGCACGGAAGATTTGGGAGTAAGGAGACGAGATGCGCGACAATGCGGTATGTTTCGAGCTGTCAGTGGTGAGCTGGCCTGGAATGACATAAGTAGAAGAATAAGCTTGAGTAGAGTATTCAAACCTCTCTAAAGAACCAGGGAAACAAGGAAATGCCATTTGGTCCTCGTTTGAATGACGATGAAATCCTGATATTCACCTCCCCGAGGTAGAAAGGGGGCAACGACTGCATATAAAATAATATATTTTTATATGCAGGCGGCTAACGAATGAAGGGACCGATTGTCTCGCGGTATAAGGAGATCCCCTATACCAAGTACCAACAGTCTCTTTGAGAGTGGATGAGCGGGTATGCGGACAAGAAATTGTTCCCAAAGTTGGAGGAACCAGTTTGGTCAACGGCATTATGATGCAGAGGGCAACGGGAAACCACT
The DNA here is from genome assembly GCF_040414725.1 of Anabrus simplex. Taxonomy (NCBI): domain Eukaryota; kingdom Metazoa; phylum Arthropoda; class Insecta; order Orthoptera; family Tettigoniidae; genus Anabrus; species Anabrus simplex. The sequence goes on from NC_090265.1 coordinate 778,866,923, forward strand.
GCATTAAAGATCCTGAGAGATATTCCAATAAATTCAAATGGCATGGCTGCAATGTCAAGATCGGAGCTGGCCGTGTGGGTCGTCTACCTCAGTTTGGAGAAGACGTCTTAAGAAGGAGGAGGTTTCAAAATTAGGAATAATCACAATATAAAGATAAAGCTGGAATTCAAAAGGATAGTTTGGGTCAAATATTCATTTTGTAAGACGAGGAGTAAGGGATTAGAATAAATTATCAAGGGAAATGTTCGATAAATTTCCAATTTCGTTAAAAGCTAGGTAAACAGTTATAAATTAATGTAAATGTGAGGTAAACCGTGGATAGGGAATCTGCCACCTGGGCGACCGCCCTAAATGCACATCATTGACGACTGAATTATAAATTCTCTGCTCTGCAGCAATACAGAATTAAGGTCAGAGTTTGACGTTCTGTTTCTTTACGTGCCACAGTTTCCTTATTCAACATCGTGGTCCAGTAATAATCCTTCAGAATTTTAGTATCCTTTCACTTTACGTTCATAGTCACAACACTGACCGGCTCATAAAAACCTTCTGTATCGAGCACAATTACAAGTTCAAATGGACAATGAACAAACTCTACATAATCAGCAGATTTTTTCGTCGTATTCCACATTCTGGGAAGACATGTGGGTAGGGAGACGAACTATTTAAATAATGCCCGGTTTCTTCAACGAATATTAAGTGTTAACATTGCTGTTAAGTAGACCTAACACATTATTTAACAAAATGACCGTCTCATCATGAGTTGTTAATACTAACAATTTGTTAATACTTGTGTTAAATTAACATTACACCTGCCCTGTGTTAAACCTCTTAAGTGCTGCTGAAATGTCAAAATGGCAGCATCTAGAAGACATACGTTTGAAGATTGTATGTTGTATGAAGACTAAATATAAGTTGAAGAAGGCAAAGGACTACCATTACCAAGGAAAAATGACTTTTTAGCGTTGTCAGAAGAAAGTGTTCTACAAATATAGCTTATCACCAAAGCCATAACGAACAAGGTACTAGAAGAAATTGAAAATAGCCTAGGTTATAGTTTCACACATATAGAAACTAATCAGTTTCTCCAGTGCAGCAGTTCCTTCTAGCTCTTAGATATTATGCTTCAGACTCTTTTCATGTAATTGTAGGCGACTATGTTCGTGTGTGCAAAGCAAGAATGTGAAGAAGTTTGCACAAAGTTTCTGCTGCCATTGTAGCATTGGCAAGGCATTACATTGTTTTCCCTGCAGAAAAGGAATGTCTGAAAATCAATTCAAGATATATCACATTTTTCCAGTGTTTTAGGAACTCTAAATTGCAGTCCTACAAGAATCTATTGATTATTGTGATATAACCATCCATTCTTTTATTTTTCAAGCACACTCGCATACTTTCTAATAAAATCTGTGACAATGTTTTTGTTGCCCATTACTTTACATTTTTGCCCTCGCTGGCGAAATGTAGTATTTACAGTGCGCTATGTCTTCCGATATGGGCTAGAGCAATTTGTTACTTTCATTGACCTGTCTCAGTCTCATCCTTGGCTTTGACAACATGAAAGTGACCGAGGTATGAGCGATGCTAGTAATACCATTCCTTATGAAGCCAGTCCCTGTTATGATTAGTGTGAAAATATCGCCCATAGGGTCGGTTGGTGCATGCATTTCAGTGGGCTTGGCAGAGTGATATGCAATAGCAACTTCTGGTTCGGTGAGGAAAGCTATGGGAAACTACCTCACTCCTCATTTCCCTAGTATGCCTCTTCATTGACGCCTAGGCTGTCTATGATAACCTTTGGTGGAGGTGTGGAGGATCAGACCAGCCTTCGGGCTGAATACCCAACATACATACTTTACATATCTCCATTAACATTAACCTTTATTAAACTAATCCAAGTGAGAAAAAAATACAACAAATGACAGAAATGTGCTCATGAAACAGGGGAATTTTAATAGAAGTGTTAAATTAATAACAATTGCTAGTTAACATTTATTAAATGAAATTCAACACAGAGTTGAAGAAGCCGGGCCTAATTGTTATGTTACCGGGAGAGTTGGAAGTGCGGTTAGGGGCGCGCACCTGTGAGCTTGCATCCGGGAGATAGTGGGTTCGAACCCCACTGTCCGCAGCCCTGAAGATGGTTTTTCGTGGTTTCCCATTTTCACACCAGGCAAAAGCTGGGGCTATACCTCAATTAAGGCCACGGCCGCTTCCTTCCCAGTCTTAGCCCTTTCCTATCCCACCGTCGCCATAAGACCTATCTGTGTCGGTGCGACGTAAAGCAAATAGCAAAACATAGTGTTATGTTCTCAGTTGTCAATGGAGATATGGCGTGGAATTACATTAGTAGACGAATAAGGGTTAGGGAAGATTTAAGTAGAAAAGATTATAATATGAAGATGAGGTAATTCAAGAGTACAAATTGGAGCAAATATTCATTTATAGAAAAAGGAATTAGGGAATGGAATAATTTATCAAGGGACAAAATTTTCAAGTTCTTTGAGGTCATTTGACTAGGTAAACAACCTATAGGGGATCTGCTACTTGGATTGATTGATTGATTGATTGATTGATTGATTGATTGATTGATTGATTGATTGATTGATTGATTGATTGATTGATTGATTGATTGATTGATTGATTGATTGATTGATTGATTGATTGATTGATTGATTGATTGATTGATTGATTGATTGATTGATTGTGAAAGAAAGTTGTTTAATGAGGAAAAACGGTCTGCTTTTACTTCGCTTATCAGTTTTAACACCTGTTAGAGACAAATGCATTTACCAAAACTCCTTTTGTTCCTCCGTTTATTAGCATGACAAACTCCCAAATACATCTCAGTAGTTCCCTGTCAAATCATCGCTTTCCAACTCCGTAATTTTGACGCTTTACAGAAAACCATACGAGTGGGAAAATCGCATTTTTTGTTTATTTTCTATTTTGACAATAGATAAATTTCCGATCATTTTCGTGAAAACTAGAGGTCTCTAGCTTAAAAACTGATCGCTTTATGTAACGTTTAAGTTGTAAGGCAGATTTTTTTTTAAATTTCGAGATAATCGATTGGACAATAATACATTAATGATTTAAGAAAACTAACTATTTCACTGGATAAATGAATATCAGCTTCGCGTATTCAAATAAATTTCATAAATCTTGAGGAATTCGATCCTCCAGAAATAAATATGTTCAAAATTTGAAAAAGTGAAAAGTATGTTTTAGTCTTCCTGCATATACGCAGAAGTTCTGTCTTAAGGTGTACAGGTAAGACAATAATTCTAATAATAGTAGTAATGCTAATGTTAATAATAACAATGTGGATTTGTTAAATATAATTCTGAAATTACACACAGCCGATAACCAATTAATGATTTACATTACTAATCGAATGTTGAATTAATATTGCGACTTAACATATGGTTTTGTTCACTGCCTCCGTAATATACAGGTTGTTCTGTAGGAAGTGCACCAAGCACATCAGCTGATCCATTGAGGCGATCCAAGCGAATGTTACGAGTTTTACTTGAGAATTTACTACATAAAGTTTGTGTGCATTCTCTGAATAACTGTGGCTGTAGAAATATAGACCTTTAAGTACACTGCATGCTTGTACTTTAAACTTATTTCATCACGATTTACGTAAACAGCTGTTATTAAGATAATGAGACCTCATAGTTTTGGTTAGGTATATTATCTTCGCGTGATGAGGCATAAGAGGCATAATACTTCCTGTGGAATTTATTCATTGCATTGTTATCGTATAGCACGTTTGGAAATATAGTGTGTTGCAAGTTCATTTCCTTTGAATTTTTTGGAACTAAAAGTTCACAACCGAAGATATTACTGTTACGAAGAATACAGGAGTATGTTTTACTCATTTTACCGAGCTGATGGTGAGTCTTGGCTTTGACTTCCTTCTCGTTGTATATTATGTTTATAGCAGTGCGTTTTATTGTTGATACAGCCGGACTGATTGGCTCAGACGGTAGTAGCGCTGGCCTTCGAACCTCAATTTGGTAGGTTCGATCCTGGTTCAGTCCGGTGTTATTTGAAGGTGCTCAAATGCGACAGCCTCGTGTCGATAGGTTTACTGGCCCGTAAATGAACTCCCGCAGGACAAAATAGTGGCCCCTTGGCGTCTCCAAAAACCGTAAAAGTAGTGAGAGGGACGTAAAACAATAACATTATTACTGTGGACACAAAATTGTCGTGGGTACGACATCGTAATTGGTGTAAAACCTTCAATTATTATGTTTAATATATTTCAATTATAGTTTATTATCTTTTATTAAGTGTTAAACATGATTAATATATGATTTCTCTGTAAATATGTAGTATAAAATTGTATAACCTCAAATACGTATTGTTTAACCTCAAAATCTATATGGTCGAAAGCGGTAGAAAATTCCATAATGTTCGTATGTTAGACTTATTGTACTATATTTGGTATGAATGAAGGGTTCTGGAAACTTACTGTAAGGTTTTATTATCCAGATACATGTAAAGACATTACGAATGTTGTAGATATTTCCATGTACATTTTTAAATATTGAAAGAACATTCGAGTACCCATTCGACTAGCTGGTCGATCGATGTTTCGAGTGTGTTTCATTATAGTGTTGTAAGAACTCTTCCAGAAGTCGATCATTCTAGATGGTTGATCGAATGTTATAAATATCGAGCTGTCAGTCAGTGAAGTCAGTTCTCAGTTCTAACTTCGCAGATCTTGGTTCTTGGGACTCAGGCAGGTGATGGACTGGGAGTGAGTGTTGGGCTCCGAGGTGGAGTCAGATCATTGGATTCGAGAGAGTGAGTCGGGGAATTCAAGAGAGAGAGAGTATGATGTAGTGCGCGCGTCAGTGTTGTTGATATCCGTACTTGTCAGAATCGACTTCAGGGTATTCCGCAATTGAGTATTGTATATAGTGTCATTTACTACTATGTATAATTGTGTGTTGTGACGTACAGTGTAAATAATGTAATTTTAATAAGGAAGTGAACGTGTTCTCGTATGATAATTATTTACGTCAAATAAAATCGCAACGTAGAACGATAGAATAAGGATAAAGGTAACATAAATGTTCAGTATTCAAGTGAACCTACACATGTGTTACTTCTTGGGTTAGGTAATGTGCACAAAAACCCACCGCCTTTTCATTATGTTTGGACCCAGTAGATGGCAGTTTAAATATACTCTTCCTACAATTATATAGACTTAACCTACGAGATATGAAACGATGACATGTCTTAATGATCTCACATTTTATATTAAAGTGCCATTTATGGATATTTCGTAACTACAATGCACAGACTTAACATACCATTACATTACGCGGGTCGGATGGAGGAAACAGTTCGCCTCCTTGCGTGACGTCCTCGGAACTACAATACGGCCTGTACATCACGAGAGCAGTGACTTTGTTAGACTGCACAGCATGTTTACAAGGTTAATTTTAAGAGTTTCCCGTGTGGTTACATTACTGTCACTCCTTTCATGTGTACTTCAAGGATCGGGCTAACATATAACACTCGAATCTAAAATTCGATATTTCTCCCCCTTCCCGCTTTTTTTCCTTCGTAGTGTAAAATTTGGTCATGCGACTTAAAATAAGGTTTCCTGGAGTGTGTCACAATTATGGGTGGTTTTGAATACCAAGACCGTTTCTTTAAGAGTCTCCAAGTAATACAGGGTGCATGAAGTGTGAACATGAACGTTCACGGTTTAACGCTTTTTGGAAATAACGTTGCTGAGATAAGGTTAGTGGGGCTAACTCTAAAGCTGATAGCTGGTTTTCGCGCATCAAGTTTCGAGCAATTTTTCGTTAATATTGTCACGAATAAAACTCCACCTGTTTCATTACGCTAATGTATTTCAATATGACCTACTAAATGCGCACACACATATTTAAACACACCATTTTAACCAGTTATGAATGGCCACAATTACTAATTACACGTCTATTCACAAATCCCAATTCCTTACGGCACAGTAGGAGGTCCAGACTGTTTGCCTACCTGCGGACGCTTAAGCCTTACTTTCACTTTCCCAGGTCCAGTCACCTCACGCAGCAGCTGTGTGTAGACCGCAGGATCTGAACACAGGGATACGGGCCAGTCGACACACGATGGCTGTTCGTTGGTTCGATTCCACAGATAGTCCAGTAATCCACACTGTCACATGCAGCGAACAACTAAACCATCTCAACAGTTTTCAACAGCAGGACGATACTCACAACAGCGCACATTAACACAGGTCCATTTATCCTCGCACTCACGATAGAGGTTTTCCTCTCTGGCTCACGGCGATCCTCGATCCACAGAATTACACCAGCACACAGTACATACAGTCTTCCATTCTGTCGTCTCCACCCCACTCACAGGACCCTCCGACCCCACACAACAGCTCCTGGTTCAGACCTAGGTGGGACCATATCGACAGCCAACACCTCCGTCGCCCTCAGCCCAGTCACCGAACTCCAACACATCGAGACTCATACCGACTCCACATCGGAGCCCAACAGTCACTCCGAGTCCAACACTGAATTCTAGCCCAACACTGACTCCGAGTCCAACATTGACTGACTGTCAGCGCCTAGCCTCCCGCTTTATAGCACGCGTGATTTGAGCCAGAAATTTCGCGATGTCACTAGAGGCAGATTTTCCCGTTGAATCTCCAAGAAACTCACAGGTAAGCCGCCCGACAAGAACAATACACTGAAAGGCCGGCTCCACCCCACAGGCCGGCTGGGAGATCCCAGGTCGTCTGAGTCACCAGCCCCTTCATGGAAGATCTGAAATGGGCTACCACGGGCTGGTACATAACAATATCATCCAATCCAACTGGAAGAATAGATTCTATAACAGTGTAATGAACAGAAGGGACATCATGTATTCAGTATCTTATCTAAGAGTATAGTTTCTGTTTCAGAATTACCGAAATTAGTCTCTCAACGTCACGTGTAACATCACTTAGGCGCTGGCATTTTCCATCGAAATGCAACCAACACCACGAACAATTTCTTGTTTCATCAATAGCACAACATGGATGGTCGAAAGCGTTTACGATAAGTGGCGTAAATAATCCCATATTAGGTAAGATAAGAGAAGAAGAGGAGGGAAAGAGAACTGTTCTCTCAAACACCAAAAGTAGACTTGTTTTTCCGCATGATCCAAACTACAACTCAAACAACTTCCTCTCATGCAGTCGATGAAAATAACAATGATTGTACCGGCACAGAAAACTTTGATGAGTGTACGCCCACATTTAGTTGCCTCTCCATTGGTCTGCTGTTGGAAATCTAAGTAAAAATCCAAGAGTACCAAGAGAAGTTTTTCTTTAATCCGAACGTTTACCATTATTTTTGGTTTAAGAATAATGCTACTAGAGACTATTATGCTAAAAGTGATGTGAAACAGAATCAGGACAATTTCTGTAATTATGTGCGGATATATCCAGAAATTAGGAATTTCTGAAGTGCTTGAAGCAAAGCTTTTACATGGAGACAATATGAAATATGGATATCCGGTTTATTCCTGCAGCCAACGATCTGTTTTGTGCTCGTCGTAAACATTTTGGAGGGACATCCCAATTTGCAACAACTAGCTTCAACGATTGGAAGCACGGAAATCAAAGGTTAACGGAACATGCGAATTTCCACTCTCACCGTGATTACGTGTTAATGTTTTTAAGAAGAGGTAGTAAATTATGCAGAGTTGATAGCCGTCTGCTCTCTCAGTTGGAATTGTTACTATTATTATTATTATTATTATTATTATTATTATTATTATTATTATTATTATTATTATTCAATTGTATTAATGGTTGCTAGTTTACATTGGAGACATTCTATTACTGCATTACTTTCTTTTAAAAAAATTGCAATTTTGTCTTACCAAGTTTAAGGAAAGAGGGGGTGAAGTTATTTGGGACCAGTAGTTAAATTCGACCTGAGCATACCACATAAACAACAACGGTACTATTTTCAAAGTCCCTCTAATCTCTTTAGCTTATGGGAGACTCCATGATGTCAGAACCTTCCCAGCTTGAGTACCTTAATGTGCTGAAAGTGAAAAATGTGGAGTCGTCACTTTTGAACATCTTTCCTTTCGAAAAGTACTTATTGGTACTCCTTGTTCTGGTATAGTATTTCACATTTCTCAAGTACTATTGCTAGTAATAAGGATTACATCCATATTTTAATATTTCAACTTTCACACATTAATTTGTGCTTCAGGAGGATCTTTACGTTTTTGAAGACAGAACCTGTATCTACGCGCTAATCTTTGTAACACATATGTTTGGGTCTAACATTTTCTTATCAATGAATGAAAATACACAGCCTGTTTCCAGTCATTCGACTGGGTCAGGAATGGAATGAATGAAGCCCCCATCTAGCGGCGAGGGTAGGAAATATGCCAGCTGCCGAAGCCTCTCGCACTCCTCTGGGCAATGATAAATGACTGACAGATGAGATGACATATTGATGGAGAGTGTTGCTGGAATGAAAGATGGCAGGGAAAACCGGAGTACCCGGAGAAAAACCCGTCCGGCCTCCTCTTTGTCCAGCACAAATCTCACTTGGAGTGACCGGGATTTGAACCACGGGACTTAGGGGTGAGAGGCCGGCGCGCTGCCGCCTGAGCCACGGAGGCTCTTCTTTCATATCAATACCTGACTTACAAAATGATCGCATTGAACTGAACTGAAATCGTGCTCACATACAATCAATAGCGCAACTTATACGCATATGTGTGTGTGTAAGTATATTCAATTAAAGACTATGCTGATGAAAACTGGTGCATACAACAAATACAGGATCGAAATGCTTTATGTATAAATGTCAGATAAAACACTAATTCACTATTAATATTCTAACTTTAATACATAACTGTTTATCTTAAATGGCTTGTCACATTAAATTTTATTTTGAAACCAAGCTAGCTAAAGTGGAAGACATAGGCCTATAACTATAAGTTTGATTGATGTGTCGTTATTACCTGTTAGAGCACAGCAAGTGACCAGTGCAATGCGAAGTAACTTCAACATTCTGTGTCGGTAACAACAACGTAAATGCACTCTCACTGCCTTTATGACGCCATTCAAAAGCAAACTACATTCTAACAATAATACGGAAACTCAGATAACTTCTTAACAACCGTACCTTTATAGCTCTATTGATAACGCACGTAGTTATGGGCAGTGTTTTTATGTAACGAAGATCCTCTTGTCCATACTTCTGCTCCTGAAGCATAGAGCAGTTCAAACGAAATAATCTACGAATTATCGTACGAAAGTGTGAATTTCAGTGACTGTATACATAACCCTGTGTATTTACAGACTCTCATTCAATGTTTATCCTTCTTGCCAAACAATGCTACGACGGAGATCCATTTCACAATCTGAATTAAAAAAATTTATTGATGTTTTTGCTGTTTGAACGTGAATAATATTCGGTGGTTCTTGCTACTGCAATACCCGTACATGTTAGTGCATTTTTATTGATTAGGCTTTTACATTATGAGACATGTCTGAGAAGCTGAAGTTAATGTTCACCTGTGCATACCTTATAACTTCAAACGAGAAAATGAGCACATGGTTTATACTTACGACGTATAGCCAATAATCTCTAATGTTCAGATGTCCATCTATAAATATTAGAATGTATAATATCTATATTCTATATATATATACTTTTTAAATAACAGTTTTTCTGTACATTGCTCAGAATTTGAAAAGAATGATATTTATGTATTGGTCATGTCCGCAGTAACGGAAAAATGCACTTTTTACTTTTCCGAAATGTCTGTCTGTCTGTCTGTCTGTCTGTCTGTCTGTCTGTCTGTCTGTCTGTCTGTCTGTCTGTCTGTCTGTCTGTCTGTCTGTCTGTCTGTCTGTCTGTCTGTCTGTCTGTCTGTCTGTCTGTCTGTCTGTCTGTCTGTCTGTCTGTCTGTCTGTCTGTCTGTCTGTCTGTCTGTACACGCATCACGAGAAAACGGCTGAAGGTAATTTAATGAAAATTGGTATCTAATGTCGGGGGATGAGCCACTACAATCTAGGCTCTAAATCATTTTAAAGTTATATTGAATTAAATTTTCAATCATTTATGTCTTATACATTTTTACCGTACCGGCTTTGATAACACACATATTCATGAACTAGCTGATGTACCCGTGCTTCACTACGAAATTCTACATTGTATACGGAATTCTAGTGTACACGTTGTGAGCAAGATTGTATTAACCCGCCATCGGTATCGTTGTCCGCACTTACGCGAGAGGTAGCGTGTATAGGGGCTCCCTAACATAGGCTTGGTATATGATTTTAGTTCTTATACGAGCTCTTCTCGGCAGTTTGAATAAATTATACTAGTATTTGGTTATTTAGTATACACTTACATATTTGTATATATCCACAATTGTTTATTACCTAAACACTTGCTACTACAATTTCGACTCGTACACTGTTTTCAGTTTTTTAGAAGGTAATTATAATTTTGTTTTAACAGACTGGTTTGATGTTAACTATTTATATAAATTTACATAACTATTACTAAATATTATGAAAAGTAACAAAAATCCTTGGCATTACAAATACATATTACAGTACAACACAAATGTTAACATGATTTGTAAACCTCATTATTTTGTATCATTATCCTGTTCACTCATTTCTTTCAACTTCTTGCGAAAAACATTCACTGCATACTACTTTTGTTAGTCCAGTGTGCTCTTTGCACGTTGAGCGTTTGCACGCATCACAGCGAGCTGACGTAAATCGGTTTTTTCGAAGTGGGAGTAGGCACATCTTGGTTTCCGCCCGGGAACGTCTGAAAATATATACAATAAACACAACAGCTTTTTTTGGTAATGATTATAAACAAGTTTTACAAAGTGTTCAATTAGATACTTGTAAAAATATAGAAGTGAGAACTGTCAGCAATACTTACCTGGGGCTGCTGGTGTCGCATTTCTGACGGGAAGTTCTTGTCCAAAGATATTTTTGATGGAATTTCTGAGACCAATTGACAGAACATCGACTAAAGCACGTCTCAACAGATGTGGCTTTACGATTTCCAGGGCAAGATTCTTCAATCCAGCTCAAAATAAGAGGCCTATTAGCCATTATAATTTCACTGTGATACTGTTTACTAAAACATTACACCAGCACGGAATGCGCAAAAACTGTGACGCCAAAGGTATCGAGGCTAGAATGCTCCTAACACTGCCTGTGACGCGACCGGTATCGTAGCGAGGCGCGGTCTAACACTCCAGACAGAACGCACTTCCCCCACTCCTCCACGTGACACGTGTGCGTGAATCATCGCGTAACGAAGGAAAACATGTGACTCATGAACTCATTTGAGAATACCTGGAGTTTGAAAAGTTTGAGTCTTAAACCAAAAAACTTTTCTTAATAAGGAATGTTTTTGTTAGGGGCTACCTAACAACGATACCGATGGTGGGTTAAATTGCATAGCTCTTAACGTTACCCTAGAAACGCGACGGGGAATTCAACAAACATCTTTTCTCATATGAAGACTGAGTTAGGGTACTCCTAGGAAACAGATTAGTAAAAGAGCATAGATTTTGCCCTGGTAGTTTCCACTATTCGAGTGTTCACGAATCACGGCTGTCTGCGGCTTGGTCATTCCAGCTGTGGAACTTTGGACTGGTAGATCGGCAGTGTAGTCCTGATCGTTAAAAGTGAGAAAATGTGTGGCGTTTCATTTGATCGAGAATTTCATATTAAAGCATTGCTTTTAATCGCGCCATTCCTACTGACGTCGTTTTAATATATGTTCATTGCAGTTGGGAAAACCATTAAGACAGTCATTCTGAGGTTGTAAAAAGGCACGTGGAGAGAGTGTCTACCATTATAATGAAAACTCCCCAACCTGATTGTGACTGATGGTATGCAAGCGGGTCTACCATTACAGAGAACGAATAGAAATACATAGTGTGGCGACTTCTGCTGGTTGATATGTTCCTACATTACGCGGCGCTGGTGTAGATTGAAGGTGATTAGCTGTCTCCCAACATGTGATTGTAAATGAGATCTGATATGACTTAATTCGGAATGTATCGTTTAAATAAATGATTTAAAACCGTGTTTTAATTATTGTGATGTTTGAGGACTGTGTATTCTGTTTACTGACCGATGACCGTGTTTATGTGCGATCTGTGTTTCGTTCAAATTAGGATATAGTGTTCCTTGTTTTGAAAGTAATAAGTGAAAAATACGTAGGAAATATTTTGCATGTAGAAATGATTTAATGCCATTACTTCTGAAATTGGTTCGTCAGTATCTTAACGAATATCTCATCTCAAACGTGTATGTGTCTATAGAGCTATGTGATCTTTCATTAATTGAACCCGAAATCAAACTCAGTTGCAATTATCAATTATAACCTTAAAAACCCATGTTCAACTGTTAGTGTACATGCTACGTAATATAACATATTATAACTCTGCAGGCACCCACATGATTGGCGTACCGGTATACCAAACACAGTTAATTCCTAAATAACTACTTAAAAATATATTAACATGCTTAGCTTAATGAATCTTGCCAGCACTTTACCCTATCAGTCAGTTAACTGGACACCTTTGACATTTTCCGGGTATGTTTTGTGGTCGTATAAGTTTGCGTTTCTTTCCTTACTTCTTTTATTCGGAAATAAAATTGGCATCGTATTGTAATGGAAAATTAATTTTGGTACCACCAAGTGCTGAGCATGTTCAGTACAGCACCCAAGTCCATGAGAAACAGTGATTGGAGGTAAACTATCCAGGCGTTCTCCCCATTATGCTTCTTGCACACTGAAGTTTCTCGCAACTTTCTCTACATAAAAAAGCATGAATAAATTCGATGGGTAAATGGGATAGTTATAGCAGAATCCATGTACAGATAATCTAGTAATGGCACTTCGCAAAACCTGGTTTGGTCCACTCCATCTTCGGTCTAGCATGGCTTCTGTTGTTAAAAATTCCGGCCATATTTCTTCTTGTTTTTTCTTTTCTTTTCCTAAGGACTTCTTCTGCTTGTGGTGTAGATGGTAGCTGTAGGATGTACCTCATATCTTCTATGAAAAAGCGTTCTTTTGCAAGCATATACGCTAGTCTTGACGGCGCTGTTTTTGCTATCCCCAGTATCCTTTTCAGGAGTGTCCGACTCGTTGGCTGAATGGTCAGCGTACTGGCCTCCGGTTCAGAGGGTCCCGGGTTCGATTCCCGGCCGGGTCGGGGATTTTATCCTTCATTGGTTAATTCCAATGGCTCGGGGGCTGGATGTTTGTGCTGTCCCCAATATCCCTGCAACTCACACACCACACATAACACTATCCTCCATCACAATAACACTCAGTTACCTACACATGGCAGATGCCGCCCACCCTCATCGGAGGGTCTGCCTTACAAGGGCTGCACCCAGCTAGAAATAGCCACACGAAATTATTATTATTATTATTTATTTTCAGGAATCTGGCTTTTACACTTTCTAGGGTTTCTAAGTCGGTCATAGTAAGGTGGTCCCAGATGAGATGAATACCATAGGTGAGAGCAGGGAGAATTTTGCTGCGGAAGAGGAGCATTGCTGTTTCTAGCGAGATCACGGTGGGGTTTTCTATGTCGTAGATCCCTCGTATGGCTGCTGCCGTTCTTTCTCTTATGTGTATTCTGTAAGAGGTACCATTAGATTGAAGAGTGATGCCGAGGTATCGGAAATTACCTACTTTTTTAAGGTCTGTCCTGAAAACGTGATTGTGTCTTGTGCCGCAACTCTTCCTCCTTTTGCCTTTTTGCTATGCGGATGAGGAGGAGGGCGATTGTGTTCCGTGCCCTTTTGCTATACAAATAAAGAGGAGGAGGGCGGCTGTGGCTTAAATGTAAGCAATGTATTTCCTTTTTACTACTTGCTTTACGTCGCACAGACACAGATAGGTCTTATGGCGACGATGGGAGAGAATAGGCCTAGGAATTGGAAGGAAGCGGCTGTGGCCTTATTTAAGGTACAGCCCCGGCATTTGCCTGGTGTGAAAATGGGATACCACGGAAAACCTTCTTCAGGGCTGCCGACAGTGGGGCTCAAACCCACTATCTCCCGAATACTGGATACTGGCCGCACTTGAGCGACTGCAGCTATCGAGCTCGGTAATGTATTTTTTATTGTGCTACGCGAACTCTTTATTTCACCTCTTGCATGACATACATGCTTATAACCCATGCCAACAGATTCAAATAGTATATTTCCGAACCAAAATTTCAAGTTACATGTTCATCCCACAATTTGTTCGACTGCTAGAGGCTTAAATAAAAGCAATATATTTCTTATAGCGCTACGCGAACTGTTTACTTCACTTCCCGCATGAGCTACATGCTTATAACCCATGCCAATAGATTCAAGTAGTATATTTCCGAACTGAAATTTCAATTTGCATGTTTATCCGATAATTTGTTCGACTGCTACAGGCTCAAATGTAACCACTGTATTTCTTATGGCACTAGGCGTTCTGTTTAATTTTTCTCCTACATGAGCTACAAGCTTATAATCTATTGCAGCAGCTTCAAATAAGATGTTTCCGAACCGATATTTCATGTTATAGTTTTATGCAAAAATTCGTTCGACTACTAGGGTCTTAAATGTAAGCAATGTATTCATTATAGCGCTACGCGAACTGTTTATTTCACTTTCCGCATGAGCTACATGCTTATGACTCATGCCAACAGATTCAAATAGTATATTTCCGAACCGAAATTTCAATGACATGTTTATCCGATAATTTGTTGGACTGTTAAGGGCTTAAACGTAACCAATGCATTTCTTATGGCACTAGGCGTTCTCATAAGAGCCCATGTATAGCCGCCATCTCTTGGAATCGTCCATAGTCATCATCTTTCTCTATAAGAGCCTATGTATACCCGCCATCTTGCGCAATCACACATGGCCGGCATCTTTCTCTATAGGAGCCCACGTATAGCCGCTATCTTGCGCAAGCGCCCCTAGGCTGCCCCATAAGAGCAGCCGCTATTTTACGCCAGCTTTCCTAAGCCGCCTCATAAGCGCCTATGTATAGCCGTCATCTTGCGCAAGCGCCCATGGTCGTCATCTTTCTCCATAAGAGCCTATGTATAGCCACCATCTTGCGCAAGCGCCCATGGCCCTCATACTTCTCCATAAGAGCCCATGTATAGCCGCCATCTTGGAAAATCGCCCACGGCTGGCATATTTCGCCATCTTGTGCAACTGGCGGCGGGAGGGGCTTCTTGGCGTAAAACTACGGCCCTGTGTAGTTAAGCTCCTCCATGGCGTTACATGTACTTATGTCAATCCCCATTGCCCTACTACTTAAAACATCGTCAGGAGATAATCATCATTGTTCTACTACTCAAATTAGCGTCGGGAAGGTCATCTTGCTATAAAACTACGTCCTGTAAGGTTCAGCCCCTCCAAGATAACGACTGTCCACGTCGAGAATTGCATCTACCCGTAAAACTAAGGTTATGCCCCTCCATAAGGTTAGACTTTCTCTCTTAGGCATCGGGAAGGGCAACTAGCCGTTAAAGTGAGGTTATCCCCTCAAGAGCACCTGGAATTCAAATTTTGCGCCATCACGTGCATGAGGTGGCAGCCCTGAGGTTTAGCGTCCTAAAGATGGCAGCACTGAAGTTAGTAATGGTCACTTGTTTAAAGATGACAGCTGTCAGCTGTCAAAAAGCACGTGGCTTTGTTTACAAACAAGAGCATGTGGCTTTGCTTACAAACAACAGCACGTGGAACTGAAAATTCACGGGTATTGAATTCAAATTTCCCACGGGCAGTCACGTGACCCACTGCGCGGCCTCTGATTGGAGGGGTTTGAACTGTCTTTGCTCCCTTACTATGGATGTTCAAAAACGATAAAAGTGGCACAATTATAGCAGATTAGCAGAAGAATATAAGAGGAGCGAAAATGAATTATTCTCTCAAACACCAAAACACCTGTTTTTCACAGGATTCAAATTATAACTCAACTTATCATGCAATGACGATAATAAAAATGATATTAACAGCACAGAAATCTTTGATGAGTATACGCCCTCTTTTAGTTGCTTTCCATTGGTCTGCTGTCGGAACTGTAACTGAAAATCGTAAAGACGATCTAATACCAAGAGAAGAAATTTTTCAACCACACGATTTCACTTATTTTTGGCTTTTGATTAATGTTACTAGAGACTACTGTGCTAAAAGTGGATTGAAACAGAATCAGAACATTATGTGTAATTTTGTGCGGATGTATCCACACAATTAGCGATTTCTGACAAAAGTGCTGTTGGAAAAATGCTTTTAAATGAAGACATTATGAAACATGAATATCTGATTAATCCTGCAACTAACGATATTTGTGTGCACCTTGTACACGTTTTGGAGGAACATGCCCATTTGCAGCAACTCGCTTAACGACTGGAAGCAAGGAAATCAACGGTTAACGGAACATGAGAATTCCAGCTTTCATCGTGATTACGTGGTAATGTTTAAAAGCCGGGATTGTGAATTGTGTAGAGTTGACAGTCGTATGCTCTTTCAGTTGGAATTATTATTATTATTATTATTATTATTATTATTATTATTATTATTATTATTATTATTATTATTATTTATTTCACAGCTCTGTAATTGGTAATATAGCACGTATTTCGATGTTTTACATATAAGAAATAGAGCTCAGTCATAATTTATATAACTTTAAAATACACGCCTTCATTATTCTCTTCGTTGTGGAGGTTACAGCCTTTTCAATTTTAGTCCGTACTGAACATTCAAGAATGTTCTGACGAGGTAGCAGGTCTTCAAATTTGCAGCCTTTTGTACCAAATTGTGAGTGAAAATAGGGAGCTGTAGTTTCATTAAATTTTCTGGAATTTTTCTTTTGCTAGTTGCTTTATGTCGTACCGACACAGATAGGTCTTATGGCGACGATGGGACAGGAGAGGGCTAGGAGTGGGGAGGAAGCGGCCGTGGCCTTAATTAAGGTACTAAGGTAATTCAAACCAGAATAATAGTGTACGTGACATCTTGAACACAGATACTCAGTGTAAAAACATCATTAAGTTTTTTACAGAAACAAATCCATTCAATGACATGTAATCACTATCTGATCAATATGTACTGTTATTTTTGCAATTGTAACTCTATGTATTCAATGTAATTATCCTTTATTTATAATTATGAATGTCGCAATATGACTTTCTAAGTTAAAGCGACAATAAATAAGTATTTAAAAAAATATAGTCAAAAACATTTTTTAAAGTGGTTTGTTAGTCATTAAATGTTCAGTGAAACAGTCCAGGACGTCTTCCGGCTGTAAATATGACAGTCCGAATAAACGTTTCAATGCTTTACTTATTTCATACTCATTGTTTCTGAACTCTGTAACTAAGCATTCCCCACCTACTCTGACAAAATTATTTTTATTTAGAAGAACAGTGGTAGTAGCCTTAAGTACGCGGGATCCGAGATGAATGACCGGGAGCCTAGTAGGAAACCGTAACAATCCTGCGAGCTCCCATCTCAAGCCGAACCTAAAGGCTGTGTAAAACATAAATACCGGAATGCGCCGAATTGCTTTTACATCCTTCGTGCTTCCTGTTTGATCTTCCGGTAGTCGAAATAAATAAGCTAATGAGTGTCAAAATATCCGAGAAGTGCAGGTAGCTGCATAGGTTATAGGGATTTCTTAAGTTTACTAGATAGGTGTCGTACTTCATAACGTTGAGGGTGAATTTATTATTATTATTATTATTATTATTATTATTATTATTATTATTATTATTATTATTATTCATTTTACTTTATTAAAGATTTTTTCGACTTCTTCGACGACCAGTGACTGGACAATCTGAAAAATAATACCACTTGAGCGGTGGAATTGTAACAGATAAAGACACCGACCAAACAATGCCGTTGAAGAATGGTGCTATAAGTTCAACCGCCTGATAAAGCAAATCTCATTCCCACTTCAAGGAGTTGGTATATTGTTTGAAAAAAAAAAAAAATAGAAGCTGGAACATCTGATTTTCAAATAGCCAGGATGGATATGAATCTCGAAGGTTGAAATAGGTGCATTTTTAGACGAAAGAATCAGAAGGGCTACAGCTAAATACGAGGAAACTGCAGAAATCTCGTACGTCATCCCAACGGACTGAAACCTGTGGCAAAATTTTGACTTTCATGGTAAAATTTTTAAAGGCTCTTCATATCTGATAAAGCAATAGCTGTATGGGACTAGGGACTAGGCCTAACTTCGCGCGGGTTCATAGTGTCCGTGGGTGTACTAACCCCTGTCGTATATGTTTGTGTGAGGCTATTCGGCAGGCACACCTCGTGATTGAGGTTTATCTTAGAAGAAGGCAGGTCACGCAGCTCCAGCTGATGAAAACAATGAGACTTTTCGCACCTTGTTGTAGTATTACTTTAAGCTTACGCAGGATGTTTTGAAGCAGTTCGGATATTTAGACTCTCGTCGTCCAGGTAGCAAACTGGCTTGTTAAACTGTCCTCTGAAATACGGATATTTACAGACTCGTCGTCCAGGTAGCAAACTGGCTTGTTAAACTGTCCTCTGAAATTAGGATATTTTGAGACTCGTCGTCCAGGTAGCAAACTGACTTGTTAAACTGTCCTCTGAAATTCGGATATTTAGACTCTCGTCGTCCAGGAAGCAAACTGGCTTGTTAAACTGTCCTCTGAAATTAGGATATTTTGAGACTCGTCGTCCAGGTAGCAAATTGACTTGTTAAACTGTCCTCTGAAATTCGGATATTTAGGCTCTCGTCGTCCAGGAAGCAAACTGGCTTGTTAAACTGTCCTCTGAAATTAGGATATTTTGAGACTCATCGTCCAGGTAGCAAACTGACTTGTTAAACTGTCCTCTGAAATTCGGATATTTAGACTCTCGTCGTCCAGGAAGCAAACTGGCTTGTTAAACTGTCCTCTGAAATTAGGATATTTTGAGACTCATCGTCCAGGTAGCAAACTGACTTGTTAAACTGTCCTCTGAAATTCGGATATTTAGACTCTCGTCGTCCAGTAAGCAAACTGGCTTGTTAAACTGTCCTCTGAAATTAGGATATTTTGAGACTCGTCGTCCAGGTAGCAAACCGGCTTGTTAAACTGTCCTCTGAAATTCGGATATTTTGAGACTCGTCGTCCAGGCAGCAAACTGACTTGTTAAACTGTCCTCTGAAATTCGGATATTTAGACTCTCGTCGTCCAGGAAGCAAACTGGCTTGTTAAACTGTCCTCTGAAATTCGGATATTTTGAGACTCGTCGTCCAGGTAGCAAACTGACTTGTTAAACTGTCCTCTGAAATTCGGATATTTAGACTCTCGTCGTCCAGGAAGCAAACTGGCTTGTTAAACTGTCCTCTGAAATTCGGATATTTTGAGACGACACGAACTTCCTTTGCTTGACACTTGTTCTTTGGTGGCCCCGATGGAAACAAGTTTGATAGCTTTTCCTCTCCTTCCACTCATCTTCAACGACAAGCTATTTATGTTCATCATGAACCTAGCGGTATTAAAGGGTATAGTATTAGTCTTGTGAAAAACATAAGGAACCATCCAAGCATTCACGTGGAGTTGAATGGCCAAGTATTATTTTATGTTTAGTGGCAGTGTTAGACCAGTTAGAACTTGTTCACGAGTTCTAGGTACATATCTAACATCAACTAGGAATATCACCTGTTAACAGGGATGTAAATAGGAACAAATTACACTTAACAATTCAAATTTCTGCCACAACTTCAGGTACAATGTTTACGACAGATGCCGTTCTTCGTTTTGTTGTTTCCACTAGGATTAGTGGCTCAGACAGTTAGGGCCCTGGCTTTCTGAGTTCAAGTAGATAGGTTCGAACCTGGTACCCGAAGGTACTCAAATATGTCACTAAAATAACTTATTTACGACAAAATTTCGGCAGCTCGGCATCTCCGAACCAGCAAAAGTAGTTCATGGAATGTACTGTAAAACCAATTGTTTTGGTGCGAGTTAACAACGCTAGTATCTACAATCAAGAGTTTTAAGTGTATCAAAAAAAGCAGTTTACCTATTGAAATAGGCTCTCAAAAAATCTTTTCCTACTTATATGTTAGGGGAAAATATACTTTTTGTAAATCTTCATTGCAAGGAAATGATTACTCTAGTTCTACGGGTCCCAGTATAGCCTATAACCAAACCAATTCCATTAAAACCAAATAGCAGGAAACACAAACCAACTCATCCCGCAGCGTCACAATACACTCAGACAGAAGAACTGCCCGCCACACCCCAATCTAAACTGCCCACAATATCCACAATCAAACAGGTACATTCCGCAACGCAAACTACTGCCCACACCAAGGGTCGAACCCGAACCAACTACAAAAAACCTCACATCCACAATGTGTTAAAATTGCCTCCAACTGCACTATTCGCCTGCAGAATGCACCAACGACACCGCTACACCACTACTACTCTATGTAGGTCTAGCAGGCGAAGTGTGTACGCAGCTTTGTATCCTGCCTGACGCCAGACGACAGCTTTTATCATTACTACAACCCACAAACTCAACCTCCCGTGTCCCTCCTAAGTATCAAAATTAATCCCCCTACAGACCCTATCGCAATAAACTACGCCTCTCAGCCTCACTCTACATCAGAACTACTTGTTTTTTTACAATTTGCTTTACGTCGCGCCGACACAGATAGGTCTTATTGCGACGATGGGATAGGAAAGGCCTAGGAATGGGAAGGAAGCGGCCGTGGCCATAATTTAGGTACAGCCCCAGCATTAGTCTGGTGTGAAAATAGGAAACCACGGAAAACCATCTTCAGGGCTGCCGACAGGTGGGTTCAAACCAACAGAACTTCTAAAGTCACAGACTGTTTTCCTAACAAACTCCAACTAAACCCTTGTAAGCCCCCCCCCCCCCTAAATATTGTATGCCCTCAACATACCGCACTACATTCCTCGTAGCCCTCACAAGCGTCCCAGAACTAACGGCAAACCCCCTCAAACCTCGCTCTATACCCATAACAGCCACAACCACATTTCAATCACTCCAATAAAGGTCGCTATTCTTCCTAGAAAAACTGGAAGATAGGATAAAAATATAACTGTAACGACATCACATTCGAATTTCTAAACAACAGTTGAAACAACCAAACTACAAACCACTTGACGTGTCTGTGGTCGGCAATCCCAACTTTCATCTTTAGGGATTGTGATTCCTATAACTCTTTGTTGAGATCACCTTATCTTGGATGGCCTGGTTGAATCCCTCAGTTTCCGGAAATAATTCTCACCTAGACAGCCATGAGTTTGAAAGTTGTTTGTCAATGTTCTCATCGTTACTTTGGTTGTAGTACCTTCCATGAAGTTCTTTATTAGCTCATCTCTCTATCTTTACCCTGTTATTATTATTATTATTTAATGTTATTGATGTTTGATAATTTACTTGGAGGCATTCCACTGCGTTTACTTTACTATTTGGGCCCAGAGGCATTGTAGTAGTTTAATTCGGCCATGACTGTAGCTCTCTTCATTTTTAACGGGCAAATGGTTATCACTATCAAAAACTGTAGTTCGTCGAGTGGCCTTGAAATTGAAGTTTCTGAAAAAACGTCGTACGCATTTTCTTCGCAATTCTAACAGTTTTCTGGAAATTTCAGCTTTGTGTTCTTTTTTTCTGTCGTCCACGGAATTTTATCGTGCTACAGACTCGTTCACTCACTCGTTGTAATTAATATAACGGCTAAACGATTGGCCCATACAAACATGAAGTCTACAAGTGCCCTTGAAATTATGTAGTCTATGTACGTTCAGTCCTCAGCCCGAAGGCTGGTTGGATCCTCAAAAGCTCCACCATCAGCTTTGATAGATGGCCTAGCCATCAATGAAGAGCCGTATTAGGCGATTGAGAATTGAGGGAGTTTTCCCTTTGCTTTCCTCACTGAGCCAGAAGTTGCTAATACATATCAGTCTGCCGAACCCACTGAAATGCTCGCACCCTATGAGCAACATTTTCATAACATTCATAACAGGGACTCGCTGCATAAGGAATGGTATAGCTCATACCTCGGTATCGCGTATCTTCAGAATATCAACAAGCAATAGGTGTTGCACGACATGGGACATACACCAAAACTAAATTCACAATAAAATAATAGAATGGAAACGCACTTATCAAAATCAGTCCCAAAAGGATGTTGTGAGAAAGAAAGAACAATCAGCTGGGCCCGAAGTGGTCAGGCGGATTAAATTAAAATATTAAGAGTAGCTAACTGACTGAAATAATAACACCAGTTTCGAGGAAAAATATTAAATATTAATTAAATAATAAGACTGGTTAAATGAAAACGTCATACAACCATTCAATCCCAAATTAAAATAATAAAATGATTAAATTAAATAGATAGACCAAACATTTAAAGTTTCATTGAGGTAAAACAAAAAAATGATTCCGTTTTCACACTTCAGTGCCCCCCCCCCACTCCCGCAAGCTAACCATCAATCCAATGAAATATATATATATATATATGCATAATTTGGTATATAACCAACTAGCTGACCCGACAGACGTCGTTCTGTCGAAAATAAATGACAATGGAACGAACTGAAATTCAGTCTGTACTGCACGCAAAAATCAGAATAATGCAAATGACTGCATTATCAACATCAGATGAGTTAATTTTCTACTGCTACTAAAAGTTAGTAACAAACTACTGGAAAAACGTGTTTTTATTACCTGCAATATTAATATCATTATTGTGAATAAGAAAATGCTCAAATAGGTCACAGCATATCACTACCCAGAAATAACCCTGATTGACTCTAACATAGATGGGAACTGTTCAGCAGGTATTCAAATACCTCACAGAGCCATAATTATCCCCCTGTTGCAAATCAAGTAATTTGATAAGTTGATGGCGGGAAGAGAATGTGGCAAAACTTACTTCTCTTTCTTCGTAGGAAATAACTATCATAGAAAACACTGATTCCAATCAACACCATGAATATTTTTTCATTGTAAAGCTTTAAGGTACACGATATTTTTGTTTGATTACCTGGCGCGTAAACAAACAAAGTTGATGGTTTACCAGCACGGGAACAGGCAACATACAATTGGCCATGCGAGAAACATGGGTTTTCAAGATTAATGCCGCAAACACTCAATGACTGGCCCTGGGATTTATTTATGGTCATAGAAAAAGCGAGCCGCACTGGAAACTGCAGTCGTTTAAATTCAAATGGTATGCCAGTCGGAATCATAGGGATGCGTGGTATCAAAAAATCTTCTCCTTTATTCTTCCCCGTTAGAATGGTTGCTTCGATCACGTTGTTCAGTAATGTTTTCACCGCTAGCCGTGTGCCATTACAAAGACGCGGTTGGTTGATATTTCGCAACATTATGACCACTGATCGGACATTTAATTGAAGAATGTGAGGTGGTAATCCTGGCAAATCCAGCGAGTTCAAAAATTCGGGTGGATAGTCGACTACATCATCTTGGTTTGTAGCGGAATCAACTGATTTGTATGTCCTCAATTCACCGGCAATTTCATTTTGAATTTTGAAATTTAATTCATTTACATCAATCTTCAGGGCTGCCGACAGGTGGGTTCAAACCAACAGAACTTCTAAAGTCACAGACTGTTTTCCTAACAAACTCCAACTAAACCCTTGTAAGCCCCCCCCCTAAATATTGTATGCCCTCAACATACCGCACTACATTCCTCGTAGCCCTCACAAGCGTCCCAGAACTAACGGCAAACCCCCTCAAACCTCGCTCTATACCCATAACAGCCACAACCACATTTCAATCACTCCAATAAAGGTCGCTATTCTTCCTAGAAAAACTGGAAGATAGGATAAAAATATAACTGTAACGACATCACATTCGAATTTCTAAACAACAGTTGAAACAACCAAACTACAAACCACTTGACGTGTCTGTGGTCGGCAATCCCAACTTTCATCTTTAGGGATTGTGATTCCTATAACTCTTTGTTGAGATCACCTTATCTTGGATGGCCTGGTTGAATCCCTCAGTTTCCGGAAATAATTCTCACCTAGACAGCCATGAGTTTGAAAGTTGTTTGTCAATGTTCTCATCGTTACTTTGGTTGTAGTACCTTCCATGAAGTTCTTTATTAGCTCATCTCTCTATCTTTACCCTGTTATTATTATTATTATTTAATGTTATTGATGTTTGATAATTTACTTGGAGGCATTCCACTGCGTTTACTTTACTATTTGGGCCCAGAGGCATTGTAGTAGTTTAATTCGGCCATGACTGTAGCTCTCTTCATTTTTAACGGGCAAATGGTTATCACTATCAAAAACTGTAGTTCGTCGAGTGGCCTTGAAATTGAAGTTTCTGAAAAAACGTCGTACGCATTTTCTTCGCAATTCTAACAGTTTTCTGGAAATTTCAGCTTTGTGTTCTTTTTTTCTGTCGTCCACGGAATTTTATCGTGCTACAGACTCGTTCACTCACTCGTTGTAATTAATATAACGGCTAAACGATTGGCCCATACAAACATGAAGTCTACAAGTGCCCTTGAAATTATGTAGTCTATGTACGTTCAGTCCTCAGCCCGAAGGCTGGTTGGATCCTCAAAAGCTCCACCATCAGCTTTGATAGATGGCCTAGCCATCAATGAAGAGCCGTATTAGGCGATTGAGAATTGAGGGAGTTTTCCCTTTGCTTTCCTCACTGAGCCAGAAGTTGCTAATACATATCAGTCTGCCGAACCCACTGAAATGCTCGCACCCTATGAGCAACATTTTCATAACATTCATAACAGGGACTCGCTGCATAAGGAATGGTATAGCTCATACCTCGGTATCGCGTATCTTCAGAATATCAACAAGCAATAGGTGTTGCACGACATGGGACATACACCAAAACTAAATTCACAATAAAATAATAGAATGGAAACGCACTTATCAAAATCAGTCCCAAAAGGATGTTGTGAGAAAGAAAGAACAATCAGCTGGGCCCGAAGTGGTCAGGCGGATTAAATTAAAATATTAAGAGTAGCTAACTGACTGAAATAATAACACCAGTTTCGAGGAAAAATATTAAATATTAATTAAATAATAAGACTGGTTAAATGAAAACGTCATACAACCATTCAATCCCAAATTAAAATAATAAAATGATTAAATTAAATAGATAGACCAAACATTTAAAGTTTCATTGAGGTAAAACAAAAAAATGATTCCGTTTTCACACTTCAGTGCCCCCCCCCCCACTCCCGCAAGCTAACCATCAATCCAATGAAATATATATATATATATATATATATATATATATATATATATATATATATGCATAATTTGGTATATAACCAACTAGCTGACCCGACAGACGTCGTTCTGTCGAAAATAAATGACAATGGAACGAACTGAAATTCAGTCTGTACTGCACGCAAAAATCAGAATAATGCAAATGACTGCATTATCAACATCAGATGAGTTAATTTTCTACTGCTACTAAAAGTTAGTAACAAACTACTGGAAAAACGTGTTTTTATTACCTGCAATATTAATATCATTATTGTGAATAAGAAAATGCTCAAATAGGTCACAGCATATCACTACCCAGAAATAACCCTGATTGACTCTAACATAGATGGGAACTGTTCAGCAGGTATTCAAATACCTCACAGAGCCATAATTATCCCCCTGTTGCAAATCAAGTAATTTGATAAGTTGATGGCGGGAAGAGAATGTGGCAAAACTTACTTCTCTTTCTTCGTAGGAAATAACTATCATAGAAAACACTGATTCCAATCAACACCATGAATATTTTTTCATTGTAAAGCTTTAAGGTACACGATATTTTTGTTTGATTACCTGGCGCGTAAACAAACAAAGTTGATGGTTTACCAGCACGGGAACAGGCAACATACAATTGGCCATGCGAGAAACATGGGTTTTCAAGATTAATGCCGCAAACACTCAATGACTGGCCCTGGGATTTATTTATGGTCATAGAAAAAGCGAGCCGCACTGGAAACTGCAGTCGTTTAAATTCAAATGGTATGCCAGTCGGAATCATAGGGATGCGTGGTATCAAAAAATCTTCTCCTTTATTCTTCCCCGTTAGAATGGTTGCTTCGATCACGTTGTTCAGTAATGTTTTCACCGCTAGCCGTGTGCCATTACAAAGACGCGGTTGGTTGATATTTCGCAACATTATGACCACTGATCGGACATTTAATTGAAGAATGTGAGGTGGTAATCCTGGCAAATCCAGCGAGTTCAAAAATTCGGGTGGATAGTCGACTACATCATCTTGGTTTGTAGCGGAATCAACTGATTTGTATGTCCTCAATTCACCGGCAATTTCATTTTGAATTTTGAAATTTAATTCATTTACATCAATGTTTTGGCAGTCAATATAGCTCGTTCGCTCAACCAAATTTGATCTGTGTAATTTTGAGCAATGTTTGGGAACAACTCTTGAATGAGTTCGGTTTTGGATTCAATAAACCGACAAAATTGTCAGGAAAAGTAATGCAGCCAGTCAGAACGTCTGAAGGGAATTTGCCATTACCAATGTCAATGAAAAAATAAAAAAATTAAATTGAAATGGCGTATGGCTTTCAGTGCTGGGACATGTTCGGCTCGCCAGGTGCAGGTCTTTAGATTTAACGCCCGTTGGCGACCTGCGCGTCGTGATGAGGATGAAATGATGATGAAGACGACACATACACCCAGCCCCCGTGCCAGCGAAATTAACCAATGATGGTTAAAATTCCCGACCCTGCCGGGAATCGAACACGGGACCCCTGTGACCAAAGGCCAGCACGCTAACCACTTTGCCATAAACCCGGACACCAGTGTCAGTTAGTTGTTTTGAAAATATCTCTCCAGATGGATCATTTTACAACTCGACACGCATATTCTGGCTTAAATTTAGTATCTTGACGTGTTTCTACAAAACTGATGACTTTAAACATGCATTAAGTTCATCAGCTGGCGTTGACCGTGGGAATCACTGGCAATGTTTGACGAAAATCTCCTACTAACAAAATCATCGCTCCACCAAATCGGTTTTGATTGTTCCGCAGGTCGGAGTTTCGTTGCTTTGCATAGTCAACGGAAATTTTAGCGCTGAATGGCCTGTTCGACCGCCTTCCAACAATGTAGCTGCAATGCCTGATGAAGCAAGTGAGAGTGCAATTTCATTGTGTGAGCGAATTGTTGCTAAAATCAATGAAATTAAGAAAGTTTTCCTATACCCCCGGGAGCGTCCAAGAAGTAAATCCCTCCAGTTCCATCATTTACAACTTTCATTAGAGTATAAAATACATACTTTTATTGTTGGTTCAACAGCGGAAAGTTTATTCGAACTGATTCTCTTAAAGCACCGAGATCGTACAGTTTTTCGCGTTGCAACTCTTGATTAAAAGCGTTGTGCATCGGGCGATTGGGCGCGGCCATGCCTAATTGAGATAATACTTTGTTTGACATCATCAAACACATGTTCTTAATTGATATCAACGCCTCATTGTACATTTCTTCACTGATTTGTAAATTTGTGCAGTCCAATTAGACTGAAAATCGGTTTGGCTTGCAGCATTTCGAGTTCTTCGACCGAAGTTGCTCCGCCCGCGTCTTACAGGTGGCATGAGTCTTGAAATGAGTATACTGTATATGGAAGCACACACAAAATAAACCAATCAACCAAAGAAATCGATGAACTTGTTTGTTGAGAAGCGAAGATTTAAAAACAATCAAGGTAGACAAAGGTCTCTAACTACGACACTGCGTGCGACTGTTTGGAGAGCGTACGCGCGAAACCAAAACCCAAGGAAACATTCTTCCTGTCACAAACTGAGAACTAAGCAAGATAAGAACTTTGGGTTTGTTTTAAAAATAACTTCCATATCTGAAGACCATTTGCCTCGCTTTGAACCCCCATGTAAATTCAATAGCAAAGAAGTTGGCCAGCGGCTGACTTTTTCGTGCCTGCACATAAAAATCTCTGAACAAGACTGAAAGGAAACACAAATAGTGCATGTTCTTATCATTTAAATTTAAAAACAAACCTATCTGCGTCGAGCTGAAATGTTCCTTTACCAGCAGTGAAAAAATTACAAATATAGTGAATATAAAATAGGAGTTATGACATGATAAGTTCTATGCAATGAATATTTTGCATTTGAGATAACATTTCATTATATTAACATTTTCAAACTCAATTATTTTGTAAAACTTTTTTCTGTTAATGGCATCAAATGCGGCTTGAAATTTTGTACGTAATCCGATATTCACCCATTTTAACCGATAACATTGAGATTTACGGGCATTTGGCAAACGCGCTGTATTGGAGGAGGACAGCGCCAAGCGCTAACGTGGGAGAAGGAAAGAGAGACGAACCGTTTGAATGGAAAAAGAGAAATGGGGCTTTTGCCGCTTTTCCTGGCATTTTTTCCAATTTTTCTCTTCGTAAAAACCTTACTCGGACTTCGACGAATATTTGAAAAAAAATAATTAGCCGAATTGGTCCAGCCGTTCCCGAGTTTTGCGCTTAGCAACACATTTAGCGATTTAGTTTTATTTGTATAGATTAATCAATCAAAACAGAATGCAGTTAAAATAATCACTACCATTCAAAGAACTTTGAAATACTTTGAGGTCAGAAGTTGAACGAAACACAGTTTCTATATGACTTCCTCCAATGCAATTGATAAGTTATGCAAGATAATGATATGCCTCCAAGAATAAGTCCCACGACGAACAGGCATATATAATGCGAAACAAGAAAATACAGAAACTTAAAGGGACACAAACAAGTAAGTTAATACTCCCGAAAAAAATATATTTTAGAGCATCAATTCAATTAAGACCCAGAATCACACACAGATTCGGTCAACACAAATCAGAACGAAAATCACGACTAGGTAACAGTCAAACATAGACTCAATGGTCGAACGTCAAATGTCAGCTTCACTCAGAGGACACGCCGCCTTAAACTGTTTACGAACCGCAGCCATAGCAACAAAATCACGTGATCAAAGAAAAGGAATATGGCTGCCATATAAGAGGCCGAGTTAGCCACAAGAAACGATTTTCAAGTCAACTTGCAGCTGCAGTAATGGTTGATGCTTCTTCTCCGAAGGTCCGAACAAAACAAAAACGTCTGAGTCCATTGTCGCCGACAAAATGAACTCGACAAGTGACGGCACTTGAAGTAGCGCGGCCAAGGCTAGATAGCGCCAGAGTTCGGGGAGCGGAGAAACTCCAGTGTCATTTAGCACTCCACGTCAATCACATGTACTACCAAGAGTCCAGTAGACAGAATTACAAGAAAACGAAATGGGACTTTAAAGCCAACAAAATAGTAACACACATCTTAGTGCCTATTGACACAACTTTCAATCAGTGATTGACAGGCAAACATTTTGTCTTCAAAACGCGTTGTACTCAGTCACTTTCATATTGCCAAAGTCAAGGATAAAACTGAGACAGATCAATGAACTAACCCCTACCAGAAGATATAGGGCACCGCAAACACTACGTCTCGCCAGCAAAAATCATCATAATATGCTTGATGAACTTCACACTGCAACGATGGTAGAACAAAGTACACATCGAAACTGATCCTCTATTGAAAAAATTAAAAAATGATAAACGTATCATGTGGACACACATTATATCCTTCATGAGCTACAAACACTATGACGGGAAAAACAAACCAAAGGAGTATTATTCACCTGCACAATGAATGTGGAAGAAACAGGTTAAGGCCCCACACGGTTACACTAATTTAGTCTATATTTTTCCTTCTTTCTTAGTCCATTTACCCTGCAGGGTTGGATTTTCCCACGGATTCAGCGAGGGATCCCACCTCTACCTCCTTAAGGGCAATGTCCTAGAGCGTGAGACTTTGGTTCGGAGGGTGCCTCTGGGGAGGAGGACCAGTACCTCGTCCAGGCGGCCTCACCTGCCGTGCCGAACAGGGTCCTAGTAAGAGGATGGGAAGATTGGAAGGAATAGACAGGAAGCGGCCGTGGCCTTATGTTAGGTACCATCCCGACATTTCCTTGAAAGAGAAGTGGGAAACTACGGAATAAGACTTCGAGGATGGCTGAGGTGTGAATCGAAACCTCTCTACTCAGTTAACATCCCGAGGCTAAGTGGACCCAGTTCCAGCCCTCGTACCACTTTTCAATTTTCGTGGCAGAGCCGGAAATCGAACCTGGGCCTCCGGGAATGGCAGCTAATCACAATAATAACTACACCACAGAGGAGGACATCCATTCTGCATAAGTGACTATAAAAAGTTTAATGGCCGTTTCTAGATTGTACTTGTGATTTTTTCTGTAACTTCATGGTTTCCATGTGACTTCTTTTTCATCCTAATTCCATTTTCGCATTTTGGTCCTAAGATTTTTCCTAGAATTTTCTTTCTTGTTTCTCGATCATTTTTATTCGAAATTAACCCCAATTGTAATAGTTTCAGATTCAAAAAGTGCTTCTGTTTTAACTACTGTGTTATAATGTCGTAATTTTGTCGCTTTTGTTATAGTTATTTTATTGTATCCGTTCCAGTTAACTTTGTATGATCTTTGAGATTAATATTCAAAGGAAAATTCGTTAACAGTTTTGTAGGCAGCAAAGCTAAAGCAAATAGCATTATACCTGAAAATAGTATAGTAATTAAGAAACTGAAAGGTATTAAAAAGAATATCGTTGAGAACAATCGGAATGCGGATGATTATAAGAACTGTATTACAAACAGTTCAACAGTATTATTGAAGAAAAAGTATGTGTTTAAAAGTATAAATCATCACCTTTACAATAAGTTAATAAACAAAAAGTTGCTCTAAGTAGTGATGATAATAAGCGATTTGTTATATCTACCTCAACAGGTACTCTAGTCTCATTGATTATTACTTCACATAGATTTTCATTTAGTTTAAGTAATTAGTTTGTTAGATGAGGTGTCCTCGTACTATATCGTTGTAAGTCATGCGTCATCAATGATGTAAAGAGGATAATGAATGTAGTAAATAAGATTATGCTGTATAATGTTTTTTGTACAAGTTGATAAGTATTGGTAATAGAAGTGAAGAAAGAACTCTCTTATTTGTATACCTATTTCCATTACGTTCAACGCCCGTTGAACGCCCGTTGAATGCTTCCCTGTCACGTTGATCGTAATGGTCCGACGTAGCGAACGGCAGGCCGCTGAGGAGGACAAGGCGCCAGAACCCGCACATTATGCTTATTATTATTATTATTATTATTATTAGTAGTAGTAGTAGTAGTAGTAGTAGTAGTAGTAGTAGTAGTAGAGGTTTTATTAGCGAGAACTGTATAACATTACCTCCTACAACCCACAAAGCTTGTAAATCTTGGTAACAGCCCACAGCTTACCAACCATGCAAAATAAACTGGTTCAGGACACGAGCCTTCCTACTCCTGCTATCATCTCCACATCCTCTATGACCTAACAAAGCTTGCACTCTCTATTCAATATAATTGTGAATGGATGGTTCGTGGCAGTATATCTAGATTTACCATCTAATAAAACTAACATGACAAAAGAAAGAAATTCCACCTATGACTTTAGATAATGTCCGCCTCTGATGTGTAGTGGTTATAGTGATTAGTTGCCACCCCGGAGGCCCGAGTTCGATCCCCGGCACTGCTACAAATTTGAAAAGTAGTCCGAGGGCTGGAACGGGGTCCACTCAGCCTCGGGAGGTCAACTGAGTAGAGGGGGATTCGATTCCCACCTCAGCCAAACTCGAAGTGGTTTTCCGAGGTTTCTTCCTCATCCAAGCAAATGCCGGGATGGTACCTAACTTAAGGCCACGGAAGTTTCCTTCCCTCGTCCATGTCTATCCTTTCCAATCTTTATATCCCCTATCAAGGCCCATGTTCGCAGTTGACGCCGGCTGAGCGAGGTACTGGTCCTTCTCCCCAGTTTTATCCGCGAGCCAAAGTCTCACGTTCCAGGGCACCGTCCTTGAGGCGGTAGAGGTGGGATCTCTCGCTGAATCTGAGGAAAAACCAATCGTGGAGGGTAAACGGATTAAGAAAGAAAGAAAGAAAGAAAGAAAGAAAGAAAGAAAGAATCTAGATAATAAAATACCCTTTCAATTAACTACATTTATGTAGACTATGTCCCAACTTTACAGAATGAAAACTTTAATTCTATCTCAAAAGGAACACAAAGCTTGATGTTCACAAGTAGAACAAGTTACTGGTTCCAAGTCTTTCTTTCTTTCTTTCTTTCTTAATATGTTTACCCTCAAGGGTTGGTGGTTTTTCCCCCGGACTCAGCGAGGGATCCAACACTACTGTCTCAAGAGCAGTGTCCTGGAGCGTGAGACTTTTCGTCGGGGGATACAACTGAAAAGGAGGACGAGTACCACGCCCAGGCGGCCTCACCTGCCATGCTGAACAGGAGCCTCGCTGAGGATGGAAGGATTGCAAGGGACAGAAAAGGAAGCGGCCGTGGCCTTAATTTAGGTACTATCCCGGCATTTGCCTGGATGAGAAATGGGAATTCACGGAAAACCACTTCTAGGATGGCTGAGAAGGAAATTGTACCCCCGCCCGCGCCCCTCCTTTACTTAGTTCACCTGCCGAGGCTGAGTTGACCCCGTTCCAGCCCTCGTACCACTTTGCAATATTTCGTAGCAGAGCCAAAAACGAACCCGGGACTCCGGGGGTGGTAGCCAATCACACTAACCACTATACAACACAAGCGGACTACTGGATAATTACTATTTCAAATAGCAGGCCTATCTTGAAACAATCTGGGAAATAATACTTGAATCCACTGTGACTTGAAATTCACTTAACCATACTGGCATAAACCTCACAACCTTCTCATTCATTGACCACCATTTATAATCTGAATTTCAATCAATAAAAAGCTCGGTCTCTGGGTCAGTGGTAGAGTGTCGGCCTCGGGATACTAAGGTAGCGGGTTCAAACCCGGCAGAGGTAGTCGGATGTTCGAAGAGCGGAATAAAGTCCATTCGACACTCCATGTCGTACGATGTCGGCATGTAAATGATCTCCGGTGACACATTTTGTGTTTAAGTGACAAAATTCATTAAATAGCCATAGAGGCCCAAGACAGATTTGATTTACTCTTTCTGCCATCTAGTAGGTCTAGAGAAAAACGGAACTTCGAAGCTGACGGGCAAGCAGCCAGATGGCGTTACATTAAAATGTCTGCACACGGTATCTGAGACCATACGATTATTACTATTATCATTATTATTAATATTCACACACTTCTCTACAGGAAATATGGGTAGTAACGGGACACTGTATGCACCAGGTACCTTAAAATAATTAAAGAATTTACACATTATAATATAAATACTGATATACAGGTATACATAAAACTGTAGGTCACGGGATCTTCATTCCTTCGAGAGGAACGATCGCACAAAGTTGCTTGACAGAATGTTGCATAATTTTGAAGATGTTCGGTGGAAGACCCAGTTCTTGCAGGCTGTTGTGAAGTGTGTGTGGAATGAGGCCGTTTACTGACAGAATCGCAGGGACTATCCGTACTAGGTTCATCTTCCAGATCCTCTTGATCTCTTCTGCAAGTTCTTTGTACTTGCAGATTTTCTCATGGTACTTCATATCAATGTTGGTGTCATTGGGGATTGCGATGGCAATAATGAAATTTGTCCCAGTTTTCTTGTTTACCAGTATAATGTCCCGTCTGTTATGGTTGACTGTTTTGTCTGTCACTACAGCAGTGTCCCAATAAAGCTTAATCGACTCGTTCTCCAGGAGTAGTATTGGGTGCTATTTGTAATAAGGGATACGCTCCTGAGTTAATTGGTTTTGCTGAGCAAGAGCCTGGTGTATAATTCCCGAGACATGATTGTGCCGTCTCATGTATTCTACGTAATCGACTCGTTCTCCAGGAGTGGTGTAGGAAGGTACTTTTAGTAACGGATACGCTCCTGAGTTAATGGATTTCCTGAGCAAGTGCCTGGTGTATAATTCCCGAGATATGATTGTGCCGTCTCGTGTATTCTACGAAGGCAAGTACTGGGCAGCCTGAAGTGATATGGTCGATGGTCTCGAGATGAACACAACCTCGTCTGTATTTGTCGGAGAGTACACTGGTGTCATTTTTTTATTTTTTGCTAGGGGCTTTACGTCGCACCGACACAGATAGGTCTTATGGCGACGATGGGATAGGAAAGGCCTAGGAGTTGGAAGGAAGCGGCCGTGGCCTTAATTAAGGTACATCCCCAGCATTTGCCTGGTGTGAAAATGGGAAACCACGGAAAACCATCTTCAGGGCTGCCGATAGTGGGATTCGAACCTACTATCTCCCGGATGCAAGCTCACAGCCGCGCGCCTCTACGAGCACGGCCAACTCGCCCGGTCGCTGGTGTCATTAATGATGTATATGTTGTAATTGTTTGCAGCAGTTACTTGTTTGTGTATAGTAACCACAAATCCCTCTGTCTCCCCACTTTGTAACTATACGCATGACGCATTTTTGCCTATGCTCTGTTGGTTTAGATTGCTGTAGTACTTTTGTGGAGGATCTTCTCTACCCAGGTTCTTTCTTTCTCCTGTAGGGATACTTGGTGATTTGTACGCTGGTGATTTTCGTGAGGGTCATAGGCATTATATGGATACAGTACAGTGTACATGTCAGCAAGTACTACAGCTTTATGGAGAAGGCTATGTTCTTGCTTTTTGTGGAAGTATTTTCTTAGGTTCTTTATCTGATTCAAGAGTATGACTTTAGGATCCAGTACTCGTCGGCCTTCCGATTTTCGTGGAAGAGTGACTCTTTCCACGCATAAATTTGGATGATGTAATCTGTAGGTGGTGAGCAAGGCTGTCGTTTTTCTATGTATGTTTTCTATTTCTGTATCAGGCCATTTCAGAACTCCCAATGAATAAACAAGAGTTGGAATAGCGTACGTGTTTATGCTTTAATTTTGTTCTTGGCATTTAGGTAGCTTCACTAAATCTGATACAACCTCGATGTATATTTGTCATTGAGTTCCCGTTCGATTTTATTGTCCTCGAGAGTTGTTTTCTGAGCAAATCCAAGGTACTTGTAGGTCTCTGTTTGTGTCATTCCCTCAATTAAAGATCCGGTATGCAGATCATATGGTTGTGAGTTTGTGTACCGACCACGTTCAATTGTTAGCAGCTTACGCTTCGTTACTCCCAACGTCATTCCCACATCAGATGATCAGGAGTCTATTGTATTCAGCAGGGCGTTCATTTGTGCTTCGTTCCGGGCATACACTTTGAAATCATCCATATAAAACAAATTGGATATTCTGTGTTTTCTATTGTTGTATTTAACATCAAATCCAAAACCAGTAGCTTTAAGAAGATTGGATAGGGGATTCATTGGAAGGCAAAACCACAGAGGACTTAACGAACCTCCTTGAAATATACCACGGTCAATTTTAATTGTGTCGGATATGATACATTTATACTCTGACTTAGTGCAAAGGACTGTCTTCCTGTTGTTCATAGTTACCTCAAGAAAATGAATTACGGCAGGATTGATCTTGTAAAAATGAAGTACTTCTTTTAACCATGAATGG
Organism: Anabrus simplex; assembly: GCF_040414725.1. NCBI lineage: Eukaryota > Metazoa > Arthropoda > Insecta > Orthoptera > Tettigoniidae > Anabrus > Anabrus simplex. The sequence continues at coordinate 778,902,532 of NC_090265.1, forward strand.
AGAACTGAGTCAAATGCTTTCTGATAATCTACATACGCTGTGTACAAGTTCCTTTTTGAGTGTATTGCCTGTTGTGTTACAGTGGAGTCGATGATTATCTGTTATTTGCACCCTAGTGATGACTTTTTGCATCCTTTCTGCTTCTCAGTCAGAATGTTATGTTTGCTATGTTCAGACCTATACATTTATCACGTGAGTATGGATGTAAATTGTTTGTAGATCGTTTGTAGACAAGTGATTGGCCTGTAATTTGATGGATTTTTAGCATGTCCACCTTCCTTAGGTAGGAGGTATTGAACCAATAATTCTACGATAAGAAAATTATTTCTTAATTCCCAATATGTATTTCAGCTACAAACTACTTTCTTTAGAGCAGCCATGTTTTCATTTCATGAGTCTGGCTGTCTCGTGAGAACGAGCTACCCGTGTCAAGCAAGTTGCGTGCTCGTGAAACGCCAGGACACTTCGGTGACTTCGAATATTGAACAATTTTTCAAATTCAAGGAATTCTTCGTAAGGAGAGACTTGGCGACATAGTAAATCCAGAAATAAAGAATCTAAATTATTATTAAACCCTATGGGAAGACAGAACCCCCAGGGTAAAAATAAATGCAGTTAAGCCTAGAGGAGAATTTGCGCCCGGCTCCCGAACTAGCGACACGTGCCAAGACCGATGGATGAAGAAAACCCGCGAAACGCCCGGATAGAAATAATGTATTTCGCCTGTTGCGAGTATGGGAAAATTATGATATTAACACCGTAATAAATCGTAAGTCCGTCCGAAGTTATGGAGCAAATTTCAGGAAAATTTGTCTATCGGATGCGGAATTAGCAGATTGTGCAATCAAGCTTCATGGTGTGAGTAGCGTCATCCCCTCCCTCCGTATATTTCTCACTCTCTGTCCGGTTACTGGAGTAGCGAAGCCCGCGTCAGTCGTCAGCAGAAAAGTGTGAAAATTTGGTCTCCAAATAACTTATTACATGTTCGTGTCTATGGTTCAAATATACTGTTAGAATGGAAGATGATAGAAATTTTCTGAGCTGCCGCTAATGGGAACTTCGAAGGTTTAGATATTTGGGTGAATAAGTAATTGAGTTTCTCTTTGTATTCAGTGTGTGCGTATAATATTTGTTAGAATCTGGATGTGAGCTGCAGGGTCTGGTTTCTTATCTGTTGGAACACCTGGACTTTTAGTAGGGTGAAAGGAAGCAGCGATCTTGCGAACGCAGCGGACGTGGTCATTTGAGCAGAGTGCTCGTCGCCTGTTAAACGTTTGAAAGTGCGTTGGAAAGTGTTGTGTAATATTTAAGTTGCATGTATGAGAAGATGATGGTAAATTTAGCCATGGAAGGCTAGATAAAATAGGTCTGCTGGCTAGATGCAGCCAGGATCCAGGATGATGGCTACTATTTCAGGTCTGTGAATATTTTGTATCAATGTTGTAGTTAGATTATTTTGTCCCAACAAAATTTCATCGCGTATGTCGGGTTGATATTTAGTAATGAATAGGCGAAGGTATTATATTTCTGGTCAGAGTGTGAAACTCTTCAGTGTTGTAAAATTCACATCAAGGAACTATAAAATGCGAAGTTTAAATATTGTGTTAATATTCTTTGAGATATTGTCCGAATTGAGAAAAATTAGGATGGGGATAACAATAACGTAGTCGTGGCGAATGTCTTAATTTCGAATATCGTTTGAATTCAGAAATTTTTGTCGAAATAATAATAATAATAATAATAATAATAATAATAATATTGTTTACCGCGGGATAAAATTTTTCTATTTTAAAAGTGGATTTAACAGGTATGTTATACAAGGTTTGCGGGTGTCTAGAAAATTCCTGTGAAATCCGATAAAGTTAGGTTTTGTTCACGGGAAGTAAAATTTGTGACATCGTGTATGTCAGTAATATGGAAAATCACGGTGTGTTGTTGTATTCTTGAGGTCCGAAAGTTGTAGTAACAATAAAATGAAAAGATATTTTTATAAAAGTTGTTTGTCACGAGAGGATTGAGGTGTGAAAAGTCTTGAAATATAAGAAAATGTATTGCTAGTTGCTTTACGTCGCACCGACTCAGATAGGTCTTATGGCGACGATGGGACAGGGAAGGGCTAGGAGTGGGAAGGAAGCGGCCGTGGCCTTAATGAAGGTACAGCCCCAGCATTTGCCTGGTGTGAAAATGGGAAACCACGGAAAACCATTTTCAGGGCTGCCGACAGTGGGGTTCGAACCTACTATCTCCCGAATACTGGATACTGGCCGCACTTAAGCGACTGCAGCTATCGAGCTCGGTGAAAATGTATTGAGGGCGAAGAATTTATATATGTGGAGATAAGATTTGTAGAGATGTTGAAGGCAGAGGAAGCCTGTATATTTCATATAATACCACCATGAGAAGGCGATGAGAATGAATTTTGAGACAGGCTATATTTGCCGAGAGCGAAGAATTTTTGAGACAGGCTGTATATTAAATGTGAGGTTTATGTGGCAGGCTGTAGTGTATTCCGATAACAATCCGAAAGCTGAGACCTGGAGAAGGTTGATTCGAGATGATTATTGTGTGAGGCACAGTAAATTTCAAGTAAGATCTCAAGTGAAAAACGATTTATGGTGGAGATTGTACACTGACTGACAGAGCAAATGCAACACCAAGAAGGAGTAGTTCGAAAGGGATGAAAGTTGGGGAAAAGACAGAGACGGCACGGACGAATAATTGATGTTTATTTCAAACCGATATGCAGGTTACACAATGCGCACGGCATCGACTCAGTAGGATGTAGGACCACCGCGAGCGGCGATGCACGCAGAAACACGTCGAGGTACAGAGTCAATAAGAGTGCGGATGGTGTCCTCTCCATTCTCTGTCAACCATTTGCCACAGTTGGTCGTCCGTACGAGGCTGGGGCAGAGTTTGCAAACGGCGTCCAATGAGATCCCACACGTGTTCGATTGCTGAGAGATCCGGAGAGTACGCTGGCCACGGAAGCATCTGTACACCTCGTAGAGCCTGTTGGGAGATGCGAGCAGTGTGTGGGCGGGCATTATCCTGCTGAAACAGAGCATTGGGCAGCCCCTGAAGGTACGGGAGTGCCACCGGCCGCAGTACATGCTGCACGTAGCGGTGGGCATTTAACGTGCCTTGAATACGCACTAGAGGTGACGTGGAATCATACGCAATAGCGCCCCAAACCATGATGCCGCGTTGTCTAGCGGTAGGGCGCTCCACAGTTACTGCCGGATTTGACCTTTCTCCACGCCGACGCCACACACGTCTGCGGTGACTATCACTGACAGAACAGAAGCGTGACTCATCGGAGAACACGACGTTCCGCCATTCCCTCATCCAAGTCGCTCTAGCCCGGCTAGCCTGGCACCATGCCAGGCGTGCACGTCTATGCTGTGGAGTCAATGGTAGTCTTCTGAGCGGACGCCGGGAGTGCAGGCCTCCTTCAACCAATCGACGGGAAATTGTTCTGGTCGATATTGGAACAGCCAGGGTGTCTTGCACATGCTGAAGAATGGCGGTTGACGTGGCGTGCGGGGCTGCCACCGCTTGGCGGCGGATGCGCCGATCCTCGCGTGCTGACGTCACTCGGGCTGCGCCTGGACCCCTCGCACGTGCCACATGTCCCTGCGCCAACCATCTTCGCCACAGGCGCTGCACCGTGGACACATCCCTATGGGAATCGGCTGCGATTTGACGAAGCGACCAACCTGCCCTTCTCAGCCTGATCACCATACCCCTCGTAAAGTCGTCTGTCTGCTGGAAATGCCTCCGTTGACGGCGGCCTGGCATTCTTAGCTATACACGTGTCCTGTGGCACACGACAACACGTTCTACAATGACTGTCGGCTGAGAAATCACGGTACGAAGTGGGCCATTCGCCAACGCCGTGTCCCATTTATCGTTCGCTACGTGCGCAGCACAGCGGCGCATTTCACATCATGAGCATACCTCAGTGACGTCAGTCTACCCTGCAAGTGGCATAAAGTTCTGACCACTCCTTCTTGGTGTTGCATTTGCTCTGTCAGTCAGTGTAAATCATGGTAGTAAAACAAATCAAGGGACTAGTTACGTAAAGTCAGTATAATGAATATTAGAATAATATGACCTCAAGGATAGAAGAGCATTTTAAATACACGGTTGGTATTATTTGACTGTAATGACGAGTTTCCAATTAGTAAAGTTCATAAATTACAAGGCGGTAATTTATCATTAAATCGGAAACATTGTGGGATGAGGTATTGGACGTTATTAAAGCGATAGGTTTGGCTGCGTAGATTCATTGGGTTTCGTTTCACTGGATAGTCATGGATATGAAAATTTGGAAAAATGACGGTAGGCGAGTTGAGGACTTCACCCTAAAACTGCAGTGTGGATTTTTGCGGTGGTGATGATTATTGTTGGGCGATAGTCAAGTAGTGTCAGACGCGTGTTGGAAGTCATTATTCTTTTCTAAACTTCATTGGGCATGCTGAGATCGTGTTTGAGTTGTGTATTGTTCGTCACGCGATATTTATTTTTAAGTTCACGTTTTAGCAACAAGATAGGGACTTAGTTGCATTTCCCGACTTGCGTTCATTTCTGAGGCAAGATTCGTTTCGTTGTGTGTTATTAGTTTCGACCAGATTTACAACCGAAATATCTAAGAGTTTGTTTGAAGTTACGATTTCGCCTGATATGCTAGAGGAAGCGTGTACGACCCAATTTCCGCTCGACAATAGATTTAGGACGCCACATGTTATCTAGGAGTATACTGATGATGAGACGTCCTAGTTCACGCTCAACGATAGAATTAGGAAGGTATGTGTACATAGAGGTTAGTGTTAGGGTGTACAGACATTAGGTTGGCCCGACGATAGGTCTGGGATGTCAGCTGTACATACTCAAGTCTTAGATTAGATGTTTTTGCGAAAAAAATGACTTGAGCGATGGTAGTGTCTGCAGTAGTGTATGCAATGCGAAGAGTGTTGGCTCAGTAATATCGAGGCCAGGCTTGCGCGCAGCCCTCAACAGCTGGAAGGTGTTTACCTAAGATTGTGAAACCACTAACGGCATATGAGGGTTGTCCAATATTGAGTACTGAGCTAGCGGTGATTGAATATTTACTGCAGTTCGCCATGCGTGTTCGAGTTCAATGAACTTCAGTATTTTATTTTATTTTACGGACTTAATTGTTCTGTCGTTATGACGTCCATTTTTGCTTTGGCAGTGTGCGTTCTGACACTCAGCGTATTAGTGTGAGACTTGAGTTACGAATGCGAGTTCGATTCGTCAGCCGGTTATATAATTTATTTTCAATTTTTGTCGTTCTTTCATTTTACACGTAGTTGAGTTTGGTCAATTGATAACTTTGTAGGTAGTGTGTTGGGACAAACAATAAGTAGATGGATCTGTGATGGTAGTCATTGTTAAATAGGAAAGAATTCTGTATTTTTTTTTTGTTTTACCATGTGGACTTGTAATTTTATTAAGCGTAACGTAACTATGTATAACCTGAAAGTCGGTTTTATAATAATACTTTTCAAGTGATTTACCACTTTTTATTTAATTTCAGTGTTTGGCATTTCCTCTAAATGCGTGATGAATAAGTGTTTCCTGCATTTCGCAGTTTTGTTCCTTCAGAACGACGCAACGTGAGGTCCTCTCGGATCGTGTTGTTGTTGGTTCCTTCCGAACAGCTGTTTGGGGTGATGCACGTTTGGCATCGGGATTATTGTATAACTTAAGGGTGTCATGAAATGACAATCCATGGTGGAATTTTTGTTTCAATTGTGAATACTGTTGTCAACTGGTAGTGAACACCTTGCTCTCCAATAATATTTTGCAACCTATCCAAAGCAACTGATAGTCAATTTGGTTCGATTAAGGGTCCATTCGGCGGGTGTTCCGTATCCGAAAGGGTATTCGACTGGTGGATAACCTTAATTAAGAGAAAATCTGGCGTTCTACTTGTTGAAGGTCAGATTTTCCACGGATCGTGTGGATTAATTCTCAGTTATCGTTTGGATTAATGGGTGCCCGATTTTTCAGGCTTTCTTTTCGCTTTTCGGTTTCGCTGCACACTAATTTATGAGATTCCTATTTTCTCCGAAGAAAGCTCTTCGATATTGTAATAAATAAATTAACGCTATACAATGTGACTGCGTTTTAAACATTTAATAATTAATAATTAATTTTTGGTAAAGGATTTATATAAATAATTTTTGTGCAATTAATGATTCAATAAAAGTTAATAAGCACACATTTGCTCCTCATTTCAAGGAGTTGGCTCTCTTCTGAACCCCATCGTTTGGTTAAGATCGAGACCGAAATCTTCCCGCAACGGCCCCAAGATTTAAGAGTTCAATATTGCTCTGCTGTAGCAGCCGTGGCCGACCAACGATGGAGTGGTAAGACGAGGGTTCAGTAAGTATTTCCTGATGTAAGAAATTCAGGACACAAGTGAAATGTTTGTACCAAAATTTTGTATTTTGCCTGTATTTGGTGCTTTCCAACTTTCAGTTCTTCTGGCTGCATTACTCACATGGCTTTCTTCTATGGTATCAAAACTCACTTCTGCATAAGCATTGTTGTTTTTCCTTTACTTAATTCATGTTTTGTTTGTGTTGTGGACAGTGTTGGTACACCAAATACGTTTCCAGAAAGCCTTCCGTGTCCTGCATACTTGGAGGTTCTTCTGCCATAGTTTGCCGGTTTTGCTTGAGCGTTCTGTAGAATTGGCCCTCATAATAACAACAGTAACAACAACAACAATAATAATAATAACAATATAACCAATAAGAACTTAGGGAATCGTATTATCATTATCATCCATCCCTATCTTGAAACATATCACTTAAACCGGGCGAGTTGGCCGTGCGGTTAGGGGCGCACGTCTTTGAGCTTGCACCCGGGAGATAGTGGTTTCGAATTCCACTATCGGCAGCCCTGAAAATGGTTTTCCGTGGTTTCTCATTTTCACATCAGGAAAATGCTGTGCCTTTACCTTAATTAAGGCCACGGTCAATCAATCAATATCAATCAATACTGATCTGCATTTAGGGCAGTCGCCCTGGTGGCAGATTCCCTATCTGTTGTTTTCCTAGCCTTTTCCTAAATGATTTCAAAGAAATTGAAAATTTATTGAACATCTCCCTTGGTAAGTTATTCCAATCCCTAACTCCCCTTCCTATAAATGAACATTTGCCCCAGTTTGTCCTATTGAATTCCAAGTTTATCTTCATATTGTGATCTTTTCTACTTTTATAAACGCCACTCAAACTTATTCGTCTACTAATGTCACTCCGTGCCATCTCTCCGCTGACAGCTCGGAACATACCACTTAGTTGAGCAGCTCTCCTTCTGTCTCTCATTTCTTCCCAGCCCAAACTTTGCAACATTTTTGTAACGCTACTCTTTTGTCGGAAATCACCCAGAACAAATCGAGCTGCTTTTCTTTGGTTTTTTTTCCAGTTCTTGAATCAGGTAATCGTAGGGAGGGTCCCATACAACCATAACGGCAGTCTTACAGATCACATGCGAACTCACACAGGCGACAACCCATACAACTGCAACGACTGTGGCAAATCCTTCGCTTCCTTCCAACTTCTAGGCCTTTCCTATCCCATCGTCGCCATAAAACCTATCTGTGTCGGTGCGACGTAAAGCCACTAGCATATCACTTAAACACAATGTATCGTAGCCCCTTGCACACTCTATTTTCGTCAACACACTGAGACAAATAGTACACATCCTTAACTACCAAAAACACATTAGTTTCGTCTGAAATAACGAGCACAACCCATCAGACATTTTAGGTCTCCATCAATATAATTTATCTATCCCCACTTAATTAAGTGGAATACGTTAACGGTACTATTTGGACCGATGTATTCAAGATTGTTCCAGTCGAATAATTTAACAGGATATAATAATCGTCTTCAAATCAAAAGATGTAATTTACATTACTGCTTACGAAGAGAAACATTTATTATTATATATGCTCGACGATGCCGAAATATAAGTATTATATGCCAGAAAACTTAATTTTAATGAGGTTCGTTCTAGTTAAACTTTCATTATGATAAGGGTTCTCCACAAATCAGAGTTCGGATTTTCATTATGATATAACTGTTTTACCAATTAGGTAAGCATATCAAAATCAAACATATCGGACACACATATTAACATCAATGCATCTTCTACTTCTAATATTCCACAACCACACGGCGCATTCCCGTAAATTCACTTCACCAACTGTACAATAAACAATTGTGGCAGTGAGTGAGAGAGCGGAGTATGCCAGAGTTGAATGGAACTGTGATATGTTGAGTTTTATGTTTGCTCTATTAAAGAGAAAAGTGTTCCTGTTAACATATACTTTATTGTTTACCATCTCAAAGTATACATTTCAAACTCTTTAAGAAAATTATTTACAGGATGTAATTCCAACGTTTACCCGCTTTCTTAGGTCCTTTTCACCTGCAAGCAAACAAAATAACCTTGCATCACAACAGATTAATCTGCTATGTAATGTTAGCTCCTTTTTCTTCTCTCCATTTTTTTGTCGCAAAGTTTTCTTTCCTCCAAATAATTACGATATTACATGAAAAAAAAGCATCAATCTTTCCGTCCGTCTATCCACTTTCCTACCAGTCTAACTCAGTCCTTGCCCAAACGTTACTTTCATTATCCGATTACTTTATATCTCTTGTTCCTTCACAAAAGGTATATAGATCGTCAATCAAATCAAATATTGAACTACAGTAAATATATCAGTCCCTTCGGATATCAGGGTGTTCCTCGACATCCTCAACTGTACTCGCGTCATCCGACTGGAGTGCACGGTATACAGCGTGGTGATTCTGAGTTATATACTGTAGAAGAGACATCAAATACTGTTGCCACTTTCAACCCGGTTAGGAATGGGATGAATGAAGCCCCCAATTAGAGGCAAGAATAGGAACTGTGCCGGCTTCCTCTAGGCCAATGATTAAATGACTGACAGATGAAATGAAATTATATTTGGAAGTGTTGCTAGAATGAAATTTGACAGGAAAACCCGGAGTATCCGGAGGAAAGCTGTCCCGCATGCGCTTTGTCCAGAACAAATCTCACATGAAGCGACCGGGATTTGAACCACGGAACCCGACGGTGGAAGGCCGGCACGCTGTCTCTGAGCCAAGAAGGCTTCAGACATCAAGTCTTTATATTTAAGTTTATTAATTATTCTTCCTGTCCGCCTCTGTGGTGTAGTGGTTAGCGTGATTAGCTGCCACCCCCGGAGGCCCGGGTTCGATTCCCGGCTTTGCCACGAAATTTGAAAAGTGGTACGAGGGCTGGAACGGGGTCCACTCAGCCTTGGGAGGTCAACTGAGTAGAGGTGGGTTCGATTCCGTGGTTTTCCGTGGTTTCCCACTTCTCCTCCAGGCGAATGCCGGGATGGTACCTAACTTAAGGCCACGGCCGCTTCCTTCCCTATTCCTTGCCTATCCCTTCCAATGTTCCCATCCCTCCACAAGGCCCCTGTT